>NC_138063.1:48928789-49367151 GCF_964194185.1 Rhinolophus hipposideros
TACTCAGAAGTGGAATTGCTGGATCATATGATAAATTTATTTTTAAATTTTTTAATCACCTCCATACTGTTTTCCATAGTGGCTGCACCAATTTACGTGCCCACCAACAGTGCTGCACAAGCATTCTTTTTTCTCTGCATCCTTGCCAACATTTGCTATTTTTTGTCTTTTTTATAATAGCCATTCTAACAGGTGTGAAGTGATATCTCATTGTGGTTTTGATTTGCATTTCCCTTGATGATTAATGATGCTCAGTATCTTTTCATCTGTTAGCCATCTGTATGCCTTCTTTGGAAAAATGTCTGTTCAGATCTTCTGCCCATTATTTAATTGGATTGATTATTTTTCTGCTACTAATGTATTTTAGATATTAGCTTCTTATCAGATATATGATTTGCAAATAGTTTCTCACATGTAGGGGATTGTCTTTTCATTTTTTTGATGGTTTCCTTTGCTGTGCATAAGCTTTTTAATATGATGTGGTCCCACTTATTTATTATTGCTTTTGTTGCTTTTGGTGTCAGATCCAAAAGATCATTGCCAAGATCTATGTCAAGAAGCTTACTACCTATGGTTTCTTCTAGGAGTCTTATGGTTTCAGGTCTTCAACTCAAATGTTTAATACATTTTACAGTTAATTTTTGTGTATGATATAAGATAGTGGTCAAGTTTAATTCTTTTGCATGTGGCTGTCCGGTGTTCCCAACTCCATTTATTAAAGAGAACTGTCTTTTTTCATTGTGTATTCAAATAATTGTTGCAAAATAATTGACCATATATGTGTGAGTTTATTTCTGGGCTTTCCATTCTGTTTCAACAATCTATGTGTCTGTTTTAAAGTCAATGCCATACTGTTTTAATTACTATAGCTTTGTAATATAGTTTTAAATCAGGGAGCATGCTGCCTCCAGCTTTGTTCTTCTTTCTCAAGAGCGTATTGTCGCTTTGGTGTTATTTGTGGTTACATAAAAAAGTTTAGAATATTTGTTTTATTTCTTTGAAAAAATGTCATTGGAATTTTTATAGGGATTACACTGACTCTATGGACGTGTTAACAATATTGATTCTTCCAGTTCATGAGCACAGAATATCTTTGCATTTATTTTCTCTTCTTCAGTTTCTTTCATCAGTGTGTTGTAGTTTTCAGAGTACAGGTCTTTTACCTCTTTGGTTCCATTTATGGTTAGGTATTTTACTCTTTTGATATCATTGTAAATGGGATTGTTTTCTTAATTTCACTTTTAGGTAGTTTGGTATTAGTGTATAGAAACACAGATTTTTATGTATTGATTTTTGTATCCTAAAACTCTGCTGAATTTGTTTTTTGATGGAGTCTTTAGGGTTTTCTCTATATAAGATTATGTTATCTGCAAATAGTGACTGTTTTACTTCTTCCTTTCTGATTTGGATGCCTTTTGTTTCTTTTTCTTGCCTAATTTCCCTGGCTAGGACTTCTAATACTATATTGAATAAAAGGTAAAAGAGTGGGCATACTTATCTTCTTCTTGATCTTAGATGGAAGGCCTTCAGCTTTTCACCATTGAGTATGACATTAGCTGTGGGCTTGTCATATATATAATATGGGTCATATTATACATATAATGTGACATATATATATATACATATATATATATGTATATATATATATATATATATGACCCATATATATGTCATATATAGCCTTAATATGTTGAGGTACATTCCCTCTGTATACACTTTGTTGAGAGTTTTTAGTCATAAATGCATGCTTAATTTTGTCAAATGATTTTCCTGCATCTATTGAGATGATCATGTTATATCATCCTTTATTTTATTAATGTGGTGTATCACTTTGACTTATTTGTAATGTTGAACTATCCTTGCCTCCCTGGAATAAATCCAGCTTGATTAAAATGTGTATTATTTTATTGATTTACCAATATATTGATCCTTTTCGTGTACTGTTGAATTTTGTTTGCTAATATTTTGTTAAGGATTTTTGCATCTATGTTCATCAGGGATATTGGCCTGTAATTTTCTTTTCTTATGGCATTCTTGTCTGGTTTTGGCATCAGGGTAAATGAGTTTGGAAGAGTTCCCACATCTTTTGTTTTTTGGAAGACTTTGAGAAGGATTGGTGTTAATTCTTCTTTGGATGTTTGGTAGAATTCAACATTAATGTCATCTGGTCCTGGACTTTTGTTTTTGGGGAGGTTTTTGATTACTGATTCAATCCCCTTACTAGTAATCAGTCTGTTCAGATTTTCTATTTCATCATGATTCAGACTTGGTAGGTTGTAGGTTTCTAGCAATTTAGTCTGTACAACTTTTAGCATATAGTTATTCATAGTAGTCCCTTATGATCCTTTGTTTTTGTGGTATCAGTTACACTATCTCCCCTTTCTGATGTTTTATTTATTTGAGTCCACCTCTCTCTTTTTTCTTGGTGAGTCCAGATAAAGGCTTGACAATTTTGTTATCTTTACCAGAAAACAGCTTTTAGTTTCATTGATATCTATTGTCTTTTTAAACTCTACTTAATTTATTTCTGTTCTAATCTTCCTTCCTTCCTTCTACAAATTTTAGGCTTCATTTATTCTTTTTTTTCCTAGTTCTTTGAGGTGTAAATTTAGTTATTTGAGACTTTTTTGGTTTTTCAAGGTAGACGTTTATTGCTGTGAACTTCCCTCTTAAAACGGCTTTTGCTACATCTTGCAAATTTTGGTATATTTCCAGTTTTGTTTGCCTCAAGGTATTTTTTTTATTTATCTTTTGATTTCTTCTTTGATCCATTGGTTGCTCAGTAGCATGTTGTTTAATCTCCCCATATTCATCATTTTTTTAGTTTTCTTTGTGCAATTAATATATAATTTCATAACATTGTGGTTGGAAAAGATGCATTATTTGATTTCAAACCACTTAAATACCGGGTTTCCCTGAAAATAGCACCTAGCTGGACAATCAGCTCTAATGCGTATTTTGGAGCAAAAATTATATTATATTATATTACTTTACATTATATTATATTGTATTGTATTATATCATATATCGTATCATATCATATTATATTAAAGACCCAGTCTTATATTATAGTAAAATAAGACTGGGTCTTATATCCTATAAAATAATATAAGACTGGGTCTTATATTAATTTTTGCTCCAAAAGACATTCTAGAGATGATTGTCCAGCTAGAGCTTATTTTTGGGAAAACAGGGTATATTAAGACTTGTTTTGTGGTCTAACATATCCTGGAAAATGTTTCATGTACACTTCATTAGAATGTGTATACTGTTGCTTTTGGATGAAATGTTTTGTATATGTCTGTATATGATTAAGTTCATCTGACCTAATGTGCCATGTAAGGCCAATGTTTCCTTATTAATCTTCTGTCTTAATGATCTATCCATTGATATAAGTGGGATATTAAAATCACTTACTATTATTGTAATTGTTGTCTATTTCTTACTTTAGGGCTGTTAATAGTTGCTTTATGTATTTAGGTGCTTCTATTTTGAGCGCATATTTACAAATGTTATATCCTATTGTTGGATGGTCCCCTTTATCATTATGCAATGCCCATCATTGTCTCTTACTATAGTCTTTGTTTTAAAGTCTGTTTTGTCTGATATCAGTATAGTTACTCCAGGTTTCTTTTGGTTTCTGTTTGCATGGAATATCTTTTTCCACATCTTCACTTTCAGTTTCTGTGTATTCTTACACCTAAAGTGAGTCTCTCTTAGGCAACATATAGATAAGTCTTGTATTTTTATCCATTCAAACTCTCTGTGTATTTTTATTGGAGAATTTTGTCCATTTATATTTAAAGTAATTGTTGATAGGTATGTACTTATTGCCATTTTGTTATTTATGGGGCATTTTGTAGTTCTTCTCTGTTCATTTCTTCTTCTCTTGTTCTCTTCTTTTATGGTTTGATTACTTTCTTTAGTGGTATACTTATGTTCCTTTATCTTTTGTGTATTTACAAGTAGGTTTTTGATATGTGGTTACCATGAAGCTTAGATATTAACAACTTATATCTATAAATGTCTATTTTAATTTGACAACTTAAGTTTGATTTCATTCTAAAGCTCAATATTTTTACTCTCCCCTACTACATGTTTTATGTTTTTGATGTCACATTTTACGTCTTTTTATCCTGTGTATCTCTAAACTAATTGTTTCAATCATAGTTATTTTTACTACTTTTGTCTTTTAACCTTCATACTAGCTTTATAAGTGATTACTCTGTTATCTTTACTATATATTTACCTTTTCAGAGAGATTTATTCTTTAACAGGTTTTATTGTTACTAATTAGTACCCTTTCTTTTCAGCTTAAAGAAGTCCCTTTAATATTTATGATAAAGCCCATTTAGTGGTGATGAGTTCCTTTAGCTTTTGCTTGCCTGGAAAACTCTCTTTCAATTCTGAATGATAACCTTGTTGGGTAGAGCATTCTTGATTGGAAGATTTTTTTTTCTCAGCACTTTGAATATATCATGCCACTCCCTTCTGATCTGTAAAGCTCCTGCTGAAAAATCGGTTGATGGGTTTGTTGGGTATCCCTTGTATGTAACAGATTGTTTTTCTCTCGTTGTTTTTAATATTCTCTCCTTGTCTTTAAATTTTGACGTTTTAATTGTAATATTTCTTAGTATGGGTCTCTTTGGGTTTATCCTTATTGGAACTCTCTGGGCTTCCTTGATCTGGATATCTGTTTCCTTCACCATGTTAGAGAAATTTTAAGCCATTATATCTTCAAACAAGATTTCTGCCCCTTTCTCTCTCTTCTCCTGGGACTCCTGTTATGCAAATGTTAGTCTGTTTCATGTTGTCACAAATGCCCTCTAAACTATAATCACTTTTTTCTACTCTTTTCTTTTTGATACTCTGATTAGGTGATTTACAGTGCCATATGGTGACTGAACCTTTCTTCTGCTTCAGCTAATATGCTATTGAACCCCTCTAGTGTATTTTTCAGTTCAGTTATTATATTCTTCAGCCCTATGACTTCTATTTGGTACTTTCTTATATTTTCCATCTCTTTGTTGAAGTTCTTACTGTGTCCATCCATTCTTCTGCCCAGTTTGGTCAGCATATTTATGAACATTACTCTGAATTCTTTATCAGCTATATTGCTTATCTCTGTTTTGTTAAGGTTTATTTCTGAAGTTTTATCTTGTTCTTTCATTTGGAACATGTTCCTTTGTTTCTTAATTTTTCTGGTCTCTCTGTTCTGTTTCTATACAGTAGATGAAACAACTCTCCCAGTCTTTAAGGAGCGGCCTTGTATAGGAGATGAACCATGTTGTTCAACCTTGCCCCAGCTCTTTGTCATCTCTCTAACCTTTGTACTTGTCCCAGTACTCAGGGAAGAGCTTTGAAAAGTATGCAAATATATACTGTGGGACTGTAAGCTTAAGCCCTCCTGGCCAGGTGACCTGGCGATATCCCCTTGCCATCAGTTGGAATAATTGGAGCTCTAGACTAGTGTATAAGCTCTTTTCTGGGAGATACTGGTGAACTGGAGCAATGCAAAGGGAAAGCATCAAGATGGCGTCCGCAGCCTACTTTTCTAAAGAGCAGCTCTAGAGTCATCACTGATTCTTAAGAATTTTCCCTCAATTGTATTTCTTAAATGACCCTTTCTTTCTGTCTTATAACTGCTTTTCCAGGTTAGTCCTTGATTATCTGTCACCAAAAATGTGCCATTGCCCAATAACTGGTTTCCTTGCTACTGGCCTGCTCTTTAACCAGTGGCAAGCACCACACTCTTCCAAATCACTTTTGCATCTGGCTGTCAGATAAGGTAAATGCCACCTTGTCATTCTCTTGCTTGGAAATGTCCCGTGTTGCCTCTTTCCCTACAGAATGAAGTGCAGTCACCTTAGGATTGACACTGATCTGCTCCTCAGTCTCATCTCTCTCTTTACTCTCCTCCTTGCCTATGATGCTCCAGCCACACTGAACTAATTGGAGTTTTCCAGACCCACTGAGTCTCCTTGCACTTGTATCACTGCTTGAGCAGTTTCTTCTGTCCAGGACAGCTTTTTATTTCCTCTTCCCCTGGCAAACTCCTCAGTAGTCCTCAAAACTTTGCCATAGCAGAGTTTGATTTTCTTTGATGACTGCTTGGCATCCAATGTGTGGTTTTTCTTATAGTATTTAACATCCTAACTTAGCATTATGAGTTCATGAAATAGTTCTGTCCACTGGACTACAACACATCTAAAGGCAAAGAGTGGATCTCATGTATTCTCTTCTTCCTAGAGCCTGCTCTCTTGTATTTCAAGAAGGTTTTATATGTATGCTTCAGTTCTTTACGAAGTGTATTTATCACCATATGGTTGATTGATTAGCTATATTATTCCTATTGTATTGAGAACTTCTCAAGGACAGGAAATCCTTTTGATGCCATCAGAGGGTGGCTCGAAATCATGCCTGTCTCTCTGTAAAAGACATGTCCTGCCAAAGTATCCCCATTTTGCAGGCTCTGGGAGCCATCAGCATGTTTATTTCTTGTTTGGAAATTGACTCTGGCTATGCATGTTTAAGGCTAGAAGAATTAGGTTTCTCATGAGAATAAAGCGGAGGCCTTAAAGAAACAGAGTTTTCAGTGTTACCTTTCTAAGTATTTTTTTTTTTTTGGAGAAGTTAGTATCATTTGGGGAACTGACAATAACTGCCTGATATTAATAGGCAAACTCTGTAGTTCCAAGGAGCAGTAGGAAATGAATTTGACTTTGTAAAAGAAACATAGAGAAAGGGTGGCACTGATAATCAAATAAATTGGTAATGTAAAATGTATTACCAAATAGAACTTATGGAGGCTTAGTGATTTTTTAAAAAGTATTACACAGTGTTTTAAGCCTTATGAAGGATTGGACAAGCATGCAAACATGTGCAAGACATATGGATATCTTGGAATAAAACTTTGCTGTAACTACTCCAGGAAGATGTCAGTTGGTCTGCCTGTTGCAGTGAGGTTAGAGTTCCTTTATTTGGATATTTCTCATTCTGGATGTGAACTAACTGAGAAGTATACATTCATGATCTAATTTAGAAATAGACGGCAAAAGGAAAAAGGGAAATGGAGGTTTTGTTAAAATCTAACAGTGCATTATCATGTGGGGATAGGTGGTATTCTGCCAAAACCACATAAATGAGACTGTGATCTGAGTAAAGAACTTTTATGTTTGTGTAGAATTAGCAAATGATTTCAAGATTATCAGTATTCTGAAAAGATTTTAGAAAAACATTTTTAAACATTCACTTAGAAATAACTATTTCAATTCTTTAATCGTGTTGAAAAAAGTTAGACTTAGTAGATATCAGCTTTTTAATCTGTTTACAAAAATAGTTTGTGTAATGACAGTTTTCAAAGTGGGTCAGGTGGTAAAAGCTCATTAAATATTGACTGTTTTCCTTAATTTGCAGCAATACCGTGAAGAACTGGATGCCAAATTTAATGCTGATAAATTTAAATGGGACAAAATGTGCCATAGAGAAGCTGCAGTGATGTTGAAAGCATTTTTCAGAGAACTACCCACTTCTCTCTTCCCTGTGGAATATATACCTGCCTTCATCACTCTAATGGAAAGTAGGTAGAAGATGTTAAATGTGAATGGACTAATTTATAAGCTCAATAAAGTGACATAGAGTAGAAGAAAGGTTGCATAATCAGATGTGATCAGAAATGTATGTATTTGCTCTTTCCTGGCAATGCTTGTTGAAATATTGCATGTGGTAGTAAATAGTCATCTCTTTACATATTTATATATCGAAGTCTGATAGATATGATTTAGAGGGTTTTATAATCGTTAAAAGGCAGAGGGGTTTGCAGAGAGAATAGGCCCTTGAGATTTGAATTCCTGTTCAGCCGTCTGCTAGTCACACAATCAGCCATTCTGAGCTTTATTACTATGCCTATAAATTACAGATAATATTTATGTGTCAGGGTTGTTGTGGGCACTGAATGAAGACATCTAGAATAGTGCCTGGTGCATAATAAATAGTCCTTCAAGAAATACAAGCCTTCTCTCTTCTTTAAATCTGAGGTCCTGGGCTGATGATGTAGCACATAATAAATGTTACACAAAGGTGTTTTGTGTCTGAAAATTATAATATTACATAGTATTTCTGCAAATTACAAAGTGACATAGATTAGGCCTTAAGTGACATACTTTCATAAAAATATAGTAACTGGAAAATGTGTGTTGTATTTGGCAGTGAGGGAATAAGTTGGCACGATTTCAGCTTTAGGATTGAATATTTTGGAGGGTGTGACAAGAGAGAAATTTAGCAAAATAGAATGGGCCTAGATAGTGGGGACTGTGACTACTAACCTAAGGAATTCAGGGGTCACAGACCTAGATATATACAATATGTCCTCCCTTACCATCACTGATAGATTCTGCGACTTTAAGCAAAATGATATATAAGGAAAGCAATTTTATCACAGGTTAAGTGATATAAGCAAGAGTTAAGCTTCTATAGCATCTCATCAACATTATAAGTTGAATAACACAATGTTGAATGAGAAGATATTATTTGAGGACCGGCTATCCCAGCATGTTAAGTAAATGGTGATTCTACACGGACAGAAAATGGCTGTAGGCAGATTGAGAGGACACACCCTCTATAAAGCAGTTGGCCACTGTATAGCTGGATTGTTCCCTATCTGATTACAGACAGTACGCTTCACTGAAGGGAGAGAGTCTGGAAAACATCCTAAAAAGGTTCACAGAGGAGTCCTCGTGTCTTTGTGTGAATTTGAAAGGGAAAAATACTATATTGCAATGAATTAAAACCAGCCAACCCTGCAGGAAGCCCAAAGTTCTGGGTTGCTACCAGCAGGGAAAATAGCCTTTTTGCCACCTAGAGTAAGCTCTAGTTGTAGCGAGATTTTCTGAAGGGAAGATTGTAGACGTGCATATGTGTGTTTAAGTTGTCCTTCCTTATACTATGAAACTGAGTTTGGAGAATACTCATTAACCACAAAACGGTGTAGGGCCAGGTTTCCCAATTAAAATAAAAATGGATTATTTGCCAGTTTAGATTTTTAATCTTTTTTAAAAATTTGTATTATAGATTTTTTATATTAAAGGGAACTTAATAATTTCTCTGAAATTGGTAGAACTATAGAATCCATATCTGTATCTATTGTCTCCCCCCACCAGAAGGTCTCTTTGGTTGTTTTGGCAGATTATAGATAACCCTTAGCCTGCAGTTTACTCATTCAAATAATGCTTTCTCTGTCCTAAATGCTTTGTACTGAGATGTGCTATAATAATAGTTCCTATTATTCAGGCAAACTCATGTCAGCATGCATTAGCTGTTTTCAAAAATATCCTGACCTGTGCCATTGTTGTTTATAAATTTGACATTAATTTCTAGAAAGCCACTTGGGGACTGTGCTGAGACGATATGATACGCTCCTATAAATACTCCTCCCAACTGTCCCTTCATTACATGCTTATTTACAGTAGTCAGTACTCGTAACCCAGGTGCACACAACCTCCTGTAACAAGTAGCTTGTCACAGGACAAGCTCGTCCACTACTGTAAAGCTAAGTAACATTGCAGGCAGCTGACTGGCTTTCATCCATTGAGTGTAAATAGATTTTTCTTCAACTTGAGAACTCCCCAGGGATTCTAGAATGTGATGCTTCCTGCCAAAATCTCTCCTCTAAGAGTCCATTTTGAGGGGAACACAGAGAGACAAAGCAAAGCCTGGATGCTGTGGTAAACTACATTTTCAGCACAGTTGGTTGTGGATTATCCAGTTGGGGATGGAATGGCCAAAACCCCTTCCCTAAAATGGCCAACCCTCTGGCGCCATCTTCTGTCATTGTTAAGGAATAAAATATCAAAAATCTCCAAAGATCTAACTACAATCACCGTCCCTAAATGTCCATTTAAGAACTAGAATATGTGTCATTAATCATAACAAAAGCAAACACATATAAAGATAACTATTTACAGGCACTAATGTAAACACTCTACACATATTAACTCATTTAATCTTTTCTTTTTCCAATGCTGGACATTCTGTTTACAGAAGCTATCTTATTTAAAGCTTTAAGTTAACATCTTTGCTAATAATAGCTATGCCTTAGAGGTTGCTCATGATTGAAGCTTTTTTGGGTTCCCCAGAAACAGCACCTAAGACTGAGATTAGTTTGTGTAGAATATTTATCAGGGTGTATACTTGAGTTCCATACTCTTGAAAGGGAACGAAAAGGACGCCAACTTGTGCAGAGGATAAGGCTGGGCAGTGAAGTGGTCTCAGCCAAGCCCTCGTGTGACCCTATGGAGAGGTCTGAAGCTGGGGTGGCCTTTCAGATTTATTTCCCGTTGCAGTGAGAAAGTTGAGCATTTTGACTCCGAATCAGTCAGTCACTGGAATGTAGACTGCACCTGAGAAGACAGCATAACCTTAAGAAAAAACAACTAGAGGAGCAATTTCTAGGAAGAGCTGACAGCTGAGGGACTAGGTCCTTCATTCCTGAAGGGGGCGATGCAGGCATCATGTCACAGTTTCTGCTACAGAAGGCAGAAATGGTATGAAAACAAAAGAGGTTTTCTGATTTTCTGAGATACTCCAATATGAAGAAACAAATGAGTTTTTAGAGGCAGGCAACATAAAAAAGGAAATCTTAGTTATGAAACAAAGCCCACATTTCTGAAGCTATAGGGATTACTCCATCTAAACCATTCTGCACAAAAGCAGCACCCTTTATGGATTTTGTTACTCTTGGTATTAAAAGAAGGTTTTCTCTCTGATTTTCGGAATCTATATTTGAATAAGAAGTACTAATCAAGTATAACAATCTGTCCCTATGTGGAAAAAAGGATATCTCAGCTCTGTCTCGTACAGAACAGTGGATTTGGACATTCTCAAGACGTTTACTTAATGGCGTCCAAGTGAAAGTCTAGCACTTTAGTGCACTTGCTACATAACGCACCCACAAGGACAAAGGCAAACTGGTCCAGACTTTTCAAAATATTGCTAAGAAAATTTCTCCTGAGAGACTTAACAGGTGACCACACCTTGCCATTTCTGTAACTGTCACAACCCAGGAAAAACTATAAAGTTGGGGCATGACTCACAACCCCACAAAAGGATAATTTGACCATTTACAAATGGATTTTATTTAGTTACCCAAATCACAAAGCCTTAAGTAAGTTTTAGTAATTTTTTTTTCTGAATTTGTTCCCTATCTATGAGCTTAGTTTTGGGGGGGAGGGTTGGGGTTTTCTCTGGGAGGAAGATAATTTTCAGATTTAGATTTCACATAGAGACCATACAGTATTTGTCTTTCTCTGATTTATTTTACTTAGTATAACACCCTCAAGGTCCATCCACGTTATTACAAATGGCAAGATTTCATTTTTATGGCTAATAATATTCCATTGTTTTATATCTATCTGTCTATCTATATATAACTATGTAGTTATATATATATAGGTAGATAGCTAGTTATATATAGGTATATATATAACTATATATAAAACTATAACTATATATGTATATATATAGACATGTAGATATAAATATCACACAATTTCTTTATCCATTCATCCATTGATGGACAGACTGCTTCCATATCTTGACTACTGTAAATAATGCTGCAGTGAAAATGGGATTGCATATATCTTTTCGAGTTAGTATTTTTGTTTTCTTCAGATAAATATCCAGAAGTAGAATTGCTGAATCATATGATAAATTTGCTTTTAATTTTTTGACACAGCTCCATACTGTTTACCATAGTGGCTGCACCAATTTACATTTCTATTAACAGTGCACAAGGATTTCCTTTTCTCCATGCCCTTGCCAACACTTTCTATTTCCTGTCTTTTTGATAATAGTCATTCTAACAGGTATGAGGTGATGTCTCACTGTGGTTTTGATTTGCATTTCCTTGATGATTAGTGATGTTGAACATCTTTCCATATGTCTATTGGCCATCTGTATATCTGCTTGGAGAAATGTCTGCTCAGATCTTCTGCCCATTTTTTAACTGGATTGTTTGGGGATTTTTGCTATTGTGTTGTATGAGTTCTTTATATGTGTTGCCTATTAGCCCCTTATCAGATATATGATTTGCAAATATTTCTTGCATTCAGTAGGTTGCCTTTTCATTTTGTTGATGGTTTCCTTTCCTGTGCAGATGCTTTGCAGTTTGATATAGTCTTACTTGTTTATGTTTCCTTTTGTTGCTTTGCTTATGGTACCAGATTCAAAAATTCATCACCAAGCTCAGTGCGAGGTTGGAGGGATAGTGGATGGGGGGAGGGGGATTCACAGTGTGAGGGATATAAATGATGAACGTCTAAGTATTACCTTGTCTTGTACACCTGAAACTAATAAATTAAAATAAAATAAAAATTCATCACCAAGACTTATGTCAAGGAGTTTACCACCTATGTTTTCTTCTAGGAGTTTTACGGTTTCAGGTCTTATGTACAAGTCTTTAATCCATTTTGAGTTTTAATTCATTTCATATTTGGAACAGCCCAGTGAGGTAGGTATGATGACTACTGCCATTTTATGGATGATAAAATAGAAGTGATGAAGGATTAAATAGCCTGACCAATATCAGTCAGTGACTAAGTAGTAGATGCAGGATTTTAATCTGGTTCTATGATCTATGCTCCCAATAATTATACTTTGCTCCTTCTTTATTTGGAAGCAAGATTTATTTTCTCTTGAATTGAGCTTTAAGCTTTCTGTTTGTAACATAAGAGTAAAGCAAGATCTGTGAAAGTACTTTGAAAAGGGAAAAGTTATACAAATCCAGAATTATTCTGAGGATCTTTTTGGTCGGTCACCTGCCTTGACAATGGCATCATGTGATGTGAAAGAGGAGTTGATAAACTGAGACATTTGTCCAAGCAAACCAATTTACATTGTTGGGCACAAAAATTGATTCCTTACCATCCAGACCTGTCAGAATCTTTTCTGTGCCATCTGATGTTAGCAAGAAATGCTGTCAGAATACATCCGTGGTGTTCCAAATGTGTGGTTCTTTCTGTTTTTTTTATTAGGAGGGCCTCACATCAAAGTACAATTTCAAGCCTTACACCTCATGGTCATGGCACTGCCTGATGCCAACAGAGACACAGCCCAGGTATGTTGTATTGACCTTATGGTCTGTCATTGGCTCAGGTGGAAAAATGAAAACTGAAATAACTTACTAAGCCAGCTGAGTGTGCTACAAACCTACTGCCTTTCCACATTCCCCCTGCTGTTCTCCTGAGGAAAAGTAAATCCTGGAATCTTATTTGAACATTTAAATTTCATTCACTTAATCTGTTAAGAGCTATTAAGTGTCTACCACACACCAGGCACGGAGCTAGGGTTAGGAGTAGGAAAATCAAAGATAAAAGACCTAAATGGAATAATCTCAGAAGTAAATGAGACCATTGTGTAAGTTATAAGATATAAAACTCTATAATTGTTGGTCTGCAATTGCCCACTTTAGTGGCGAAAGATTTGATGAGTGTCCTTGGGAAATAAATTTGAAATCACTGATTTAAATAAAATTTTAAATGTTTATGACTTACAATTTATAAATTCAATTCAATTTAAAGAGTTCTACAATCTGAATTTTAGAGATTACCTCATAGGATCTTGTCACTTTACAGATTAGGAAAATTAAGCTCAGAAAAATGCTTTCATCATTAACAGATAATAAAACATTTGATAGAATCCTATTCCATAGTTCTTTGCCCCAAATATGCCTCCCTTTATTTCAAATTCATTTCTTCTCTGTATATTGGTAAAACTTGAATTTTCTTTTGCTATTTTGATAATGATTCTATATACAATAGGAAATTTGTTATATGTAAAACAGATGTTGAGAATCTTTGAAATGAGGTAAGGATGAGTTGGAAAGGGCCAATAATCTTGAGGTCCGTAAACATAATGCTGAAAACAAAGATGATTTTTAATATACCTCTCATCAAACATTTCAGTTTGGTAAGGACCTTTCCTCCTACATAGTGAAATCATCTATGTTAATTATAATGTGTTAATTATATTATATCCTCAACCTGAAGATGGGGGTTGGCTATGACATAAGAATGTCTTTTTCTAATATAATTTGGTAATTTTTCAAAAGCTGGAAATTTATTAGCTTGCTTTTAGGCTTTGTCTAAACAATGTTCTTTTATCAAAAAAAAATGCATCTGGTTTCGGATATCTGGGTCAAAATGTCATCTACCCTTTCATATAACTGAGGATGCAGCAATTATCAAATAATTCAATACATTTGTAACAGAAGGTCATCAAACAACATTACAGGACTGGTAAAGAATCAATCCCCCCCCCCCTCTCTCTCTCTCTCTCTCTCTCTCTCTCCTCATCTCTCTCTCCCTCCTTCCCTCTATCCCTCCCTCCGTCCTTCCCTCCTTCTCTCCTTCGATTCTAAATTGTGACTAGAACTAAGATTGAAGTTGGTGTAGTGTAGAGATCAAGAGTTCTGGCTTAAGAATCAGGTTTCTTTGGCTCAAATCCTGGCTTTGTCACTTAATGAACTAATGCTAGACAAACCTATCAGTCCTTCTCCACCTTAGTTTCTTTATCTGAAAAACAATGTTAATAATAGTACCTACCTCACAGGATTTGGACTGATGATAAAATGAGTGGATATATGTATTCATAATGGCTGGCTCACAATAAACCCTCAAATGAATGTTTATTATTACTTATGTACTATCCATTTTCTCATTACAAATACTGTAGCAGAACTCAAACTTGGAAAACTACAAAGTATCTCCGTTTAGGATTTCAGTCCCCTTGGTGAATTTCAGAAGGTCTGAGAAGCATTCATACTTTGGTGGCTCAGCCAAACTTTTATTAAGCTTTCTCAAATCTCTTTTTTTAATGTTGAAAACAGCTGCATGTAAGCCTTTTCCTTTGGTTGGTTGAAGATTCCAAAATTGAAAAGCAATAGAAAAAACACAAAAAGTAAAATTTTTAAATTTTGAATTGTATTTACATTTGGGCTGAGGAATGAGATACTCATTTCTTAACTCCTCCCCCCCACCCCAAGGAAACAGTAAATAGTTTTTAACAGCAATGCTTTAAATTAAAGGTGTGTTTTAGAATTGCTTTTCTTCCTTCACAACAAAACTGCATTTCATGTTGTTTTGAGCTGCAGTGTTTTCTCTTCCCAGTTTACTATTTAATTTTAATATTTGTCAAACTTATTTAATATAAAAGACAATAAGAAAATGCAAACTATTATATATACAGACTCCAATATAATAAATTTTGTAAAAAGAAAGCTACTTTTATGAAGCAGAGAATTGAATAAACTGTTCACATTTCTCATTAGCACTTTTAAGCAAGTAAAAGAGAAACATGACATTTAACTATGCTAAACTTCTGACAGTTTTCCAGAGGCACACTGAATGGGTGTAGAAATAAATGATAGTGGTCAGTGGTGCTTTTTAATAATTTACAATAGTGTGACACAATGCTGTTTCTTTTTAGGCCCTCATGACATTCTTCAATAAAGTGATTGCCAACGAATCAAAAAACCGAATGAGTATATGGAACATTTCTACTGTAATGGCTCCAAACCTTTTCTTCAGTAGAAGCAAACATTCTGATTATGAAGAATTACTGTTAGCAAACACTGCAGCCCATATCATCCGCCTAATGCTTAAGTACCAGAAAATCTTGTGGAAGGTGAGTAACCATGTGGTGACTGTGACGTACTCCTTGGAAGTCAACCGGCACCCAGGAAACCTACAGGCTCCAAGAGCAAGCAATGCCCTTAGTCACAGAGAGGAAATACCATGATAGAATCCCAGGTTGCAGTTGCCATCTTTATACATTCTTTAAGGGCTCCTCCTGAGCACGTTCTCTCTTTTGAACAAGAATCCTAATAGTTTTTTTCTAATCTTTACAAGGACAAATGCCACAGTTCCTGGTTCCAGTATACTGAGTAGCCAGACAAAGTTTCCTTAACTGAACACAGAATCTACTAGGAAGGTTTAATTCAAGTGTATTCCTTCTAGTCAAGCCCTTTTTCTTCTCCAGGTTCCATCTTTCTTAATCACTCAAGTTAGAAGAATGAATGAAACCACGATGTTGTTAAAGAAGCAGCTCCCAAGTGTCAAAAAGTTGCTAAGGAGGAAGACCATAGAACGAGAGGTAAAAGCAAAGGAGGGTGTAAATATTGTTGCTACCCAGGTTTTTATTTCTCAAAATGAGGTACGAAATAGCTTGTAATTTAGAACCAAAAATTTTATAGACTCAAAGTATCAGTCTTGTGACTGTATAAACATTGTGGAAATGGTGTCCATCAAAGAGTAATATTTTATTGAATTATGTGCTTTTTGGTTGAAGCTCTTGAAATATCTCTATCATGAAGATTATTTAATATTCTATTCAGTTAAGTACTTAAGGCTAAAATGGTTCTCAAAAATGCTGAAAGTTGACATTTTTGTCCCTGTGAACTAATTTTAAAATTCCAGTATTCAGTATATCTAATAAGTAGAAACATTTCTTTCTTGACTAGATACTGAAAGAATATCTTATCCTCAAGTCGTCATTGCATTCTGAAGAATTTTTGTGTTCGCACAGTTGTTTGTGTGGAAGTACATAATGGAAACCTGTTTCAGAAGCATTATTTTTATTGCCTTAGTTTAATCTGAGGATGCTCATGGGTGTCAGGCATAGTATTCGACCTTGAGGAGGATGCAGAGATACATGAAATTCCCTTTGCCCTTAAAGGAATTTACAACTAATGTGGGAGATAAATGTGTATAAGAGTAAAGAATAGGCATTAAATCCAGATCAGTTGTGCAGGCCATGTGCCAGAACCATGCTGAGGAGAAAGAAATGTGCTCCAACATGGGAAATTATGGACAACTTCATGGAAGAAGTGGCATTTGAGCTGCATCTTGAAGGAAGGATGGCATTCTGAAGGGAGAAAGGAGGGGAAGGTTCACCCAGGGAATGGACTAGTAATACCGAGGCAGTGAGGTATCACAATCATGATGAATGGCTATCTTCCCTTATTGGTTATAGGCAAAGCGACTTCACATCCATGCATTTATTTGGAAAAATATTTTTTTGATTTGTTTTGAGAGTAATTCACATAATAGAAAATTCACCATTTAACTATTTTAAAAAGTACAATTCATTGGTTTTAGTATATTCAATGTCATGCAACCATTACCACTATCTAATTCCAGAATATTTTCACCATCCCAAAAAGAAACCCTACGCCAATAAAGCACTCACGTCTCATTATCCCCACCCCACAGCCCCTGAAAAACACTAATGTACTTTACTTTTGTCTCTACAGATTTACCTATTCTGGATATTTAATTTAAATGAAATCGTACAATAGGTATCCTTTTGTGTCTATCTTTCAATCATCTTAATGTTTTCAAGGTTCTTCCTTATTGTAGTATGTATTATTACTTCATGTCTTCTCCTTTTTTCATTTGATTTCATATCCCTCTTTAAAAAAAAATATATTGAGATATAACCCACATATTATACAATTCATCCATTTAAAATGTACAATTTAGTGGGTTTTAGTATATTCATAGATATGTACAGCCAGTAACACAATTCTAGAACATTTTCATCTTCTCAGAAGAAAAACCCACACCCTTTGGCCATCATCCCCTTAACTCTGCCTGCTCCATTTCCACCTACCAGCCCTAAGCAATAGGTAATCAATCTATTTGCTAATCTAGTTACTGTCTCTACAGAGTTCCCTATTCTGGACTTTTAATGAATGAAAATCATATAGCGTGGGGTTTTTATGATTGGCTTATTTTACTTCCCATTATACTTTCATGGTTCATCCAACTAGGAATATGTATCAGTACTTCTTTTTAAGGCTGAATAATATTCCATTACATGGATACATTTCATATTGTTTATCCATTCATGCACTGATGGACATTTGGGTTTGTTATACCTTTTAGCTATTATGAACAATGCTGTTATAAACATTCATATACAAGTTTTTTGTGACTACATGTTTTCAACTCTTTTGGGTGTATGCTGGGTCATATAGCAAACCCTATGTGACTCATGTGAGGAATTGTCACTGTTTTCCAAAGCAGCTGCACAATTTTACGTTCCCACTAGCAGTGTATGAGGATTCAGATTTCTCCATATCTTCACCAACACTTGGTATTATCAGAATCTTTTATTCTATCCTCCTAGTGGGTACAAAGTAATTTCTCTTTGTGGTTTTGATTTGTATTTCCCTGAAGACTTATGATGCTGAGCATCTTTTCATGTGCTTATTGGCCATTCATATATCTCCCTTGGAGAAATGTCTATTTAGAACCTTCCCCATTTTTGTTTGGGTTATTTGCCTTTTCATTATTAAGTTGTAAATGTTCATCATGTATTCTAGATTCAATTCCCTTATCAGATGTATAATTTGAAAATATTTTTTTCTCATTCTAGGAGTTGTCTTTTCAATTTGTTGATTGTATCCCTTGACGCACAAAAGTTTTAAATTATGATGGAGTATAATTTATTCACTATTTCTTTTGTTCTCATGTTTTTGTTGTCATGTCTAAGAATCCTTTGTCAAATCCAAGATCATGAAGATTTTAACCCTATGTTTTCATCTAAGAATTTTACAGTTTTAGTTTTTATATTTATGTCTTTGTTCCATTTTGAGTTGTTTTTGATATATGAGATGAGGTAGGGGTATAAGTTCATTCTTTTGCATATGGTTATCCAGTTATCCCAGCACGATTTGATGAAAAGGCTGTTCTTTCCCCAGTAAATTGTCTTGGCACTCATCAAAAATTAATTGATGAAGTGTATTTCTATATTCTTAATCTTCCATTGATCTATATGCCTATTCTTATGGCAGTACCACACTGTTTTGATTACTGTAGCTTTAAGTTTTGAAACTGAAAAATGTGAGTATTCCAACTTTTAATCTTTGAAATAACTTTGATTGGGAGGGTCATGTATTTCTACATGAATTTTAGGATCAATTTTTCCATTTCTGCAAAAAAAAAGGTACTTGGACTTTTCATAGGGACTATTACCATCCTAATAATATTAAGTTTTTCAGTCCAAGAATATGAGTTATCTTTCCATTTATTTAGATTTTCTATAATTTTTTTCAATGTTTTATGGTTTTCAGTATATAAGTCTTACACTTCTTTGATCACATTTATTCCTAAGTATTTTTTATGCTATTATAAACTGAATTATTTTCTTAATTAATTTTTGGATGGCGAATTGTTAGTCTATGGAAATACAACTACATTTTATATATTTGTCTTGTACCCTGCAATTTTGCTGAATTCATTTATTCTAAAAGGTCTGTGTAGATTCTTTAGCATTTTATATACACACACACACACACACACGTGTGTGTGTGTGTGTGTGTGTGTGTGTGTGGTATATTTTCTGTAAATAGAGATAATTTCCCTTCTTGCTTTCCACTCTGGATGACTTTCATTTCTTTTTCTTGCTTTATTGCCCTGGCTGGAACTTTCAATAAAATATTAAGTGAGAAGGCAAGAGCAGAGATCCTTATCTTGTTCCTGAACTTAAGGGGAAAGGTTTCAGTCTTTCACAATTAAGTATGATGTTATATGTGAGTTTTTCATAGATTCCCATATAGTTTGAGAAAACTTTGTTGTATTATTAGTTTCTTGAGTGTATTTTATCATGCTGATTTATGTCAAATACTTTGTCTTCGTATATTGAGATGATAATTGGGTTTGTTTCTTCATTCTATTAATATGATGTTATATTGATTGATGTTTATATGTTGGACTAACCCTGCATTCTTGGGGAAAATCCTACTTGGGTAAGGTGTATAATCCTTTCATATGCTGCTGGACAGGTTGCTAGTATTTTGTTGAGGGTTTTTGCATTAACATTCATAAGAGATATTGGTTTATAGTTTTAATTTCTTGTCATGTCTTTGTCTGGCTTTGAAATCAGGGTAATATTGGCTTTATAGAATGAGTCAGGAAGTGTTCCCTCTTCTGTTTTTTGAGAGTTTGAGAATGATTGGATTCTTTCTTTTTTTGTTGTTGAGTTCCTTATATATTTTGGATATTAATCCCTTATCTGAGGTATTATTAGCAAACGTCTTCTCCCATTTGGTTGGTTGCCTCTTTTTTTTTGTCGACGGTTTCTTCTGCTATGCAAAAGCTGTTTAGTTTGATATAGCTCCATTCATTTATTTTAGCTTTTACTTCCCTTGCCTTTGTAGTCAAATGCATAAAATCCTCTTTGAACCCAACGTCTGTAAGTTTAGTACCTATGCTTTTTTCTGTGTAGTTTATTGTTTCAGGTCTTATGTTTAGGTCTTTGATCCATTTTAAGTTAATTTTGGTATACAGCAACAGATAGTCCAGTTTCATTCTTTTTTTGCACATAGCTTTCTAATCTCCCAGCCCGTTTATTGAAGAGGATGTCTTTTCTCCATTGTATGTTTTTGGCTTCTTTGTCAAAAATTATTTGTCCATGTTTATGTGGGTTTAATTCTGGATTCTCAATTCTATTCCATTGGTCTGTGTGTCTGTTTTTCTGCCAATACAATACTGTTGTGATTATTGTGGCCCTGTAGTACAAGCTGAAGTCAGGGAGTGTGATACCTCCAGCATTGTTCTTTTTTCTTAGGATCGCTTTGGCGATTCAGGGTCTTTTGTGGTTCCATAGAAATCTGATGATTTTTTTGTTCTATATCTTTAAAAAATGCCGTTGGGATTTTGATGGGGATTACATTAAATTTGTATATTGCTTTTGGTAATCTGGCCATTTTAACTATGTTGATTCTTCCAACCCATGAGCACTTACTGTCTTTTGATTTCTTTGTGTCTTCTTCACTTTCTTTTAAAAATGTCATATATTACAGTTTTCAGTATACAGGTGTTTCACATTCTTGATTAAGTTTATTCACAAATATTTTATTATTTTTCTTGCAGTTGCAAAAGAAATTGTTTTTTGTTGTTTTTCTGAGATTTCATTATTAGTGTATAGGAATGCAGTGGACTTTTGTACATTGATTTAGTAGCCAGCAACTTGACTGTATTTGATTATTGTTTCTAATAGCTTTTTGGTGAGTCTTTAGGGTTTTCTATATATAGCAAAATGTCATCTGCAAAAAATGACAATTTAACTTCTTTATTCCAAATTTTG
The DNA here is from genome assembly GCF_964194185.1 of Rhinolophus hipposideros. Lineage (NCBI taxonomy): Eukaryota > Metazoa > Chordata > Mammalia > Chiroptera > Rhinolophidae > Rhinolophus > Rhinolophus hipposideros. The sequence continues at coordinate 48,949,934 of NC_138063.1, forward strand.
ATGCCTTTTATTTCTTTCTCTTGCCTGATTGCTCTGGCTAGGACCTCCAACACTATGTTGAAAAGCAGAGGTGATAGGGGACAGACCTGTCGTGTTCCTGAACGTAGAGCAAAGGGCTTCAGTTTTTCACCATTAATTATGAGATTAGCTGAGGGTTTGTCATATATGGCCTTTACTATGTTAAGATATTTTCCTTCTATACCCATTGTATTAAGTGTTTTAATGATAAATGGACGTTGCATCTTGTCAAATGCTTTTTCTGAATCTATTGATATAGTGATATGATTTTTGTCCTTCATTTTGTTTATGTGGTGTATCACATTGTTTGATTTGCGTATGTTGAACCATCTTTGTGCCCCAGAGATGAACCCCACTTGGTCGAGATGAATAATCTTTTTAATGCATTTTTGCATTCAATTTGCTAGAATTTTGTTTAGGATTTTTGCATCAGTATTCATCAGAGATATTGGTCTGTAATTTTCTTTTTTGTGTATTATCCTTACCAGGGTTTGGTATCAGGGTAATGTTGGCATCATAAAATGAGTTAGGGAGTATTATATCTTCTTCAATTTTTTGGAAGAGTTTGAGTAGGACAGGTATTAGATCCTTTTGGAATGTTTGGTAGGATTCACTAGTGAAGCCATCTAGGAATTTTGCTTTGGGAAGGTTTCAGATGACTGATTCAATTTCCTTACTGTTGATCCATCTTTTTAGATTTTCCAGTTCTTCATGATTCAGCCTAGGAAGGCTATATGTTTCTAAGAACATGTCCATTTCTTCTAGGTTATTGAATTTGGTGGGATATAGTCCTTCATAGTATTCTTGGATGATCCTTTGTATTTCTGTGGCATCCGTGGTAACTTCTCCGCTTTCATTTCTGATTTTGTTTATTTGTGTCTTTTCTATTTTTATCTTAATGAGTCTAGCCAAGAGTTTGTGAATTTTATCAATCTTTTCAAAGAACCAGCTTTGTTGCACTAATTTTTCTGTTGTCTTTTTGTTCTCTATATCATTTAGTTCTGCTCTGATTTTTATCATTTCTTTTCTTTTTCTAGTTCTTTAAGGTATAATGTGAAGTTATTTATCTGAGATTTTTTTTCTTTCTTGAGATAGATGGGTAGTGATATAAATTTGCCTCTTAAAACTGCTTTCGTTGTGTCCCAAAAATTTTGGTAGGATGTATTTTCATTTTCATTTGTTTCTGTGTATCTCTTGATCTCTCCTCTTATTTCTTCTTTGACCAAGTCATGCTTTAAAAGTATGTTGTTTAATCTCGACATGTTTGTGGTTTTCCCTGCTTTCTTTTTGCAGTTTATGGCCAATTTCAAAGCCTTGTGATCAGAGAATGTGCTTGGTATGCTTTCAATCTTTTTAAATTTGCTGAAGCTTTTTTTATGTCGACAATGTTCCATGTACACTAGAAAAGAATTTATAGTCTGATGATGTTCTAGGTGAAATGCTCTATAAATGTCTATTATGTCCATTTCATCTAATGTGTCATTTAGGGCATTTATTTCTTTATTGGTTTTCTGTTGGGACGTTCTATCCATAGCTCTCAATGATGTATTTAGGTCCCCTACTATAATTGTGTTTCCGTCAATTTCTCCCTTTAGTTCTGTTTGTATAGTTGCTTGGTATATTTCGGTGCTCCCTGATTGGGAGTATATATATTGATGACTGTTATGTCTTCTTGTTGTAAAGTCTCCTTTATCATTATGAAATGTCTATCTTTGTCTCTTGTTCCCTTTTTTATCCTGAAGTCTGTTTCATCTGATACCCGTATGGCTACACCTGCTTTTCTCTGAATATTATTTGCTTGGAGTGTCAATTTCTACCATTTCACTTTAAGTGTATATTTGTCCTTGTAGCTGAGATGTGTCTCTTGGATATGCATATGGTTGGGTTTAGTTTTTTTATCCAATCTGCTACTGTATGCCTTTTTATTGATGAATTCAGTCCATTTACATTTAGGGTGATGATTGATATATGAGGATTTCCTATCATTCTATCTCTGGTTTTCTGGTAGGACATTTTCTCCTTTTTTTTTTTTTTTTTTTTGCCTTTTTGTTGCTGTTTTTCAATGTGGTGGTATTCTATGACTTTTCCCTCTTTTTTTATGTTATACATTTCAGTTCAGGATTTTTTTTTTTTTTAGTGGTTACCATTAAGTTTATGTAAAAGAATGTTTCATATTTAGAGCATTGTATTTTCTTCAGCATTCTTCCCTTCTCCATTTCCTTGTGCCAATTCAGACCTTTACTATCTGCCCTTTTATGTTTCTGTAGTCACAAATTATCCCTATTTATGCTGTGTGTTGGTTTCTGCACTGCAGTAGCAAGTTGTCTTCCTCCTCTGTTTTTTTTAAGTGTTTTTTTTTCTTTTCTTCTTTACACTGTATGTTAAGTTTCAGTGTATAGTGTCCTATTTGGTATAGGGGTTTCCAGTTCTTGCTTCTGTCTGTCTGTTTGTAATACTCATAGTTTGGCAGTTTTTTGCTTTTTTGTTTCAGGTTGAATAACCTCCTTCAGTATTTCTTGTAGTACAGGTCGTGTGTTAGAAAATTCCCTCAGCTTCTGTATATCTGGAAATGTCTTTATTCCTCTTTCATATCCAAGGGATATCTTTGCTGGATATAGTATTTTTGGCTCATAATTTCTCTTTTTCAATAGTTTGACTATTTGATTTCACTCCCTTCTGGCTTGTAGACTTTTTGCTGAAAAATCTGATGTAAATCTAATGGGTTTTCCTTTGTAGGTTACTGTTTTCTTTTCCCTAGCTGCCTTGAGAATTCTTTGTCATTAATTTTTGCCAGCCTCAATACAATGTGCCTTGGAGAAGGCCTGTTCAGATTGAGGTAATTAGGTGTTCCATTTGCTTCTTGGATTCGAGGATCCAGTTCTTTCCACAAGTTTGGGAGGTTCTTATTGACTGTTTAAATATATTCTCTGTTTCCTTCTCCCTTTCTTCTCCTTCTGGTATGCCCATTATTCTTATATTGCTCTTTCTGATCGAGTCAGAAAGTTCTTATACAGTTCTTTCATTTCTTTTAAATCTCAAGTCTCTCTTCTCCATCTGTGTCATTTACAGATTTCTATCTTCGATGTCACTGATTCTCTCCTCCACCTGGTTAGCTGTATTACCTAAACTGGCTATTTCATTCTTCATTTCTTTTATTGAGTCCTTAATGTCCAGAAATTCTATTTATATTTTAAAAATTTCAATCACTTTGGTAAAATGTTCATTTTGTTCTTAGATTGTGTTTCTGAGTTCATTAAACTACCTCTCTGTGATTTCTTGCATCTCATTGAGTGTTTTAAGAACTGCAATCTTGAATTCTCTGTCATTTAAGTCACGTATTTCCATGTCTTTTAAGTTCATTTTCTGGAGACTTTTAACTTTCTTTCTGAGCTCCCTTGTTACCTTGGTTATTTATGGCAATTAATGAATTATTATTTGTCTTCCTAGACATCTACAGCAGTGGGTTCTGCAACAGGCTGAGAGGGAAGAGGACTTTCTTTTGCTTTCCAGTAGGTGTTGGTAGAATGTTTTATTTTCTCTCTGACTGCAGCCTTTTATTCTCTCACGCTGTAGTGTTATATTTTCTCTGCACTCTTCTGGCTTCTTGCACAATGGGAGGATTCCCTACGTCTCAGGGCACCACCTCCCTGGGGGGATGTGTAGAGCTTCTGAAGTTATGAAGCTCTTCTTGCCCCAAAACAGGGCCTGTGTGTTTCAGTGGCTCTGTTTACCCCTGCAGAATTCTTCCCAGATAGATAGGGCGAGGGCAGGGTGGGTTATGAGAGGTGGCTGTGAGCAATGGCAGCATCCAACAGCACAGCCAATCCTGCACTGCAGGCTCCCTCCCCTTCACAGGAACTAGTTGGACTGCGAGTCTGGCTGCGGGCTGCAGTTTTCAGAACTGCAAATACTCAGTTCTTTTGGCCTGACACTGCTACCATTCTGCTTCTAGCACTAGCAAGGTGGGATGGGAAAGGTCTGGGAGGGTAGGGAGAGATCAGCTAGGCTCCATGCCTATGCCGTCGATCCTCTGCTTGGCTGTGAGGGCTTAAACCACTATTTTCATCCTTCTTCCCTCAGTTCTTGCTCTGAGGTCTCTGCCGTGAGCATTGGGTTCAGATGTGTTATATGCTGATCCCTCGGGTAGGACTGTGGGCCATAAGGGGAGCGCTACCAGTGCGAATTCTTCACTCTAACATGATTGTGGTAGCTCTGGAATGCAGGGAACTGGGAGCTCTGGTCTGCATCCTGCTGCCCCTTGTGGCCCACGTCTCCAAACTTCCCTCGTGCCTCCTCCCGCTTGCCCAATTTGCCCATCTTTAGATGATTTTAATTGTGCTTCTCTTAGTCTTTCCCGTCTGCTGCTCAGGGAGTCCTTTGTGGAATTATAGCTGTTCAATTTGTTATAAATTTCAGGGGAGATTCCAAGAGGCTCACTTCATGCCGCCATTTCTATGCCGTCAAGCCGAGAGCTTTCTTTTTTAATTGTAGTCATTTACATCTATAAATTTCCTCTGAACACTACTTTTGCTCCATCCCATAAGTGTAGGTGTTGTGTTTCTTTATTGTTCATGTCTAAATCTCTAATTTCTCTTTTTATCCATTGGTTGTTTAGGCATATATTGTTGAATTTTCACGTAATTGTGAATTTTCCAATTTTTCTCTGTTACTGATTTCTAATCTCATCCCATTGTGGTTGGAGAACATACTTCCAATTATTTTGATATTTTCAACTTCATTCAGACTTATGGTCTAACACATTGTCTATTCTGGATAATGTTATATGTGTACTTAAGAAGAATGGATTTTGCTATTTTTGGGTGAAGTGCTCTACAGATGTCTGTTAGGTTTACTTGACTTATGGTATTGTCCAACTCTTGTGCTGATTTATGGTATTGTTCAAGTCTTGTACTTTCTTTCTGATCTTCTGTCTTGTCCATCATTAAATTGAGGTAGGGAGTCTCCAACTATTTTGTGTTCCCTAAAACCTCAATTACTACCTTTATTTGTATAGAATAGCTATTTTCAAGTGTACCACCTTAATTCTTTATTTTATTTTATTTTATTTTATTTTATTTTATTTTATTTTATTTTTTGCTCTATATGTTTGAATTATTTCATTAGTGATTGCCCTGGGGATTACAAGTAACATCTTAATTTATTAAAAAATCTATTTATGTTAATAATACTTTAAATTCAATAATATATAAAAACTTTCCACCTATATACCACTGTTACCCCTACTTTATGCTGTTACCACAAATTACATCTTTATAAGTTGTGTGCCTATCAATATAGACTTATAATTATTGCTTTATGCACTTATCTTTTAAATTAGATTTGGAAAAAATGGAGTTATAAACAAAAATATGTTAATGCTGTCTTTTATATTTACCTATGTAGTTATCTCTATTGGTGTTCTTTATTTCTTCATGTGGATTTGAGTTGCTGTATAGCATCCATTCATTTCAGCCTGACAGACTCTCTTTAGCATTTCTTGTAGAGAAAGTCTGTGAGAAATAAATCCTCTTGGCTTTGTTTATCTGCCTTAATGTCTCCATTTTTTAAAGGATTATTTTGCCAGATAAAATTTTGGTTGACAAGTTTTTCTTTCAACACTTTGAATATGTCATCCATTGTTTTCTGGCTTCCATGGTCTCAGTTGGAAAATCAGCTGTTAATTTTATTAAGGCTGTCCTGTGTGTGATGAGTTACTTTTCTCTTGCTGCTTTCAAGATTCTTTTTGTCTTTGGATAGCTTGATTGTGATATATTTTGGTGTGGACCTCTTTGAGTTCATCCTGTTTGGAGTTTGTTTTCGATAGTTAGATCAATGTCTTTTAGTAATTTGGGTGAATTTTCAGACAATATTACTTCCAATGTTCTTTCTGTCCCTTTCTCTCCTCTCCTTCTGGGGCTCTCATTATGTATATGGTGGTGCACTTGATGTTGTCCCACAGTTTCTTAGGTTCTGTTTATTTTTCTTCATTCTCTTTTCTTCCTGTTCCTCAGACTGGATAATCTCAGTTGACTTATCTTCACATTTGCTGATCTTTTTTTTTCCTCCTGTCTCTTTAAATCTGCTGTTGATTCCCTGTTAGTGGAGTTTTCATTTCAGTCAGACTTTTCAGCTCCAGAATTTCTATTTGGTTTCTTTTTATTTTTTCTATATCTTTATTGATAGTCTTTGTTTGATAAGATATTGTTTTCATGGTTTCTTTAGTTTTGTAGATATGGGTCCCATTACTTCATTAAACATATTTAAAATAGCTGATTTAAAGGCTTTTTCTAGTAAGATCAATGTCTAGGTTTAAAGAGTTTCTTCTGAAACTTTTTTTTCCTTTTTATGGGCCATATTTCTTGCCATTTTGTACCTGACTTCACAATTTTTTATTAAAAAATAAACATTTGGAATATTATAATATGGCAAATTTGGAAATATGATTATTTCCTCCTCCTCAGGGTTTGTTGCTGGTGCTATTGTAGCTGTTGCTTATTGGTTTAGTGACTTTTCTGCTGAACTGATTTTGTAAAGTCTGTATTCTTTGTTTTGTGTGGCTGCTGAAGTCACTGTTCCATTAGCTTTGTGGTTAGCTATTTTTTGGACAGATATTTGCTTAAATCCCTGGAACCAAAAAACTCCAAATCTTTGCAGATAAGCTCTGTGTGTTTTTTGGGGCACATCTTCAACATTCAGCAACGTAGCATCTTCACTTCCTGCTTAGACAACCAGGTATGAGAGTTTAAGTTCTCTTCAGGTCTTTCCTGAACATTTGCACAGCCCCGGACATGAACGTGGCCTTCTAGATTCTCGGGAATATGTTAGAGCTTTTCAAAGCCCTTAGTCCTCAAAGCATCTAACCTCTAGGCTTGCTCTTAAAGCTTTTTAGTTATTCTATTGTTTTCTGCAACTCTTGTCCACTGCATCAGGCAACAATGACTGAAATATCTGCCTATAGCTGTTTTCAACATTACAGCATTTTAACATTGATCAAGTTCCAAATTAGGCAAGTTAAAGGCAAACCTTTTGAGCCACTCTTCCAGAGAGCCACCAGACAAGTCAGAACAAATAATTAGAATTATTTGTGAGTGAGGTCTTTTTTGCTCACTCCTATCAGGAATGCAGGCTATTATTTTCAAGGCTGTCAAAGAAATAGGAACAGAGATGGCAAAGTGTATGTTAAAATGCCACAAAGCTTGTTTTTCTTACCAAGATTCAGCTGCTTTTCTTACTTAAGCACTCCCCTAGTTGCAACCTTTGATTTAGTTTCCCAAGTCCTGTAAAAGTTGATACTGACAGTGTTTGGTAGTTTATTCATTGCTTTTATGGAGGGACAGACTTTAGGAGTACTTACTCTTCCAATTTCACTCTGGAAAATTTTATGGCAAAAGTATGATCTGTGTGGAGCTGAAACTGAAGTCAGGTCAGGCTTTGCCAACTACTGTGTTTCCCCTAAAATAAGACCTAGCCAGACTATCAGCTCGAATGTGTCTTTTGGAGCAAAAATTAATATAAGACTCGGTCTTAATATAATATAAGACCGTGTATATACTATATAATGTAGTATAATATAATACCAGGTATGATATAATATAATAATAGTATAATACCGGGTCTTATATTAAATTTTGCTCCAAAAGATGCTTTAGAGCTGATGGTTCGACTAGGTCTTATTTTCGGGGAAACCCGGTAGTAGTCCTATGAGCCTGGGCAAACTAAAGTATTTCTCTGAACCTCAACATTATTATGAATTGGGGGTTGGGGAGTAATATTATCTATCTCAGAGTTATCCTTAGCATCAACTCATATACTGTGTGTTTAAAGCACTTTGTAAATTGTACAGTGCTATATAGATGTTAGTTATTTCAATGTTTTAATTGTAAATAAAACCAAGGTAGAATTTAAAGTTATAATACCATGTTTTTTAATTCATAACTTTGATTGGAATAGACAGTTTATTAACAGGTTACAAATTTCAAAAGGTGGGATAGACTATAGAATAAAAATTGGCCACCTCTGACTTCCCCTCCCACAGATGAATAATGTCACCAGTGAAAGGGTATGTGTGCACAGGAACATGCAGGTGTATATACTTCCAGAGAGGTGCTATGCACATACAAGCAAATATCAGTATATATTCCCCTTTTTTACATGAGTGCTAACACACATGAAGCACTGTCCTGAAACTTGCTTTACTGTCTTAGAAAATCATGTTGATTATTCCACATCAGTCCAAAAAGCTTTCTTCTCTGCTTCTTTTGCATGACATTCCATAGACACATCATAATTTATTTAAGCCATCACAATTATTGAACAGATTGTGTCCAGTCTTTTGCTATTTTGATTTATACTTCGATGAATAAACTTGCTATACATCATTTCTCATAAATGAAGTACATTTGTAGGATAAATTTGTAGATGTGGAATTGTTGGGTCAAAGTACATATACATTTTATAATTTGGTAAGTATCCCAAAATGTTTCCCACAAAGATTATACCAGTTTATACTTTATAACAACAGCTTGTTTTCCCAACATGAATCCTAAAAACTAAATGTGTTTTATTTAGGTTGCAAGCCCCAAGATATCAAAGGTACTACAAAAATCACCCTCTTCAAGAAGAATGGTAAGAAAATAAATAATTTCCTTTCCTCCCTAATTATTAACTACCTATGTAGTATTCTCTGGCTACGTCACCATATCTATGTATAATTTTGGTCATAATTTATCCTTCAAACTTGACATATTCAGTTTGACACATAAAAGTATAGTACAGGAACTCAACTAACTGAAGAATCAAGATGTGTGGTTAGGCATCTTTATACAGTGTGAATACTATGGGAAGTTATAAAGAAAATGTGGTTATTATGACTCTAGGTTCAATAATGTCAGGAGTGTGGAGTTTATTATACAAAGGCTTTTGGGGAGGTGGAAGGAGAGGGACATGAGATGACCAAGAAAGTGTTTCAGGAGTACAATACTGGCTGCAATGAACGAGGGGCACTCTGCCCCGACACAAGTCGAAATTCCTATATACATTCCCTGCCATGCTCTCCTGGTTCTTACTGGTAATAGGAGAATAGCACAATAAGAACTGACCCTATTTTAAAATATTTTATATTAGTTCCTAGTGCTGCCATAACAAAATACCACAAACTGAGTGGCTCAAACAATAAAAATTTACTCTCTCACATTCTGGAGTTTAGTAGTCCAAAATCAAGATGTTCGTTTCGTTAGTTCCTTCTGAGTATGTGAGAGAAGGATCTGTTCTTGACATCATTCCTAGCCAGTAATCTCTGATGTTAATCTGTGCCTCCATCTTTATATGGCATTTACCCTCTATACATATTTTTTCCTCTTACAAGGACAACAGTCGTATAGGATTAAGGGCCTACCCTACTCTAATATGACCTCACCTTAGGTAATTCTATCTACAGTGACCCTATTTCCAAATCAGGTCATCTTCTCAGGTGTTAGGGTTTGGACTTCAGCATATCTTTGTGGTGACAGTTCAATGCAAAATGTATTCCTTCTATGGTATATAGTGAATCAATTCCCATAAACCTACATCAACAATACCATCCTTTGGGAATGCACAGATTTAAAGTGATTACCTGAGGAGTAGCAGATCCTCAAATACAAGTTTATTTCTCTTCATCTCTAGATAGGGAATTTTTTAAACAATCAAAATTTTGAACAAAGGAATTTTTCAGTCAATCTTGGCAAAAGAGAAATTTGATTAATTAGACAGCAAAATTCTTTGACTATTTCATTTAGAAGAGAGCTCCAAAGTCCCTAGGCCAATCACGTCATGTGAATCAGACTCTCTTCCCCAGTAGTAGTGTATGCTCTGCTCTTCCCAGTGTTATCAGCACACCTTGGGGGTCAAGTTTCATGTACCCATCTATTTTCTAATTGTTCCATAAAGTTTTCAGAAGATTGATTTTAAAATATATTGAAATCAGAATTCTGCTTAAAGTAGGCTTATTTGGGACATTGTTCAAGGAAATGAAGTAATAGAAACATTAGATTTTCCTCACAATCCAGTTTTACTTCTCTCATGATTTTAAGGCATTACAGTAAGACTTAAGCGTATAGTGACAATAAAATCCCAGATTAAGTTTCATTGAATCGCTTGTTAAAAAGAAAGCAGTGTTTCATTCTAGTTAAATGCTGATCATGTTTACATGATTTCCTAATTCAGAGTGCCACTGATTTTCATATCTCTTAAGTGCAATCATTGAACAGATCATCCTAATTTGACAGAATGTACTAAACTTGTCCTCATTGGCAGTCTGACGTGCCGGAAGGAGTCATAAGGGTTCATGCTCCACTTCTCTCGAAGGTGTCCATGGCCATTCAACTCAATAGTCAAACCAAAGCCAAAGACATACTGGCAAAATTTCAATATGAGAACAGGTGAGTAAACGTGAGTAAAGATCTCTGTACAAAGACAATGAACTTTTACCAGATGAGTTCCTTTCCAGCAATTTTCAAATTTGGCCTTTTTGAAAAATTAGAACCTGTTACTTTGGGGACTTTACCAATAGATGAAGTTAGTAGACCAGAGAATTGTTGGTAACAGAAGTTTTGTTTTTTTAAAGGAATTTCTATAAATGGAATTTTTTTTATTGAGGTATAATTGACATATAATATATTCATTTCTGGTGTACAACATAATGATTTGATATGTGTATGTATTGTAAAATACCACAATATTTTACATATTGTAAAATGTAATAACCACAATAAGTCTAGTTAACGTTCATTACCATGTGTAGTACAAAATTCTTTTCTTATGAGAAATTTTAAGATCTATCACAGCAACTTTCAAATATGCAATATAGTATTATTAACCATAGTCATCATGCTTTATATTACACTCCATGACTTATCTATTTTATAACTGGAAGTTTGTACCTTTTGATCACCTTTACCCATTTTGCCCAACCCCAGCCCCCCAACTCTGGCAGCCACTAATCTTTTCTATGTATCTGAGAGATTGGTTTTTTGTTGTTGTTTTATGGCTTTTTGGTTTCTTAGATTCCAGATGTAAGTGAGATCATATGATATTTGTCTTTCTCTGTGTGATTTCTCTTAGCATAATGCCCTCAAGGTCCATACATGTTGTTGCAAATAGAAAGATATCATTTTTCATGGCTGAAAAACCTTCCATGATACATAGTTGCATTTCCCTGATAGTGATGTTGAGCATCTTTTCATGAACCTGCTGCCTTGGCTATCTGTATGTCTTCTTTGGAAAAATGCCTATTCAGATCTTTTCCCCATTTTCTAATGTTTGTTTGTTTATTTGTTTTGCTATTGAGTTGTATGAGTTCTTTATATATTTTGGGTATTACTACCTTATGATATATGGTTTGCAAATATTTTCTACTATTAAATGCATCATTGCCTTTTCATTTTTTTGGATGGTTTCCTTTGCTGTGCAGATCTTTTTAGTTTGATGTAGTCTACTTGTTTATTTTTGCTTTCACTGCCTTGCATTTGGTGTCAGATTCAAAAAAGCATTGCCAAGACCAATGTCAAAGAGCTTACCGCCTACCGGTATGTTTTCTTCTAGGAATTTTATGATTTTCGGTCTTTATTAAAGTATTTTATTTTGAATTACTTTTTATGTATGGTTTAAGATTACAAATGGCATTCCTAACAGGATACCTATTCTGTCTTGGTGTCTTTATTTACTCAATGAATTTTACTTTTTACTAGAATAAAAACTATAGCAAGTTAGTTCTGTAGATCTCCTGATATTATTCCAGACTCCAATGAGCTTTAACATGTCTATATCAGATAAAGTTAATGTAGTTAAGTGAACATCATACCTGTTGCTTTCCTTAAAACATACTATCAATAAACCTTGGGATCAGAATGATATTTAAAAAAAAAATCTTGGAAGTATATATGTACTTGCCATAAATTGCCTTGAAAGAGTATAAATCATAATGTTTGTCTGACTATGCTTATTGAAGGATAAACATTTGCCCTGAGATTTTTAAAAGATGAGAAAAAATAATTTAAATTTGTCCATTAGAGAGCAGGTACAGTTTGATGGTCTGTAATTAAACTCGGATGAATATTCTCAAAAAGAAGCTTTGAAATCATATTAAAAGTAGTACCCATGTTAAGCAAAAAAATTCAGCTACAAAAGATTACTTACTGCAAGACTCCATTTATATAATATTTTTTAAATTACAAAATTTTAGAAATTCAGGATAGATCAGTGGTTACCAGGGATTGGGGAGGGGTGATTGTGGGGGGAGGGTGAGATAAGTGTGGTTATGAAAGAGCAACACAAAGGACCTTTGTGGTGTTGGAACTGATGTCTTGACTGTGGTGGTCAATAAAAACTTCTGTAAAATTGTATTGAACTTAAAACACACACAAATTAGTACATTAAGATGGGATATCTGAGTAAGATGGGTGTATTGTATCAATGTCAACATCCTGATTATGACATTTTACTACAGTTTTGTAAAATCTTACCTCTAGGGAGAACTGGGCAAAGAGTAATCTCTCTGTTGTTTCTTACAACTACATGTGAATCTATAATTACCCCAATAAAACTTCAATTAAAAGAAAAACAGAAGTAGCCAACAAAAGTAAAAGTCAGGACGGTGGTTTTCTGTGAGAGTGGAAGGTTACTGACTAAGCAGTCATGACAGTGGCTTCTAAGAAGTTCCTTTATAGATAAAGGGGCTGGTTACGTGGTGTGTGCACTTCATAAATGTTCTACACTTATTATGCGATCAGATATGTATAGCTTTCGTAGAAAAGAAAAGAGTAGGCAGAGGCCAACAGGAGCCCCACACATTTAGTCCTCTGATTACATTTACTGCTGCTGGCCCTGACACCTAACACTGTCAATAGTTACCACTAGGTAGTAATAGATGGACTTGAAATTCCATTCAAGGGATTTAGGCATCCAATAGATTTCTACTTACATGTGTTACAAAGCTGTCTCTGTACTCTCAGGTAGACCTTTTGTAGAAAGAAAATTTTGGATCATGGGCCAAAAAAAAAAAAAAAATGAACCTGATCTAAACCTCGTATCTTATAAAAAAAAATTAACCCAAATGGATCACAGAATTAAACGTAAAACAAGAAACTATAAAACTTTTGAAAAATTACATAGGATATAACCTTTGTTATATAGGGCTAGTGACAAATTTAGACATAACATCAAAAGCATGATCCATCGGAGATAAAAATTTATAAATTAGACTTCATCAAAATTGAAAATTTATACACTGAAAAGGATGAAAAGACAAGCTACAGACTTGAAGAAAATATATACAACACATATCCAACAAAGAACTAGTACCTAGAATAAATAAAGTAAAAACCCAAACAATTCAATTTGAAAATTTGCAAAAAACATGAACAGGCATTTCAACAAAGGGGATATACAGGTGACAAATATAGACATAAAAAAGTGTTCAATATCTTTTATCATTAATACCTATGAAAATGGGTAAAATGAAAAATAGTGACAACACCGAATACTGGTGTAAAGATACAGAGAAACTGAATCACTCATACATTGGTGATGGGAATGTAAAATGGTATACAGTCACTCTGTAAGGTGGTTTGACATTTCTTTTTAATTAAAACTAAATATGCAATTATGTGGACCCAGCATTCACACTCCTGGGCATTTATCCCAAAGAAATTAAGACTGTTTCACACAAAAAGCTGTACACAAATGATTACGTTAGCTTTATTTATAATAATCAAAAACTGAAAAAAAACCCAGATATTCTTCAACAGGTAATAATGACTAAACAAACTACAGTATAGCCATGACCATGGTATGCTACTCAGCAATAAAAATGCAACTTACTTGGGTGACGCTCCAGGAATTTATGCTGGTTGTAAAAAGCCAATACAAAAGAGTTCATTTACATAACATTTTGAAATGATAAATTTTTAGAAATGTAGAATAGAATAGAGGATAACAGCTGGGGGTGGGGATAGGAATGAGGACAGGGAGGGGGTTATAAAAGGGAATTTGTGATGATGGAAATGTTCTGTGTCTTGACTGAATCATTATCAGCATTCTGGTTGTGATGTCGCACTAGAGTCTTTCAATACTTTACTGTTAGAGGAAACTGGGTAAAGGGTGCACAGGATATGTCTATATAATTTCTTATAACTGCATGCAAATTTACAATTATCTCAAAAAGTTTAATTAAACTAAGAAGAAAGCACATATCCTTTCTCACACTAGAGAGAGGACAATCTTTTTGAAGTAACTAAGTTGAAAGTCATTCCTGAAGTGGGATGGGGATCAGCAATGACTTTTCCAGACTCTTCCACCCCAGCATTCTAGTCTGGGGTAGAAAATTATATTGGGCAATTATCTTCTCTGACTTGCTTTTATTATATCATTATAGAGCAGAGACATAATGGAGTCAACATTACACAGCAAAACTTAGGCAAGCTTAGAAATGTGACATGGGCTGAGGAGAGAATTCCATTCAATTTTTGGCAAATACACAAATGAAATCTGACTTATTTTGAACTGAGAGTAATGTGATCAGTGACAGGGCAGCATAAAACATCCAGCTGCTCGTTGGCCATCCTTGATACGCCAGCTCTTTAAAATGGAGCTGACAGTTGTGGACAGAATGTGCTCCGGGTTGCTGGCGAGCACCATGGCTTCCATCTTGGTGTCGAATAGTCCCATCCTCTCTGTGCCTCAGATGCTTGTCTGTGTCGAACAAACACAACAACGTTTTTATCATAACTTCAGTTATAATAATGATTTGTGGCGTGTATATCACTCAAGGCAGAATGAATTGTTTGTTGCCATGGTTATTTAATCTACAAATTTACCTCAGATCATGAAAGAGGGTTAAAATTATATTGCTTTCTCCTTTTTTCAGTCATGGTTCATCAGAATGCATTAAAATTCAGAACCAAAGGTTATATGAAATTGGAGGAAATATAGGTAAGGATTCTTTAACAATTTTTATCCCTAATTTCTCTGATTTCTCTAAAAGAAATACAATGCTATTATTGCAAAAGTATATTTTACAAGCTTCATAGATTGTAAAAATTCAAAATCAGTACGTTTCTGATTTTTTTAATATCATGTAAGAACAGTATGACTTTCCAAAAGTATTTTCAAAATTTTGGTTGACATGGAGTAGACTTTTGAATCTTATAAATGTGACTCAAACCTGGAAAGTCTCTTTCTGTAGATTCATGTAGAACAAAGAAAAGAACATCATAGAACTTTCAGATTCATGACAGCTTCTTATTTAACTTTTCTACTTTCACTCTCAGCTCAAGTTTATTCTTCCTATTTCCCTGGGGGGTAAAAAAGGAATCAAAAGAAAATTGGTTTTTTGCAAGTAAAATTCCCTCTAATTGCTTCTGTGTCCATATCTTCTGCTTGCCCTCTTTCACCTCTTTTGAAATATCTGTGCTCCTATTTAAGACCAGAGCCTCCACTCATGCCTTACTTTGTGCCCTCTCCTGCCCAGATAAGACATTGATCCAGTCATTCCCCCATTTTCTCGTATATCATCAGCTTTTCCCTCCAACTGCATCATTTCTGTCTGCATAAAAATTTGGGTAATTACTCTCATCTTGAAACAAATACTCTCTTGACCCTCTTCAGGTCAGCTCCCACTTTACTGTTCCACAACTCTTCCACTTTACAGCAAAAACTCCTGAATCAGTTGTCTATATTCCAATTTCTTCCTCTTGTTCTCTCTTAAAACCACTCCAGTCAAGCTTTACCCTTCAACACTTCATCAAAATTGCTCTTGTCTAAATCCAACAGTTCAGTCTGTCTTTATAACTGCCTGAGTTGATCTTTCCCTTCTTTGACAAAACAATTTCTTCACCTGGTCTCAAGGAAAACATAAGCTTCTGGCTTCCCTCCCACTTCACTGGCTACTCCTTATAAGTTTCTTTTTCCTGGTACTTCTCATCTTCCCAACCTCTTAAGTCTGGAGAGCTGTAAGGCTCTTCTCTATTTACACTTAACTTCCTTGGTGAGCTCAGTTCACCTCATTGCTTTGACTACACCTTTATGCTGATGCCTCTCACATTTACATCCAACCTGGCATATTCACTCACCTGGCATATTCTGTTTTTGGGCCTTTGCATTTCCTCTGATTTTTGCCCATAATGCTCTCTTTCACATTGTTCATTTCTCAGTTCCTTGCTTCATTCAGGCCACTGTATCTCCTTCTCGATGTGACCTTCCTGGATCATACCCTCTCTATGTTCCTTCCCTGCTTTGTTGTTCTCCAATGTTCTTATCACCATCAGACTTGCTTTGTATTATACCTGCTCATTTGCTAGTTGCCTTTACCACTTTGAGAATGTAAGCACCCTGAAGGCAAGTATTTTGACTGTCTAATGCATTGCTGTAGCCCCAGCCCCTAGAGTATTTCCTGGAACATAATAACTCTCAATAAATATTTGATAAATGAATGAATCAGGCAGGCACTCAGATCTTGGTAACATTTCAAACACACTGTACATAAAGATTTTCAAATGTATTTGCCACACAGAATGACCTTATTGTTGTTATTTTCAGATCTCCTGTCTATCGGTATTGTATCCATCCTAAAGAAACTAAAGTGAATTTGCTTTTAATCTTCTCTAGTCCTGGTCAAGTTACTATCTGTATAACCATTAGAGAACATGTATTATAATATAAATGATCAGTTTATACCCTAAACAAGTTCTTGCCATATTTTTCTAATAGATGTGGTGAGTCTAGGGAAGAACCCTTTGCCTATGGTTGATATGTCTGTTTTTTCCACAATTTCTCATGGGATTTATTTGAAGTACTTAACAGTCAGAAGGAAATGAAGAAAGGAAGGAGGGGAGGAAGGCAGGCGGGTTTTGTTAAGAAATTGTAAAATGTATCTACAGTCATGCTTTTGGTCAATAATGAACTGTATATATGACAGTGTTCTCATAACATTATAATGGAGCAGAAAAGTTCCCAGTGACATTGTAGCTGCCGCGATGTTGTAGTGCAACACATTACTCACATGTTTGTGGTGATGATGGTGTAAACAAACCTACTGTGTTGCCTGTCCTATAAAAGTATAGCACATGGAATTATAGTACTGGCTGTACCATCTAGATTCGTGTAATCACACTGTGATTTTCACCTAAATTTGTCTTTGTCTCATTATATATTTTAATAGTTTATTGTTTGTCAAGGTCAGTAAAGATATGGAAGTGTCTCATAACTAAATCACTCAACTCTATACACAATAAGGAAAGCATTCACTGTACTTATTTTTGGCTAAGAGAACTATATTGGACTTATTCGAAACTTACAAACACATCCATATGTGCACCCGCACACACAGCAGCGTTCACTTTAAAAGCATTCTCTGGTTTTCTCTTTCTTTTAGGACAGCATTGCTTGGATCCAGATGCTTATATATTGGATGTGTATCATGTAAATCCTCACGCAGAATGGGTGATTAAACCACAATCAAGTTTTTGAAACACCACCCCAAAATGGCAGCTATTGTGTATTATATGCCAAGAACATTCTACAGTAAGTAGGGGAGGAAAAAGACTGCTTTTGACATGTTTATTCCTATAACCCTCTTGGTGTTTCCTGGTCCAAGTGGTATCTCCCAGCATTGTCAGTGTGAACTATGGAAGAGGAGCTGCTTAACCATTTGAGCTGAAGCTTTCTCATGACGGGTCTTTGACAAGAGTGAAGGAAAGAAGTTGTGATCCTTCCTGAACAAAGGCCAATCGAGAATAGGAACTCTGATCATTTCTAGTACCTTGACTTCACAGCAGAAATGAACTTGGTCCTATACCTGGGATAAGAAACCTTGGTCCTTATGTAGCAAATGCTACCAAATAGAAGAGGTGGAAAAATAATTTTTATACTTATGATATATACATATATTGACCTTTTGGAGCAAGAATGCCAGAAATATCAACAATGTCTGCTCTGCAAAATAATTCAGATCTACTTTCAAAAGGGAATAAATTTCTAGAGTTACTCAATATTTATGCTCTGACTTGTTCCTGAATTAAAGAAGGAGGAACTTCTGTTTAAAGAACACTGTGTTAGTGTGTGTGTTGGACTGCATCGTGACTAGCAGCATTCTGGTATAAGTGAACATTGCTTTTTCCTGGACAATTGAAAACTGATATTTTAAAGCTTATTTCCTTATGAGCACAGGTCCTCCTAGTGAAGCTTAGTTTGACAAAGGGTGTCCCTTACACTTTCACAACCTGTAGTTAGAAGTCACAGAGCCTCTATTTTTCTCATTGGGATTATGGTGCTTAATGAATAGCTTTCCATGTGCCAGGCACTGATTTCCTTTCCTGATCAAACATATTTTACATTTCACAACTGTAGATAGTCACTTCTCCATTTATTCCACTTGTCATCAGTTTTAAACAAATGGCTAACAGACGAAAGGTAAAATTACAGAACTACCTTTATCCAACTGCTCTTTATCCAAGAGTGCTGAAAAATACTGTGCTATATTCAGATTTTACATGCTGTAAAAGCAGATTTTGTTTCTATTCATCAGTCGTAGACATAGCCAAGCACTGTGGATTAGCATCAGACTTTAAAATCAGATGCATATTTCGTAAGCAAAAAACTGTCTCGCTATCAAGATCCTGTGGAGCCATTTTCCAGTACTGCATGCAGTTGGTAAGAACACAGTCCCCCACGATTCTGACATCAAATCTAAAATGTGCTGAGGGGTCAGACAGCTCTGCCTTTCATCTTGAGATGTAGACCTTCCAGGATTAGCTAGAAATGGAACAGAGGTCTCATTTGTCCCACACATGTGCTTTGGATTAGAATCTACAGATTTAGATTTTGATCAATTTATATATTTTCATGAGATATAACACTCCAATAACACTCTTGCAGTTCAAACAATAGACGAAGTTGCTTACAAATGCAGAAA
The DNA here is from genome assembly GCF_964194185.1 of Rhinolophus hipposideros. Classification (NCBI taxonomy): domain Eukaryota; kingdom Metazoa; phylum Chordata; class Mammalia; order Chiroptera; family Rhinolophidae; genus Rhinolophus; species Rhinolophus hipposideros. Next base: position 48,968,898 of record NC_138063.1, read on the forward strand.
ACCTTTTATCTACTTACCAACTCTTGAAACTTAATGTGGTAATAATTTATGCCCATATATAGAAAAATTTTATATGATGCATTATGCCTTGATGTCTATAAAAACATTACTTATAGAATGTAGATAATTCCACATGTAGATAATTCCATTTCTGGCCATTAGGATTTTGGTATATTTTTATAGAAAACTCAAATATCCATTCATTTTATATATTTGAGAATTTTCAGTTCCTTTTCCTAAAAACACATTAGAAAATAAACATGTTCTGTAAGTTTATATTTATTCTTAACATTTCATCAATTTTTCAATATATGGCTAATTGATGGCACGTGTGTTTACATAATGAATTTCAAGAGTCAGAAAAAAATGCTTTTATCATTTTTGCAATTCAAACAGGAGTAAACATTTCACTTTATGTAGTTGCTAATATGAAAGACATAAGAGGACAGTAATTTATGCCAACAGACATGAAATAAATTCTTCAGATTAGCTACCTTACACTTCTATGTATGTATGAAAACTATGGCTGAATTATCTGATTGTATTTCCTATCATTTAGAATAAATTCTGTTATGTTTATATAGAAAATTCACAGATCTATTCATTTAATTTTTTGTTTGAGACTTTTCATTTCCTTTGACTGAAAACACATTAGAACCTATTCATAGGTTCTAAAGGTTTCAAAATTTATTCCACTTGTCATCAGTTTTAAACAAATGGCTAACAGATGACAGGTAAAAACAAGTTTCTGAATTTCTTACCCATTTTTGTGTGTTTTCGGATGTCGAAACTTAGCTGAGTCAAAAACTTGAATCACTTTAATATATGGAAGGGCTTGTGACAACTTTCAAATAACTGTATAATATGGAAGGCCATGTCAATTCCAATATCATTATCCAATGATAACTTGTATTCTTAGTCATAGGGTAAACTAAATGACTAGAGAAGAATTTTCACTAGACACAGACTAATTTTTAGGTGGGTAAAGAGGTATTTTTTACTCAGTTTATCCTTAAAGAATAAAGAAACCCCTACACAATTAAAATTCAAAAATTCCTGTCTCCTAAGTATTGGAGAAACTATCTTTGCCTTATCAAGAATTGTTTTAAAATAGCTACAATGGTCTGTAAAAATAGTATATTTGCCAAAAAAAAAAAAAAAAAAAAAGCAGAGTCAGGTACTAAGCTTCTAAATTCTATTCTTAATAGCTTCGCACCCCACCTCATCCCAAGTGCTCTTGGTGTACATTTAGGAAAATAATACCCAGGAAAGTATTAGAGAAAGTTAACATTTTAGGAACATTTATTCATAAAACACCCTACAACTGCTTCATTTTCTCAATCATTCTGCAAAAGAGGATCCCTTTGTTAAACAGCTCACTTGGGGATATAATAACCTTGGAGTGAATGATCTTCGAACAAACTGGAATATTAATTTCTTTACAATGTATATACAGTATAAACTACCTCACTCGCCTTTCTTGGGAAAAAGAAATCAGTGGACTTTAACAATTTTTGTTACAAACTGTCCTTGAGTCTTATTATTTGTCACTTCACTTAGCTTTCAATGTACATTTAATGATATACATTTAATGGTGTAAAATATTTTTAAGCAAAAGCTTTACAGCCAAAATACTCTGTAATCGGTGGTATATCCTGAGAGAATTCTGTCCCTTAGTCATTGTCCTGTGTGTTTAACCATACTGAGGTGCAGGTTTTCAAGTGTAGGAATTAATATTCCTCTCTTCTTTTTAGACATTTTTTCAACTGCTTTCACCCTGTTGTACTTGATTGAAAAGTAAGATGAGATTAAAATGTCCCTTCTTCCTATCAAGCATATCTCAACTGTTTTTCCACAAATGTATTACATGCCTGAAAAGAATATATATAATGGATTTGAATAGTTCCTAGTTTCTGACAGGCATTTTCAACTCTTTTCCATAAATATGCCACTTAATAAATTATATGACATGGATTAAAATGTTTCAAGCATTTTCAGCAGTTTTACACACACACACACACACACACACACACACACACACACCTTAATTTAAAAATAACGTATTGTCTTTCAGGCATTTGCCAACTATTTTCTAAAACTATGTGATTTGATTGAAAAATCATATAATGTCACAAGGATTGTCAATGTTTTATGTTGTCTCCCATCTCAAAAGTTATAATTCTTTTGTCTCATCCTCTTTCATTGTTAAGTATAATACGTATGTTGCATTTTATCCATAAAAATAAAAAGTAAAAAACTAAAATCACTGTCATGAGAATTCTTGTATTTAACTACTCTAAGTGCACCATGAATGATGCTGATGAAAGAACAGGAGCTTTAAAGTCAGGTTTATTTCTGAGTCAGGTTTATCTCTGTCACTTACTAGACAGATGGTGGTGGTCTTGTGCAGAAGCTATGTGGCACTATGGTCATGGTGGACGGTTGTGGTAGGGGATAGATTGAATCAACAAAAACTAATTTCTAAATTTGTTTGAGTCATGCTTTGACTTGACATGTGTTTAATAGATATTTAGAATAGTTTTTTCAATAGCTATAGAAAAGAAATTTGACAAGATTTAATACAGTCATGAGTTTTTCTTTTTAATTCAACATTTTACTATATATCTGTGCAAAAGGCAAGAAAAAAAAGAAGAAATAAAACAGTCTCTATTTACAAATGATGACTCTTGGCATAGAAAAGCCTAAGGTATCATCAACTATTAAAACTAATAAGATAATTTAGCAAGATCATGACATATAAGATTATTATAGGAAAATCAATTATATTTTTATTAGCAGCAAAAAATTGGAAAATAACATTCTAACTTACATATATTATAGCATCAAGAAACATAAAATACTTATGAATACTTTTAACAAAATATGTGTAAAATATGTATGCCAAAAAATACAAAATATTTTTGGTAAACATTAAAGATAGTTAAATAAATGTATAGATATACCATGTTTCTGGATGGGAAGAGATAAATGAAAGAGAATTAACAAGATGTCAGTTCTCCACAAATCTATAGATTCAATGCAATTCCAATCATAATACCAGTAGACATTTTAGGTAGAAATTGACAAACTAATTATAAAATTTATATGGAAATGTAAAGGACCTAGAATATCTAAAGTAATCTTTTAAAAAAAGGAACAAAGTTGGATTTAGAATGAGTGGTTTCAAGACTTACTATAAGGCTATAGCTACCAATGAAATATAATACAGAATACAGATAAACACCTACATCAATGAAACAAAATACAGCATATAACAAAATAGAGCCAGTCCATTTATATGGTCATTTGATTTTCAACACAGATGCCAAAGTGACCCTGTGAGGAAAGAAAACTTAAAACAGATGGCACTAGAACAATTAGATGTCTATAAAGCAAAACAAAAAGTTGACCCCGTCACAGGATACACAAAATTTCATCCAAAATAGATCATAAAATTAATTATAAAACCTAAAACAATGAGACCTTCAGAAGAAAACAAAGGAGAATAGCTTTGTAACTTGAGGATGGGCAAAGATTTCTTAGAAACAGCAACACTTATAAAAGAAAAAACTGATAAATTAGACTTCAAAGAAATTTAAAACTGCGTATCCAAAAACAAAAAGACCATGAAATCAAATAAGCAAACCATTGATAGGCAAATATATATATATATATATATATATTTGTAAAGCATATACTTGACAAAAGACTGATATTCGGTACATATAAAGAACTCATGAAAAGACAACCCAATTTTTTAAATGGACATAACATTTGAACAACACTTCATGAAAGAAGATATACAAATGGCCAATAAGCACATGTAAGCATGTTTATTAACATGCCGTTAGGGAAATGTGAATTAAGACCACTATGAGATACCAATACAAACCCACCAGAATGGTTAAAATTGAGAACACTGATTATTCTGAGTGTGAAAGAATCAAAACTCATAATTTTTGACAGGAGCTTAAAATGGGAAAGGCCATTTTGGAAAAGGGTCTAGCAGTTTCTTGTCAAACTAACCATACAACTACTCTATGACACAGCAATTCTAGATATTTACCCCAAAGGAAACATCCATCCCCAAAAACATTTGTGTAAGGATGTTCATAACAGCTTTAATAATATCCCAAACGGAGAACATCACGGGTACCCACAATAGGAAAATAGGTAAACTGTGGTATATTCATACGATGCAACATAACTGAGCAATCAGAAGGAGTAAACTGATACAGATAATAACATGAAGGAATCTCAGACACAACATGCTGAGTGAAAGAAGAGACATGAAGCAATCTCAGACACAACATGCTGAGTGAAAGAAGACACAAAAGACTGCATATTGTGCAATTCTATTTCCATGAAATGCTAGGACAGGCAAGGCTAAACAATAATGAGGTAAAAGCCCCCGAACAATGGTTGTCTCTAAGGGTGTAGATATGGAGATTGACTAGAAGTGGCAAGAGGGATCTTTCTGGGGAATGAAAACGTTCTATGTCTGTGTTGTCGAATACACGACCACTGGCCACACAGGTCAACTGAGCACTTGAAATGTGACTAATCTGAACTGAGATGTGTTCTAACTGCAAAATACATAACAGAGTTTGAAGATTTAGTAGGAAAGAAAAAATGTAAAATATTAGTTATATTTTACTATTACATAATAAACTATATTTTAGATAATTGATGTAAATAACATGTTAGCAAATTTTAGCAGTTTTAAATTTTTTAATGTGGCTACTAGAAAATTCTGAATTATGTATGTGACTTGCATTATATTTCTATGGGAAAATATTGTTTTATATTTTGATAAGGGTTTGGGTTCCACAGATATATGAGGTGTGACAATGAAGTTTGTGAACTTGTTGCAACGATGTTGCTAACCTTTTTTGATATCAGAGGGATTATTAATTATGAATTTCTACCAACTGGACAGTTAACCAAGTTTACTATTTGGAAGTGCTGAAAAGGCTGTGGAAAAAGTTAGATGACCTGAACTTTTCGCTAACAATTCATGACTCTTGCATCACAATAATGCTCCAGCTCACAAGGCACTGTCTGTGAGGGAGTTTTTAGCCAGTAAACAAATAACTATATTGGAACACCCTCCCTACTCACCTGATTTGGCCCCCAATGACTTCTTTCTTTACGAGAAGATGAAGGAAATATTGAAAGGAAGACATTTTGATGACATTCAGGACATCAAGGGTAATACCACAACAGCTCTGATGGCCATTCCGGAAAAAGAGTTCCAAAATTGCTTTAAAGAGTGGGCTAAGTGCTGGCATGAGTGCATATCTTCTCAAGGGGAAGACTTCAAAGGTGACCATAGTGATATTCAGTAATGAGGTATGTAGCACTTTTTCTAGGATGAGTTTGCCAACTTAATTGTCTGACCTCATATGCATTTGTCAAAACTCTGAATTTTCTTTAAGATTTCTGCATTTCATTATACAGAGGTCTCCAAAAAAATGTATACACATTTTAAGAGAGGAAAAAACTGTATTAAAATTGTAATACTCAATATATACCAATAACAAAAGATAAATACAAGTCATGTGTATACATTTTTTTGGCACACTGGTATATAAATGTTACCTCAAAAGAAAAAAAATCTGCAAATAATATATAAATATTCATATTCAATATAAATGTTGAAATGTAAGTGATGATATGCATGCTGAATTATTTAGGGAGAAGTGTACTGGTGTCTATTTTATTTTGAAATTTGTTTAAAAATAAGGTAGATTGATGAATGAATAGAAGGATTGATAGATGGATAGATATTCACCAGACCAAACATAGTGAAATATTTATGGTAGAATGATGATGGGTATACCCATATTCAATGTAATACTCTCTGTGCTTGACATTTTCCATAGAGTTTCAAAAAAAGAATTCTTATAGTTAATATCATGCTTAATGGTTATGTGTTAAACATTTTCTTCCTAACAGTGGTTCTCAGCTGGGGATGGGGGGGTATTTTGTCCCCCAGGTGATATTTGGCAATGTCTGGAGACATGTTTAGTTGTCATCAGAGGATGCTATTATCATCTCATAGGTGAGAAGCCAGGGATGCTGCTAGACATGCTATAATGCACAGGACAGTCTCCACAACAAAGAATTACCTTGACCCAGATTTCAATAAAGTGAACATTGAGAAACCCTGCCCTAAGATCACAGACAAGGATCTGCTTTTGCTATTTCTATTTAACACAGTAAACAGCCGATCCTAGCTAGCATAGTAAGTTAAGAAAAATAAAAGACCAAAAAAAAATTGAAAGGAAGAAGTAATACTGTTTAGTTTGCAGACAATATAACTACATGATTATGTCAAGAAAATCCTAAGTAAGAAATCTATTGTTAAAATTACTAGAATTAATAAGAATATTTAGCAAAGTCACAGGATCAAAGTCAATCAAAAAAAATCAATTGTGTGCTACATATTGGCCAAAGACAACTGGGAAATAAAATGATAAAAGCAACACTACCTGTTCATGACTTTGGGGTAAGCAAAGGTTTTTTAGACTATGTTGTAGGATATTTTGTCAATTCCAAACATTTCTTCAAAATACGATTTATTTGACAACAAAACATAACAGCAGATTAAAGAGAATCAGGAGTTTGGGCAATGCTGGGGTTCCCCTTAGATGTTTCTTTTATCTTCCCTACTGCAAACTACATTTTCTCTCAATATCTTCAATTGGGTGGGGGTGAGGAGCAAAGGGGATAGGGAGAGTATGCTTTTGAAGTTTTACCTGAGCTGTATTAACTAGCAAGCATATGTGTACCCTTACAATTTGTTCATGAATTCTATCTAACAGCAATTCATTCTGAGTGCTTGCTCTGCTATTTCATTATAATTTTTCCTCACTGTGCAGCTGTGGGCCTGTGCTGGAGCATAGTTTGTGTCTGTACATGCCAGGGGCTTCTCTACCATTAGTGGCCTCAGTCACTACATCTCATTCCACATCACCCCAGGCTCTAAACTAATGACATAACAACAATCTGGACATACAAGTTCCCAAATCAATAAGAACATACCTATCACTAATAATCAGTGAATTCACCAATCTAATAACCTATTGCCAAACAGGGTTGTGAAAGCTATTTTCCAGTTTCACAAATCTTTCAATGCTGCAACAACTTCTTATTTTAGAGGAGTGACTTATCAGTTAGGTATAAACAACACATTTTGGAAATAGTTACAAAATGACCGATCCAATTCTAATGTGTAATCTACAGTCATTCCATTCTCAATTATACTATCAATTATATAATCTCGAACCCTACAACTCCTGATTCAGCAATACAATAGTTCAAGAAGTATATCAAGATGCAGATTGTAAGCACAAAATATATTGAACATAAAAATGTAACGTCCTTCATGTCAAATTAGGAAATTAACATCATCCTATGCCATTTTGCCTATAGCTGAAAGCATAATACACACACAAAAAATCCCAGGATATCTATGTGCTCTTGTCATGCAGCAGCCTACCCGTCTGTCCCCTCGTGCCTACCTCTAAAGAAAGGAGAGTCTGTGAGACGGATCCTTTCAGGGACTTTGCTTCACCTTTGTGCTTACACCTTATGTCTCCCTGTTTGGCCCCAAAAGATAGCTGGATAGTCAATGACGGTAAGATTCCCCATGGGGGGAATGACCTAGGCCAGGCACAGTCGCATAGGGACCACCTGCAGAACTCACAGGGTCGGGGTCGATAGAGGTAGGCACACTCCCCTACGTTCCCCTAAGAAGAGCTTCTGCCTTTGTGGCTATATTTCTTCCCATAACCTGCTGCCATAACCACATTCAATGATGTGATAACATCAGTTCTCTTTCTATTCTTATCAATAAGTGCCAGTATAAAGGTTTTGTTCCTGGGGAGGCACATACCACAATTATTAAGACATCCTGGGACTTTCCATTCTGGCTGCCTGCAGGCAAGGGTGATTGGTTTGAATCAGTTTTCTGGTATGATGTATGAGACTCACAGACCATGGAAAGAAACAATGCTACTTCCTTGGGTGTACATCAATAAAAGCCACAAGGTAGCCCGATCCGCGGCTCTCAGTCCTTTGAGGCTATGAGCTCCTTGGCCCCTAGTACATAATTTTCTTGACGTCCGTTTCTTTCTTAACCCTTCGCTGCCCCTTCTCTTTCTCTCACTGACGTGTTGCGTTGGAACCAACCTACGTGCCATTCTTAGCCCCTCTATTTGAAGAAGTGTAGGAATTTACAAATTTCAAGAGTTCCCTTGATAACAACACCAACAGCAGTAACTTGTTTATGTTTTGGGCACCGTGTATAATCATCATGCAAAGATTTCAGAGCTCGTGAAGGAGCACCCAGGAGGCCCCAGGTGTTTCTCTAACGTTGAAGTCTTCCACAAGCAGTTCATACAGAGGCATGCATATGAGAAATTATACTTGACCCCTGAACAATGCAGGTTTGAACTGCACAGGTCCACTTACACTGTTGGGAGTCACAGATGCAGAAGGTCAACTGTATGCATTGATCAAAACCATTTTGTACAGGGAATTCGAGCATTCACGGATTTTGGTATCAATGGGGTCCTGAAAACAATCCTTTGCAGATTCCAAGGGACAACTAAATTTTGGGGGAGTCAAAAGTTACATGTGATGCGACAACATGGATGAATCTAGAGGGTATTATGCTGAGTGAAATAAGTTCGGCAGAGAAAGACAAATATCACCATATAGCTTCACTTATATGGGGAATTTAAGAAGACAAAACAGACGACAAAACAAAACAGACTCATAGCAACAGAAACCAAAGGGATGGTTACCAGACCGAAGAAGTGGGGGGATGGGTCAAAAAAGTAAAGGAGAATACAGTCAATAATATTGTGTAAGTTTGCATGGTGACAAATGATTACTAGAATTAGTGGGGTGATAACATTGTAAGATATCACTATATTGTGCATCTGAAACCAATATAACAAATATAATATTATATACCAACTATACTTAGATATTTTAAAAATTAAAAAAAATAAATGGGTGAATTGTATAGTATGCAAATTATCTCTCAATAAGGCTGTTTAAAAATGTTTTCTGTGAATGTTTGACTGCATGCGGGTCCATACTCCTAATCCTCTCATATTTCAAGGGTCAATGGTACTGTTTTCAGTCCGTGTTGGGGTGAATATGCAGACGCAAAACCTGGGGATATGGAAGGCCACCTGCATATTTATTGGAAAACAACACATAAGTGGTCCCCTACAGTTCAAATCCATGTTGTTTAAGGGTCCACTCTATTTTCTTAAGTCCTTCTGTGGATAATAGAGCTACAACTGCATATCAGTATATTGCACTATCCATCATGTTGAACAAAAGGTTTTCTGTTTCAGAAGAAAAGGTTACAAAAATCATAGTTTAAAAGCCTAAGTAATATGCATCATCGGATCTGTCTTTTACTAAAAGCAATGCTCCCTAGCAGTATAACTAACATATTCTCTTACCAAGGTCCCAGAGGAAAGGTCCCAGAGGAAAGGTCCTAAATTCAGATTTCCACAGAAATGGAGAACAGGTTATATTAACCCATTGTTTACAATCTTTCACCCAGGATGTGTGTTTAACCCACTAAGCAAATATACAAAGCAACATAGATGTGATCATTATGATTTGACTTTTTCCATGGGACAGTGATCTCCCTATCATTTCTTGACCAATCCATTTATTGTCTATATAATTAATCTTAATAGGACTCCATATCCTTAACCTGGAGAGTACAGACATGTTTAATCAAATACTTGTAATACTACATGACAGCTTAACAAATCAAATCATGGTAAAGAACAATTTTTATCTAGTTCAACAAAAGTATCTTCATTTAAACATACCAAACTTAGCAGGTCTCAAAGTGAATTTAAAAATTTTTATGCCCAAATCCATTCTACCTGTATGTTTTTTAAATCTCAGTTAACAGCAACTTTATCTTTTTTGTTCTTCAAGTCAAAACTTTCAAGAGACACTTGCCTCCTTTGTTCTTATCATAGCCCACATGAACTCACTGGTAAACCATAGCAGTGATCAAGTTTGAAAACACAGTTATAAAAGAACATACAAAGTATGATTAAGAAAAATACAGTGAATGTTTAAATAAAGAAAATTTATTTAGAGTAAAATTTCATTACAGAAAAAGACACATTGCCATTAATCCCCCTTAAAATACTCCCCCTCACTTTAAACACACTTATCAATTGTTCTTGCCACTTTCTGAAGCAGTTCTGGAAGTCCTCTTTTGTGAGTGTCTTTAGTTCTGCTGTCGTGGCTGCCTCGATGTCCTGAATTGATTCAAACGTTTACCTTCCATGTTTAGTTTGACTTTGGGGAAGAGCCAGAAGTCACATGGTGCCAGATCTGGTGAATAAGGTGGATAAGGACACTCTGTAATGTTTTTATGACAGAAATTGCCGTAACAGAAGCAATGTGTGACATGGAACATTGTCAGGATGGAAGATGGAAGTAGAAACACGAAAGAGGACTTCCAGAACTGCTTCAGAAAGTGGCAAGAACGATGGGATAAGTGTGTTTCAAGCACGTGGTAGTATTTTAAGGCGGGTTATGGCAATGTGTCTTTTACTGCAATAATTTTTTTTTTTTTAATTTAAACATTCACCATAGGTAGGCCCAGGGCCTCTGGCTTGAACTTTTAAACATTTATACTCTGTCATTTTTAACTTTTAAACAGCCTGTTTATTACATCATTAATTATCATAGAGAATTTTATCTGGCTCTCCTAGTTTTGTCACTAGACCACAGCACAGGATTTGGGTTCAAATCCAGTACTGGTTAAAGCATCAGAGCAATGCACAGGTGGGTGGTGGTTGTTGTAGCTGTTAATGTCATCTTGTGTTGGAACTCCTCCACTACATGCGGACTGGGAGGTGGAAGGCCTTTAAAGCTTTGCCGCTGTGCCTCAGGGCCGTGGTGGAAGACAGGCGCCCCTGGCCCAGCATCCAGCAGCATCTTGGCTGTTCTTGGGGTAATGGGGAGGGAAGCCAATGGGAGAGGCTTTTACCTGCAGCTAGGCACGTCTTGTGCTGCATGTGTCGCTCCGCCTGCTTTTTGTTGGCCTCCCCCGGGGCGAGCATGGGTTCCAGGCCCCCCAGTATGGGCAGAAGCTCAAGGGAGGTGCTATCTCTGGACTCACTGTCTGGACTCAAGTCCTAAACATGGGGACTTGTTGAAAGTGCTGCCTCTGTCCCTTGCAGCTCAGAGGACCTCATGGTATTTATCAGCTCTTCACTCAAGGTGAGACCAGTACACTGGCTCTTTTGAGTCTTTGTGCAGCACCCTACACAAACATGATTTCATTTCAAATATTCACTTATTCCCTTGGATGTAGTAGCTCCTCAGCTTTGACACAGAGAATGGATATAACCAAGTGCATGTGCTTTCTTTTTTGATGCACCCAGTTAATCTATTTGGAAGAGTAAGGAAAATTGTCATCCATGATGTAGTTTTCTGCCCTGTTCCAATGAGGCATTTTTCCTACTCCATGGCTAATGAAGCTGTTATTCTGAGATACCCAGTTAACAGCTTCAAGGATACATTCAGGTTTTTATGTATCCCAATGGCTTTTGACTAGGAAGTGCATGCTCTCCTCTTCTGGCCATTTTGGAAGGTGCTTACCCTAAACCCAGTTGCAATCTCTTCCTCTACTTCGATTGGGAATCCTGCTGACTGTACCAAGTGACACAAGAGCATTATCTCAACTCCAAAGATCTCTGCAAAATGTGCTTTGATAGTAAAGCATGCAAGCGGTTGAAAACAATCAGGAGTTCCAGGATGCTGACAGCTCCCACAGTCATGATTCTCTTATCTTCCCAGCAACAAATTACACCTTTTCTGACAGTACAGATTGAAGTTGGGAGGGATTGTGGGGAGCACTCTTGAAAGGTTCATCTACGTTTTATCAACTAATAATCACATGCATACTCTTCAGGTTGTTATTTATAAATTTTTATAGCAGTTAATACTCAGCAGTTACTCTGCGTTTGTACAACATTTTACCGCTGCACAACAGTAGACTGTGCTGTAGTCCTTAGCTCTATGCCCTTAGATGACAGATTGGGAACAGGCTTCTCTACCACATACCCTGTTTCCCTGAAAATAAGACCTAGCCAGATAATCAGCTCTAATGCGTCTTTTGGAGCAAAAATTTATATAAGACCCTATTTATATTATAATATAATATAAATATAACACCAGGGTATTATATTTATATTATATTATATATTATATTTTATATTATATTTATTATTACATTATATTGTATTATATTATATAAAACCGGGTCTTATAGTCAAATAAGACCTGGTCTTATATTAATTTTTGTTCCAAAAGATGCACTAGAGCTGATTGTCCAGCTAGGTCTTATTTTCAGGGAAACACAGTAGCTCTCATTACAACAGGATAACAAAAACAGCCATAGAGGAACCAATTGATAAATTGTATCCATAAAATTTAAGATTTATGCTCAGCAAAGACACCATTAAAAAACAGAAAAGGCAAGCCATAGATTGTCAGGAATTGTGTTTGTTATATCCAGAATATGTAAAGAACACTAGCTTAATAAATAATAATAATAATAATAATAATAATAATAATAATAATAAATTCTTTTTTTAATGAGCAAAAGACTTGAACTAACACTCCAGCAAAGTATAGAAATGATCATATGCATGAAAAAACACTCATCATCAGTCATCAGAGAAATGCGAATTAAGCCACATCGTGAGTACTACTTAACCACAAGAATACCCCAAATTAAAAATAGCCAAAGTTAAAAAGAGTTACAATGCCAAGCATTGGCAAAGATATGGAGCAACTGGCACTTTTATACATTGCTGAAGAGAGTCTAAAGTGGGAGAACCACTTTGGAAAATTGGTAGAATAGTATGAAGTTAATCATAGCCCTATCCCATAACCTAGAAATTCAACTCCTAGGTATTTACCCAAGAGAAATTAAAACACATATCCACACAAATACTTATGCAAGTATGTTCATGGCAGTTTTATTCATAATACATTAAACCTGAAGAAATAAACAGATTAATTCATTTGAGTACTACTTAATAAAAAGGAATGAATTAAAAACACAACAATATGGATTTCAGAAACATGTGCAAAAAGTAAAACATGGAAGACTACACGCTATATGATTTCATTTACATAAAATTCAACAGCAGCAAAAACTAATCTATGCTGATAGACATCAGAAAAGTGGTGCCTCTTGTGGAAGGGATTGGCCAGAAATGGGCATAAGGTATAATTTTGTTGGGCTCTCCATGATCAGGCCCAACCTACTTATACTCTTTCCTCAGCCATTACTCCACACCAGGGTCACTCTGTTTCAGCACAGGTCTGTCATATCCCCACACCACCCACCTTATCCCAATCTGAGTCTGTACTTGGGCTCCAAAACGTGGTAGCAGTGCCCTGACTTCCATGCTAACTGGACCCTGGGAGAGAACGCTGCTTTCTCCACTGCCATTACCTGAGAAACGTACAGCAGAAAGCGTTACCATGGGGAATATACTAAGATCATTAGAATGTCAAGAAAGACAGTGGAGACTGTCTCCTATACACTGGATCTTAATGAGCTCCTTCCCAGTATTTCACATAGTCCAACATTCCTCTCGCTAATGACTTCAAAATTGGTTTGAAAGGGAAGCATGTTACCTTTATAGTGTGGCTTCAGCATGCTTTGCCACAGTTGTTGCAATTATGGTGCCAGATTGCAATTAACACTGAATGGCAGTGATAATAGACATTATTTTAGGAGACTTGTGGATTCCTTGGACAGTCTATTGGGACTCACCGGGAAGGAGGAAAGAGGGCTTTACTTCATCCTTCCCTGGGGTTCCAGAGAAATGTGCCATCACGGCTAATGTTCCTCTTATGAACTCAAAATGGATCTGAAGTCACAACTTTGACATTCTTTAAGAAGGAATTACTAAAGCCAACCTTAAATAATTTAAAGTCAGAATGAAACTTGAAGCAATAAGCAGAAAGGAGCCTTATCTGATCTGTACTGCAACTACTAGAAGTGTTAAAGGAAATAAAATTTAAATTACATTTGAGGCTAGAGAGAAAGGAGCTTTTGATTATTTTATTATAATACTATAAGTAGAATTCTTGAGATAATTTCTAGTTGGGTAACGCCACTTGACAGATATCTTACAACTATCAGGAAATAATGTTACCATTATAAAAAGTAGAGCAAAAACACAATCTCCTCCCAAAGTGACTCAGCACGCAGTGTGGCCTCCATAGAAGACTGCTCCCAACCATCAGTACGGTGGGTCAAGAAAGCAGGATCTCTTAAACCGCCTCGACTGACTTCAGTCCTCAAGAATGACATTCTTAAAAACGTACCCCTGAGAAACAAACAAACAAAAAAATCAGCATTCATACTTCATAAAGGCCTAAAGTGAGGAAAAAGGGAGTCTTCTTGATTTGTGTTCTCCAACATCACAACTTGTTGCTAGACAGAGCTGCTGGCCTTCCATTTGGCAAAGGATGACATTGGTGAGACAACCACTGCAGTGATGTCTGCAGTCAGTCTCGGGAAACAAACAGGGAAACCCCAGTGCTCACCGGGATCAGAAGAGAGCCCCACAGCTGCCCACACTTGCTGGCTGAACCCCAGGGCTGGGTGCACTGGCAGACCACACACACCCGTGTGGATCGTGCTCTCTAAGCTAGACGGTTCATGGATTCCTCTCTAGAGGAGACGTGGCTCTGCCTTCTCTCTAGAAGGGGAAAGTACTCGGTCCAGCTTACTTCAGGGAATAACACTTTCTCAAGATAAAATGACAAAAATAAATTAAATACACATATTTGGTAGGTACATGAGGCAGGTAATTGTGTATGGCAAAATGCTAAAACCATAGTGTAATTTGTGGAAAAGTACTGACCAATGAAGTCATGAGTGAAACTGGTACTTAGGAAACATTTACTTACCAAACAAATTATTTTTAGAAAAGTATTCTTTAAGAATTTTTAATTAAAAGACTGACAGAAGCAGATGTTCAGTGTTATACACATAGACATTAAAGTTTTAGGGAGGCTTCACGTAGAATTGCTCGTCAGGTTGCTAAGAGTAAAAAAAAAAACATTTATAACTGAGTGATTAGCAAAAGACTGCACTGGGAATGTTTGCTTAGAAACTTTGGGTGAAACCATTTTCCAATCTGATGTGTTTAGGAACTGGCTATTAAGATATAAGACCAACTTACAGAATATATATAAAGCTACCTATGTTGCATTACAACTTGACAATTACACGGATATTGCTACCAATGACAATTTTTTTTAATATTATGTAATTTGAACATGATAGTGAAAAGAATATTTTTTTTCAGCTTTATTACCAACAAACACAACTAGCTCTGAATTGATAAAACTATGGATTGATTACATTGTTACAAATGTGCTTTGGAATTTAAGTTTTGAGTAGGAGTGCCCTGATGGCTCTGATGGCACTTAAAACATTTGGAAGGGTTACTCAGGTTGAGAGCTTGCAACTGACTATAATAAGTTTATAACTTCCTTCACGGAGAAAAGTCTTGCTATGAAATATGTCAGTGGAACTGACAAGTGTGTTTTGTGATACAGCAAAATTTAATGTAGTACATTTAAGGTTACTCCTTTTATAATGTAGTAATATGGAATTGAATCATAATTGGTACTGCATGCTGAGTTGGGATCTTTATGGAGTGGAAAAGTTGTATCAAGAATGTCTGAACCACAAGACAAATTCTTCACATTTATATAACATAAGAAACTAGTTTGGTTCAAATTTTTTAAAGTCTAACCTGAGTATTCAGTCTTGACTTTCTGTCTGTTATCTTCAATATCTTTAATGATGTTTATATTTCAATTGGTGGGAGCATGGCAGAATGTTTTGCAAAGGAATATATGACTGAAGGGCAAAAACAAAAGTTAGAAGTTCAGAAGAACAGTTTTACAGATTCTTGGCATGTTCCAAAATTTAACAATGATTATCAGTTAAGTAGGTGATTATCTTAATATTACCAATCTGAAAGTTGTAAACATCTTATGAATTTAACAGAATGCTTTAAATTTCATTTTTCATTAATAGAAAATCTAGGAGGTCATGGCTGCCTTTTACTGAAAGGTCATTTTGAGAAAAGGTCATTGAAATGTAACTATAAGTCTACAAGATAAGTAGTGGAACTAGCTATTGATGGATTGAAAATGAATATTGAAAATATAGCATCACTTTTTTTATTTGGGATCAAAGTTAATAATGAATTACCCTGAATTTGTTGAAACTACTATAAAATCTCCTCTTACACTGCAGTCAATATAATTATATGAGACTAGTTTCTCAAATGAATTTTTAAAACAAAACATAGAAGTCATTTAGGTAAACCTTACCTCTGAGGAGTGTAAAATTATATTAGGTAAATTAACAAATGAACACAATTATGGAATGACAAAAAGTTATAACTATAATAGGTGTTCTCCATATTAATCCCCTATATACATACTTTCAATGAGTATGTATCGATTTTAAAGTTCTTTTCTTTTTTCCTGTTATGTTTATTCTATAGTTAATAAAATGCAGTTTCATTGTGCTGTCTTTAATTTTAAAAACTGGGTTTATATTATGTATAGTTTTTTATTTCATTTTACTAGTAAATCATTTTTATAGTATTTTACAAAAATATCAGTCCATCATGGATAGGAAATTAAAAAAAAATCTGGTCCCACACCATAGACAATTTGAGAATTTTAGTTGAGAGGCAAATTGTTTAAAATTACCTCTCACACAAATCTTCTCCATGGTCTTTTTATTCAGGTCAAGTTTTCATCTGTGTTTGTCACTAGGCACCTTTCCTCAATCTTCTGACCACCTCATAGGATATTTACACGTTGATAGGGTTCTCTCATAGGTAAAACGGGTATTGAAGGCTCAGGAAAATGAAGCTATAATAAAACGCCTACAGATAGAGTTGATTATTAGAATCAGCAAATCACTGTTGGACTGAGAAGAAACATAGGCAGCATTTTGCCCAAATTCAGAGTTGGTTATATAATATACTGAGAATCAAAGAAACATTGCACTTAGGTTCTATCCTGCATCATTGAAAAAAACTGGCTCTGGAGTCAATTTGCATAAATTCAAGCCTTGATTCTGCTCTGACCTACTGTAGGACCTTGAGCCACAGCAGCCATACTCTTCATTTGTAAAGGATAATAACAGTAATACCTACCACAAAAACTTGATATGAGAATTCAATGAGATTGCTTATGGAAAGCCCCTTAATAGTACTGGGAGGGGAGTCAATAATTATCAGTTCTTGTCATCACTGCTGTGTAAATCACTTTCACCTGCTGCTGTCCAATTCAATCTCTGCTACAGTTTATGAGGTAGCAAGGAGAATGTTTTTATCAATATTTTAGCAATGAGGAAATACAGGTGTGGGGACAGAGCCCCAGAGAGCAGTTTCCAGGCTCTCAGCCTCATGTGGAGAGGTGCTGGCTCGGTAGTAGATGGCCGTCAGCTGTGGCTGGTTGGCTGTCAGCTGTAACCGTTGAGCCATTGGCCACTGATATAACTGCCGCAGCTACGGAGGGAAGCCGAGGAGAGTGGAGGAGACTGAAGGAGAGTCGAGGAGAGTCGGTCGGTTGGCAGCAAAGCGGACAGCAGGTCGCATGTCATGTAAACCCAGCCTCCAGTGAGACCATAGTGGTATGACTTCCCTACCTATGGCTCTGTGGGTGTTCCTTTTTGGCCTAGCCATATCCTGCATTCTTACGTGGGGAGCGGGAGCAGAGACTCCTCAGGCTGGCCCACACGATAAATTGATAAGGAGCTCTTTGCAAAGCAATATGACCTAAGGTAAACCATTGTTAATTGCCTTGCATATGGGATGAAACAATTTAGACATGGAAGAGATGTCTGCTAGTAGAAGTGGGCTGGGAATAATTCACAGAAGAGGGGGAATTTAGAATCTCACATGCAGAGAGATGAGAGGAATAAATTATAGCTGGAAAAGTAGAACAGGCAAGAGTAATGAAGTAGGAATGAGCCAAGACATATTCCCGGGCAGCAGAAAGCCCATTCTGGCTGGGACAGTGGGCTCAGGGAGGTAAGGAGATTCAGATGGTCCTCTAAAGGCTATAGGGGGGTGGACCTCCAGGAAGACGGGTTTTATCTTATAGAGCCCCCTGAGAGGCTAGAGAAGCCCTAGTGATCTGATTAAAAGAGTATTTTAGCAGTGCAAGCTGGCTGCATTGACCAGAGCCCTCAATCTGAAAGAGACTGACAGTCACCAAGGTAGTAGAACTGGTGAACTCAGGAGAGCATGACTTGGTCTGTTGTTCACTGTCCATTTCCTAGGGCCAAAACAGTGCCTTTCGTATAGTTGGCGCTCAATATTTACTTCTTGAATGAGAGTGAAAAAAGACAAACTAGCAAACTGAAATAAAGTTGGAAATGCAAAAAACATTTTGAAGGAAAAAACAGTCGCATGGAGTGACTGATTGGATATGAGTATCCTAACATTTTAACAATGGGAGAATATATAACCTATTGAGAGAACAAGGGTGGAACCAAGAAAAATAGGGAAAGCCAGAGGTGAAGCTACTTGGATGGGCTAGAGGGGGGCAGGATATAGGCATGGTTAGACAAGGTGAGACTGAAGTGCTGAGGGACACATTCAAGTAGAAATGCCTAGTAGACGATGGGGACTGGATGAAGTTCAGGACGATGAACACTGATTTTTTAATCTTTTGGAATTTTTTGCACCTATGTTATATTTTCAACCTTAGCTGTAGTTGGGATCTAAGTTAAAGACAGGAAAAACAGAAAGTCGATATTAGAAATTCAGGGAGCATCCACATTTAGGGAATTAGAAGTGAAATATATCAAAATTAATCTGAGGAAAACACACACTGAATACCTGCAGAGTAAGTCACAGAAAAAATGGAATTTTAGTAAAAACTGTTCTATTCATGATTAAAAACATATAACATTAAGAGTGATAGTGATTAATGACCTGAAATGATTTCTCAATAATATAAAATCAAACCAGTAAGGGAAAAATATATGTCACTAAAAACAAGCATTGTATTTTATTTTTCTGTGGGGAAGCACCCACATAGCAATAAACACCGTCTTAGCCAGCCTATATTTCACCCCCTCCCAACCTCACCCCTTCCAAAATCGTCAAGATTAATTCCCTGGCATATTCTCCTGGTTTCTGCATGGGCATATTAGACAGGTCCAAGACAAATTGTATTTATTTTTAAAAATTTTCTTGCAGAGTGTTGTAAGTCAAATCACATAAGCCTTGTGACAGAATCCTTATCTGCTTACTATTTGTACAGGTTTAAAATGACTACTATGAAGCCTAGCCAGGTTCTGAGTCACTTAAATCATGTCCTGTGAGAACAGAGACAGTCTTCCCTGAAAGAATGTTCACACACTGCTCTGCAGTGTTACCAGCATGCTTTGAGGTATCAAGTTCAAATGCTTGTGTGGAATTTAAATTGGGCCTGCTATTAACAGCTATGTGACCAAATAGAGAGGATTTGAGGAAGTTGCATTTTTTTACCCTTTTATTACAACTTTATTGAGGTATATTCAGTACAATTAATCAGCAGTTAAGTAAAATGATCGGCTTTGATAAATGTATACACCTTTGTAGCCATCACCACAAACAGGATAGTCAGTAATTTTATCACCCCAAATAGTT
The DNA here is from genome assembly GCF_964194185.1 of Rhinolophus hipposideros. Lineage (NCBI taxonomy): Eukaryota > Metazoa > Chordata > Mammalia > Chiroptera > Rhinolophidae > Rhinolophus > Rhinolophus hipposideros. The sequence goes on from NC_138063.1 coordinate 48,988,664, forward strand.
TCTTCATGCCCATGTTTCTCTCTCCACCTTGACCCCAGGCATTTTCTAGAATTTTATATAAATGATATCATACGATGTATATGTTTGTATAAGGCTTTTTCCATTCAGCATATTTTCGAGATTGATTCATGTTGTTGATGTATCAATAGTTTATTCTTTGTTACTTCTATGTAGTTTTCCAATATATAAATATATTATAGTTTATTTTGCTGTTGATGGACATCTGGGATGTTTTGAGTGTATGGCTACTACAGTAAAACTCATAAGAACATTTACCTACAAGTCTTTGTGTAGATACATGCTTTTATTTCTTGTTGATAAATACCAAGAATAGAATGGCTGAAATGTATGATAGGTGTATACTTAACTTTTTAAATAAATTACCGAACTGTCTTCTAAAGTGGCTGTCCCATTTTGCATTCCTACCAGCAATGTACAAGAGTTCCATTTGCTTGACATCCTGTCCAACACTTTCAGCCATTTATAGGATATGTAGTTGGATCTTGTGGTTTTAATTTGCTTTTCCCAAATGACTAATGATGTTGAGTATCTTTTCTTCTGCATGTTGGCCATTCATATTTCTTCTTTTGTGAAATACTTGTTCAAATCTTTTGCTCAGTTTTAATTGGGTTGTTTGTATTATTATTCAGCTGTAAGAGTCGTATATTCTGGATTCAAGAGCAGGACTACTCTTGATGAATTATCTTTGTTTTCTTTCATCTGAGAATGTCTTTATTTCACTTTTATTGTTGAAAGATATTTTCATGTTTTCAGTGGATGTAGAATATGAGTTGATAAGCTCTTTTCTTTTAGTACTTTAAAGATGTTGTTCTGCTGTCTTGTGGCCTTCATGGTTTCTCCCAAGAAATTCATGGATATTTCAATCATTGTTCCCTTGCATATAAGCTGTACATTTTTCCTCCAGTTGCTTTCCAATTTGGTTATCTTTGAACTTTAGAAGTTTGATTATTATATGTTGAGGCATTGTTTTATTTGAGTTTATTGTTTATGAAGTTTGCTAAATGTCTTGGATCTCTAAACTAATGTCTTCCATTAAATTTGAGGGTTGTTTTTGGTCATTTTTGCTGAAAATATTTTTTTCTGTTCCAATCTCTTTCTCCTCTCCCATGGGATTCTGATTATACTATGTTAGATCTTTAGATGTTGCCTGCAGGTACCTGACATTCAGTTTTTCTTTCTTCTTCTTCTTCTTTTTTTTTTTTTTTTTTTTTTTTTTTTAGTCTTTCTCTTTCTCTTTGGTGGCTTGGATAATTTTTATTGTTCCATCTTCAAGTTTACTGACCTATCTTTTGTCATCTCCATTCTGATACTGAGTCCATCAGCTATTATGTTTTTCAGTTCAATGATTTTCAGTTGGTTCTTTTTTCTGTTTTCCATTTCTCTATTGAGAATTGGCATCATTTTATCATGTCAAATGTGTGTTCCCTGACTTTATGAGGTATAGATATAATTTTTGCTGATATTTCTATCTTAAGAGTGGCATTTGTTGACTTTTTTTTTTTTTTTTTTTGGTCTCTTGAGAATTGGTCCTATTTTCCTGGTTGTGTGTATGTTGAGAGATTTTGAATTGTATACTGGACATTATAAATGTTATAAATTGTAGACGCTGGGTCCTGTTGTAGGCCTCTGAAGAATTATTGATGTTTTCTGTTTCAGTAACAAAACAACTAGGTTATGTTCAGACCATAAATTCTATCCCATTTTCTGTTGTCATATCAATTACACACACACACATACACACACAATTTTCTACTTGATTTTGGGAATTGCTTCAAGAGTCAGCAATAACTCATTGATTTACCTAGTCACTTTATTAATTTAGGATTCTTCACCTCCATCTTCCCCGGCCCAATTTACTCAATTCCATGAGTAAATGAAAGGAAGAAAAAAATGTTCCTTTTTACATTAGCCTACTAAACAATGCTTTCTTCAGTTCACTTCTGATCTTACCTAGAAGATCAGAAGCTTTCCACAGTTTTCCAAGTTTGAACATATCTTTTTCCCAGCCAAATTTAATGAGTTTAGTCTTCTAGGTCATTTTTCTACTTTTTCTTTTGTGCATCCTACTCATAGGAGATCTGACAATTACATTTCCGAACTTGTTGCAATGACGTTGCTAACCTTTTTTGATAACAGAGGGATTATTTATTATGAATTTTTATCAGCTGGACAAACAGTTAACCAAGTTTACTATTTGGAAGTGCTGAAAAGACTGTGTGAAAAAGTTAGATGACCTGAACTTTTCACCAACAATTCATAGCTCTTGCATCACGACAATGCACCAGTCTCACAGTCCTGTCTGTGAAGGAGTTTTTAGCCAGTAAACAAACAACTGTATTGGAACACCCTCCCTACTCACCTGATTTGGCCCCCAGTGACTTCTTTCTTTACTCAAAGATAAAGGAAATATTGAAAGGAGGACATTTTGATGACATTCAGGACATCAAGAGTAATACAGCGACAACTCAGATGGCCATTCCAGAAAATTGCTTTGCAGGATGGACTACGCACTAGTATTGGAGCATAGCTTCCCAAGGGGAGTACTTCGAAGGTGACCATATCGATATTCAACAGTGAGGTATGTAGCACTTTTTCTAGGAAGAGTTGGTAAAGCTAATTGTCTGACTTCTTATTTCTTTTTAAATTCCATGTTCAATTTAATTAAACTTCCAATGTACAGAATTACATTTAAACACACAGTACTAATCAGACTCACTGACTTCCTATCCACACCCAAATCCTGCTTATCTGTCTAGTCTGGTTGCAGAGTCGAAATGAAACGTCTGTTATGTCTATTCCTCACAAGCTCCCATGTGTTCCTTCTACTGATGTTGTTTCCTAATTGTTCTTTTCTCACCACCCAATAGGGACATCACTCAGCATTCTTCAATTTTTATCAAAGCTTTTACTGTTTTTTATTCATAACAGTATCATTTTTGGATTTTGAACATGTACTCAAATTTAAATTATTGATCAAATTCTTGATGCTTATAATGGTTCTCATTAAAAACAAATTGCCAAAACTTTACTCTTTCATAGCTATGAAATTCCTCTAATTATGTAAACAGAGACCGCAGCTCTTCAATATGCACACTGGAGTTTGTTTTAGTACTTTACAATTAAATATCACACATTATATATACTTTGAGAAGAAAATATCTTTTCTAAATTGTGTTTCTCAGAGAGAATAAAAATGATTTCCATTATGTTCCCATCCAATTCCCTGCTTTAGACAGCAGCTGTGAGTCCCACTGTTGGCCACTGGAAGAGTTTGAAAGGAACATGAGCTATACGTCTTTGTCACTCTGTAAAATAAATCTTGATAGTTTTGATAGTTCAGAATATATTAAACTGAAAATTTCACTCCATATTATGAAAACTGTGAAGCCTATGGAATTTCTTTTGGGAATACCTTGCAAAAGAGGCTTGTTAGTTCTGCCATTTGTTTTACGCTTATTAGATGGCTCAGAGGAACTACGTTTACAAACAACTTCAAATTTATAGAAATAACTATGCTGCTGAGGTATTTTTAGGAAAAAAAAGATACACTAATATTTAACAATTCCTAATAATCTCCCACATGCCTTAATTATGTGAGCTCCAAGACATATCCAACACAATATAGACCTACAAGGAGCTACGGAACAACTAGAGGGATCATTAAGAAGTACTTATGATCTGAGAGGAAAACTAAGCCTAACTAAGAGCCATGAAGAACAATGACAGGTCCTGAAAAGGAGCTGTCCATGCTGCATAGGGCTGTGCAGAAAGACTTACCAAAAACATGGGAAACTGAAAATGTAACTGCACTCAGGAAAATAGAGACATGAACTATACAAACTTGACATTTGTGATGTTTTTGAAACTTTGAAAATTATATGAAATATTAGTCTGACAAAGAAATATTAAGGCTACCAAATACACCTAAGAGAAAACAGTTATCACAAAATGCTAGGAGATGTGCCCACGTTCATTTTGCTTTTCAGTACAGTCCAAGCTAAGAAAACGACCTGATGCTTCCTATTCAGGTTGCTGCCTTCTTTTAGACATTTGTTGCTGCTATTAGATTCTGAGGCTGATAGAAAAATAGCACAGTTTGTAGTTGTGAGAAGAGTCCTGGGTGGAATACGAGGCAAAGTTGTCTTCAGTCCCAGTTCCAAGGAAGAGAGAAAAGCAGATAACATTGTGGGGAGGGAGTTGTTATGGCTGGGGAGAAACATACAGGCTATTTTGAGATTTTAAAAACATGATTGATATGTTTCTGCTACTGGTGAAGAAAGGAGTGTCATCATTACCAAGTACACTATCATAAGGAATCTAGGAAGACTCCCTTATTTCTACATTACAAATCCTTTCATCTTTTAAAAAAATTATGACCTGTAGAAAGTAAAACATATAGTAAGAGAAACCATCTGCAAATCTAAAAGACTCTGAGAATCCATTGAGACTGAACACTTATTCTGTGGAAGAATCCTGATCAAAACCTAGCAGTACTCAGAAATCGTACGTACACATCAATGCCTGGTGAGAGTTTCTTAGCCGGTTTGCCTTCATTGTCATTCTCAGGTCCATCTTGATGTTTCCTCAGTCAGGACTCGGTGGTGATCATGACAGGCCTTAGAGGCAGCAGTTCCTAAGCCCTCTGCCCATTAGCCAACTCTTGCTCCTCTGGCCCCCATTCTTCTCCATTCAAATAGCCGAGATACCTCCCTTCAGATGTTCCCACCAGCCTCTCAAACTCAATACATTCAAAACTTCAGCTCCTAATTTTTCTCAATTTATCTTCCATTCCTGAAATTCTCATTGCTCCAAGCTCCCTGCTGTCCCATAATCCTTTACTGCCTAAAGCTAACTTATTGCTGGAGCCTCTAACATTCCTATACTATTTTCTTGTATCTTACCACCACCCTGGTTATCAGTCACCTCTTAGGAAGTCTTGCTCAACTGGCTGACTGAGACTACATTTTTCAGCCAGTTTATGATTTCATCTGCATGTTTTGTCACTACCCTTATAAAAAACCCTGATGCTTCATAAGGCATCGTGTCCAGTCTCTCCTTCCTATATGCTTGGCTTTTGGGCTCTCCATGATCATGCCCCATCCTCTCTGTCCTCTCTCCACCTACCCCCCCCAACCCCACATTACACCCAAAATGTCCCTTTCTTTTAGCTGGGTAGCTTAGACCCATGTGTCATGTTCCTAGACCTCCTTCTCCAGACCCAAACAGCACGGTGCATGTGAAAGCACTTTGTAAATTGAACTGCTTCCCACAAATGTTGCCATTGTGCGTTCTGCAAAGCCTAGTTACAACTACCGTTTAAGCCTTCCCAGACCAGTTTATCTCATGGTACCACAATTACAGTGTTCCAAGGTGATAATACGTATGCCTTCTGACACCAGCAAATTTAATAGAACATTGTATCTATTTTCATCTCAAGATCTGATTTAGACACTAAATTAGCACTTAATTCATAAGCGTGTATCGATAGAGGGTTGTTTCATATTCAGTCATGTTGTGTATCCTCCCTAATTGCAATGCATCACTTTAGAGATGGTTGTTTAGAGATGGTTCCCAGACAATATGGGAAAATCAATAACAATTATATAAATTGGGCTTTAATCTCCAGGTCAAAAACAGAGCAGCTTTTGTTTCCAGGGCCTCTGCTGCATTATGAAATTGTACTGGACCCTCAGAGGTATTCTTTTTGTGGAGCAAATACTTCATTCAAGGAGTTGGCAAATGTTAGTGGAAAGGAAATTATAGTGGCATATGGCTTTCTTTCATTGCTCTGTTCCTTTTTCCTTTGAATTTGTGTGACTGCCAACCCACCACCATCCTTTCTTTATCCAGTACAAGTTCTAGCTCCAATATCTTATTTGAGAATAGCTAGCCTGCTTGTATGTCAGGATAAAACGAGAATATCAATCTAAGTTACTATTTCAGGGAAAATGGAAGAAAAACTGGAAAGAAGGACCAAAGGCCTGTTAAAAATTTAGCACATGCTGCAGAGCAAAGGAAACAACAGAATGAAAAGGCAACTTATGAAATGGGAGAAAATATCTTCAAACCATATATCTCCTCAGGGGTTAATATTCAAATTAAATAAGGAACTCCTACAACTCAATAGCAATAAAACCAAATAACTTGACTTAAAAATGGAAAAGGGAATTGAAAAGACATTTTTTCCAAAGAAAACATACATATGGCCAACAGGTACCTGAAAAAATACCCAACCTCACTAACCATTAGGGAAATGCAAATCAAAACCACAATGAGATAAGGGGAAAGGTGAGGGGATTAGAAAACAGTCGGTAACCACAAAATGGCCTCAGGGTTTTTGAAAAATAATTTGGGGAACGTAATCAATAATGTTGCAAAGATTTTGTAGGGTATCCGATGGACACGTGTCCCATTTGGGAGACCACCTCAGGGAAGATGTAGATGCTTGATCACTGCACTGTACACCTGAAACTGAACAATGGTGAATGCCAACTATAATTTTATATATATATAATGTGATGGCTCGGTGCGATGTCGGAGGGATAGTGGATGGGGGGATGTGGGAGGGGGGTCCACAGTGTGAGGGATATAAATGATGAATGTCTAAGTATTACCTTGTCTTGTGCACCTGAAACTAATAAAAAACAAAACAAAACAAAACACAAGACAAAACAAAACAAAAAAACCACAATGAGATATCACCTCACACTTGTTATGGTGGCTATTAACAAAACACCAAAATAATTGTTCGTTAGGATGTGGAGGAATTGGAACCCTTGCATACTGTTGGTAGGAATGTAAAATAGTGCAGCCACTATGGAAAATAGTATGGAGTTGCTCAAAAAATTTAAAAATAATTGAAATCAGATCTCAAAGAGATACCTGCACTTCTATGCTCATCACAGCAATTCACATCCAAGATATTGAAACAACCTAAATGTCCATCAATGGATAAAGAAAAAATACATAATGGAATAGTAGTCAGTCATTAACACATGAGAAAATCCTGCCATATGTGACAACATGGATGATCCTGTAGGAACATTATGCTAAGTGAAATAAGCCAGTCACAGAACAAGTACTGCGTGATACCATTTATCTGAGGTATCTAAAATAGCCAAACTCATAAAAATAGAATGGTGGTTGCCAGGCAGTAAGGGAGGGGAAATGGGGAACTGCTGTTTAATGGGTATAGTTTCAGTTATGTAAGATGAACAAGTTTTAGAGATTTGCCGTGCTTGTAGTTAATATTTTGCCTCTAGTTAACAATACCATATAATGCACTTAAAATTTTGCTAAGAGGGTAGGTCTCACGTTAAATGTTCTTACCACAATAATAATAAAAAAATGACCACATGTGGTTTTCAATGGACTTTGTTGCATGTTTTTTTAAGTTATCGATTATTTTCATTTTGAATCACTTGGCAGTTAGGGAAGTGAGACATAAGCGTTGTATGTCCTTGGGGCCTCTCAGGTGGGGTGGTCAGATTTAGCGAATAAAAAATATAGGATGCTGTACAGTAGTTAGGACATACTTATACCAAAAACACATTTGTTGTTTATCTGAAATTCAAATTTAACTGGGTATCCTTTATTTTATGGCAACCTTACTCTAAAGGCCAGAATCAGCCTTGCTGAGAGAGGTTAAGGAACCAGCATGAGACCCACTATGAGAATGAGAGCTGGGTATTTGACCCAGAGTCCAGGCTCTTTACCCTCATGCGAAGACATCTAAACCCAGTTTGCTCTTCTCTGTGCTCCTTGCAAGGCCAAAGGGGAGGGAAGTGGATGTTCCCTTAAGGGGATCTTTTAAGAGGCCTTGGGAATAGGTATAACCATGAAAGACCCAAACTCTGCTTTAGCTCAAAGTGGACAGGGGGAGTAGGAAGGAAGGAAGGAGAGAGGGAATAGGAAGACAGGGGCACAAATTCCACGGCAACTCTACAGGCTGCTCTCAGTCCTGGTTTGGACCGCGTTCTCACCCAACATGGTGGACCAAAGTCTAGAATGTCTGAGTTGTCATCTCCCACTGTAGATGGTTTCCATAGAAACACTAACTGAAAGGCCACCCAAAGTACAGTGAGGCCCCGTCCTTGTGCATTTTCACTACTGAGATGCAAATGCCCCTTTCCCAACCCAGCTTCCCAATGGCTGCCTTTAGACTGAAGGAGTCTGCATTCCTAAAATTGCCAGGTGCTAAACAACAATCAGCATTCCACTTTAGCTGCTACCTTTCTCTAATATCTTCATGCAGACATTTAATTCGGAAAGAACTACAAATTTCAGAGACATCAGCCAGGAGGTGCAGATCTCCACGAGGGTTTAGAAACATGAGCAAGGCACAGAAGAGGGACAGGGACCAGGACCCGAGTTTCTTATTTATCAAATTAAAATCTCACACAAATAGAAATTGAATCGATCACCTTCCTTACTGGAAAAGTAGGTCATTGATAAGAGAGGGAGAGCGCTCTCTTCAAGTAAGCTTTTGAAAAATGAAATCATTTTTCTGAAGCACCTGGGAGAGCAGCTGTTTTGGCCTATTGTGGGGGACTAAATGCAAGTTCAGAAATCTGGGTTTAAAACTTCTATTTCATTAGAAGAATATACGTGTAGCTTTTAAATTTTCCCTCCTTTGAAATTACACACATTCTTGCAGAAAAAGTAGTTGATCAAGGAAAACTGTCTTATTCCAAGGGGTGAAAATAAAATTGACAATATAACAAGAGCTAATTAGTTGTAGATTTTTGTTATTGTTGTTATTATTTTTGTGTGTGTGTGTGTGTGTGCTGCACAAAAAATGTCCTGACAGAACAAGGATATATCCATTTCCTTCCTTTTCTCCCTTTGTCCCCTCTGACTCCCTGGAGCCTTCTGTGATAAAGGCTTCTGTGATAAACAGCTGGTGACCTCTGCTGGACAGCAACAATTGCATTGCTTGTCTGTTGTAGAAATCAGAGCTTAACATTATTAGGAAGAAAGGAAAGTATTCATTCTCTGCTCTAGTTTATTATAGTGTGTAGTGATATTTTATTTCTAAAAGCTCAAAATGCAAAACATGAAATACTGTCAAGTAATTAACAGAATATTCAATATTTACAAAGATTCATTGAAAAACTTCAAAAAGGGAGCCAATGAATTCAATGGACATTTTAAACTATTTAATAGAGGTATTTGTTGTACATGTAGTTTTAGTTTAACATAACACAAAATCTCTCTGTGCAAACACTGAACCTGAGTTGGAAATGAAATCTGAACTGAAGAGATTTTAATAAACAAAATAATTCTCTTGAAAATATAAGCAATGATTCCCAGTTGAGGAGTTTCCCTGAAGTTCAGGGCTCAGTCCCAGGACAGGAATGAGGGAAAACTCCCTGCAGGTCAAAAGCTCTGCTGAAGTCATAGGATTGTACTTGAGGGCCCTTAGCCAGAGTGAGCTTTCTCAAACACCCCCGGAAGGAAGTCTGGCTGCTCAGGCAGTTTTGCTTTACATCAGCTGTTTAGGAAAGAAGAGAAGTCTTGCTTAATTTTGTTAAATGACTTGGACAGCACAATAGGAACAAAAATAATTTCAAAATGACAATACGATTGTCCCACATGTGTGGCTTCGATAATAATGTAAGTCAAACTTTTAATTATGCAATAATTGTAAGGCATAATTGTGACTTTAAAAATCTTAAAAGATATTCATTTTATTATCATTTGTAACAATTATTTGGAACATCTGAAAATGCGTAATTCTAACCTGAAACCAATGTGAGAGGTCAAGAGACATGTTTGTCGTCTGAAATGATTACCCACCCCAAAATGATTCCCTTTTCTGGGAGATATCTAAGGTGATTTATCTCAGTTAAGTCACCCAGATTACTTTACATCACACCTAATATTCTTAGAGTCTTACCTAATGATCAACTTACAAGTGTAGATTATTTTAATTTTTCCAAAGAATTCCTAGGTTTTTGAAATCGTCTTTCTAAAATGGTAAAGGGTTTGTCACTCAAACCATGTATTTTTCTTACTCCCTATTCCATATCCACCTAAACTAATACTTGAACCAGTGACAATGCCACTTCAAAGTGAATATGCAGAGCAGACATCCAGACGTACCAGGATAGCCGCCGACATAAATGGGATTATTGGTGTCCACTGAGGTGGACTGGGTGTGTGGACTCTCGGCATGAACGGCATTCCCATCGACGATCAGAACCACACGGTGTTTGCTCTTGTGAGCTTGCAGGGTGTGCCATGTTCCATCACAGAGACTGTTGGTGGCTTTGGGCTCATACATGGCCGTTATCCTACCAGCACCGTTGTTAACATGAAACAAGAGCTAGATAAACAACAGGCACAAGCACAGAGATACATATCTTGGTGAGTTTTTTCATATTTAAGGAACACACTCCATTTACATGATGTGCTTGGAGTGGATAAAATCCCAGTATTCTGCCAAAAGGGAGAGCAAACTATAAAAAACAATTGTTATGAAAAATAGCCTCTTAAAGGATTCAGATGCTGTCTTACCCCTGGAATTTCAGACAGGGCAAATGCCCACCTCCCATAGGTACAAGCCTGAACACTGTCTTAGCGCTGTGTTCTCAAAGCAGGAACTGATGCGTTTACTGAGGGGGGAGGTTCATAGCAGTTGCTAACACCTATGAAAGAACATTGATTAACTCCCTTCTGACAAACTATAGGTGCTCTACCACAGCGAGTGGTAGCACACAAAAGATGGGAGGGAAGAATTGTAAGTATACTGCTGTAAGGTTCTTATGCTGTATGTAAAGTTACTCAGTGTTATGTCAAGGTGGCCTGTGACAAATTAAAGATATATGTATATTATAAACCCTTGGGCTACCACTAAGAATGTTTTAAAAGAAACATTAAATAATAAGCCAACAATAGTGGTAAAATATACATCAGAAATTACATTTTTTGCAACTATTATACTTCTGATAACATTTTTCAGATGTCACATAAAAATGTGCAAATGGATACACAATTTGTCATAATTCTTTTGAAGTGCAGATGAGGAAAAAAGTTGGTTATAAGCCACAGTGTAGAGAGGCAGCAATATGATGTAGAGACAATTTTGTTTCTACATGAAGATGAGGTAAGTGGGGAGAAGAGGTGAAGGGCAAGTGGTCCTATGATTTTCTTATATTCTCCCCACCCTCATTCTAGGATCTCCGGGGAACCAAAAACCCTGTGAGGAGTAAGTAGAGAAATACTGGAAACAAGCAAAGAAGTCTGGGGGAATCTAGAGCACAGAAACTTATTCTTTGCCTTCCAGGAGGCAGTATCAGGAAGAGTGAAGCATCTTAGTCCCAAAACTACATGAGCTGATCACAGTGTAGTGGGAATGGTGGCAAAGTGCAGTGAGGTAGAGAGAGGTCTTGAAAAACCACCACTCTGATGCCCCATGGCTTGTGATGGCAGAGCAGACATTACCAAGTCTGGGGGATAGGAAGGTGACTGACGATGGAGAGGCAGCAGTGCCCATGACAGCTGGGATGGAAGCCTGATCTGCAAAGGACATTGGCCAAATCTCCAGGAGGAGTCCCCATGCACTGAAACTTCAGACTGCTCCTTACAACCAGCCAGGGACAACTGACCAAGTGCACAAAAGACAGGCTGTGTCTGAAGATCAGGAAGTTGAGTTATACTCACTGCTGTCAGGAGACAGCCCACAGAAAAGAAAAAGGACAATTAAGACTCTTTTCCCCCAAACCTTGCAAATAAGATGCATTCAGATGGCCCCAAACGAGACAGGAAAGAGAATGAGAACTGGAAGAACCTCTGAAGGAGGCCATTTTAAAGCAGAAGAGACGTCTGCTTAATTGTTGAGTTCATTTTGTTCCCAACACAAGAAGGACTTGAACCTGAAAAGCAGTAACGGAATAGTTATAGAGGGAAAAAAATTACATTTTTTGCATTAAAAAAACTAGACTGTGGTACATCTATCTCATGGAATACTCTACAATAAAAAGAAATGAACTATTGATACATGCAAAAACCTAGGTGAACCACCAGGAAATGAGGCTGAGTTGGAAAGCCAATCTCAAGAGGACATGTACTGCATGATTTCATTTGTATAAAACTCCTGAAATAACAGAGAGATGGAGAACAGATTAGAGATTGCCTGGGTTAGGATGCAGGGGGAGAAAACTAGAGGGGTTAGCACAAGACAGCGTGTGGTAATGGTACAATTAAGTGTCTTGACTGTGGTGGTGGTGACGTGAAGCTACACATGTAATAAAATTGGATAGAGCTACACACACATACGTGTATAAGTAGCATAACTTAAACTTAGTGGATTGTGCCAATGTCAATTTCATGGATTTGATGTACTTATTAGTTATGCGAGACACTAACACCAGAGAAGCCTAGGTGAAGAGTGCATGAGGACCTCCCTGTACATTTCATGGCAACTTCCTACGAATCTATAATTATTTCTAAATAAAAAAGTTTACAAATGTTAGGGAAAACGGGGCATCAGGTCAGCAACTTACTTTAAGATGGCTCAGGAAAAAAAGTTCTTTGTATTGTAGTTGTTAATTTTGCTTTGAATTTAACTTCAGAATTATAAAAGAAGTTATTTTTACAAAGCTTTTTAGGATTACCTATTTTTTAATATTAACTGAACCTTTTCTCCATTCCATTAAAGTGGATAATTAGAAATTTGGACCTAAGTATCTCTCAACTGCTCTGTCTCTGACCCAGGGGTGAGGGGCAACCCCATTGAGATGAAGCACCTACCTTGCCATTCACAATCTCTAATCCAATGGCATCCACTTTGGCGCTGCTAATCCCCAGGAGGACGCCATTCTCTGAGGAGGTACGAAACTCCAGTGTGATGTTCACATCTGATCGGACTTTGTAGCCTTCTTTGACTGGAAAACACAAGGAGACCCTCGAGTTAGGGGTGGGCTTTGGCCGCCCAGGAAGGCTCAGGCTCAGAGAGGCCTTGGGCTGGGCGGGCTGTGCACTTTTGCTCCTGACTGAGAGAGATTCAGGAGACCTGGCTCCAGCGCTTTTTCTGGATCCAGCTCCATCCCCACCAGCAAGTTACCTCTAACCTCTGAGCCTTAGCTTGCACATCTGTAAAATGAAGTGACATTTTTAAAGAAGACACACAATTGGGGGCTAAGCCAGACTAGGGCCAAGGCAGGCCCATCCTCTAATCTAGAGCCAAATAGGAAAAAAAGCAAAAGGGATTTGATCCAATAAAATCCCTTCATCATTTATTTATTTATTCAGAAATACTCTGTTTTCCCAATGTCTACATACTGGGTATGTCCTCATTTACTGAGTATATTAGTCAGACTCCACACTAAGTTTTTAAAAAAGTGGGTATTTAATTGAACAGATTTTTTATTCAGGTAATTTAAAAAGCTGAGATAAATTGTGGATATTAGCAATAGCAGGCAGTTCTTACCATACCCAGGGCTGAAAGGAAAATGGGAGAAGGTGGTGTTACCAGAGTTTGGAAGAATGAAGGAGAGATGTGTGCTACATATCTTCTCCCTCCCTCCCGACTGGAAAATCAGTTATCTAAAATGGGGAGGGAATGTCAGGTACATTTGAAGGGCGAGTTCTAAACCTTGAAGAATTTTTATTCTAAGGCAATGTACAGATTTAAATTCCTCTACTTCTCTTTGGTTAATATTTTCAATATTCTAAGTAGAGTTAATTTCTTTATCAAATATGACTTGCATTTATTTGGCTGGCTCATCTGGATATTCCATGCTGCTGATTTTTCATTCAAAGGTCTTTATTAACTTGGACAGTGACAGCATTCCTTACATAAATTTAGGGAGGGTAGAGATTAAACCTGCACGTTACCCTCTGCCAGGAGTTGCACCGACTCTGGGGGGAGGAAGCCTTTGTCAGGCCATCTGGATGGCACAAAAGCTGAGAAGCCTTGTACATTAGAAGCTGAGAAATCAGAATAAACAGGAACACTTCACTAAATGTGGTCTTGCTGCAGCCTTGTCCAGTGTGTCCTGTCCCATCATGTAATTCTTGGCTCCATATCCTCTTAGCGTGCAGGTGAATCCCAAAGATTTCTTTGAGATTGTTGATCATACATACCAAGAGCTGCATATCCACTTCCTTCAAAGTAAGTTCCTTCCTGGGCCTCTGCATAGCACCTGGTTACTGCAAATGCAGACACTGGGCTGCCCTTGTCCAGCTGTTTGCTGTTGACCGTCACCTCCCCAATGCAAGCGGGGATGCTGTGGGTGATCTAAGTCAAGTAATGTGAGAACGGATGGTGATGAATAGAACCAAGAGCAGTTTTTTCCTGTACTTCAACAAAACACATTAAAACACTATCTTTGGGTTTTTAAAATCTAATTGCCGCAATACTGCACATAAATGCCTAACTTAATGCTACTATATGAGTACCTTTGCTAATAATGCCATAAATGTGTTTCTCATTTTTTTGATTAAATATTATGGAAATCAAGAATGAGGAGCTTTCTAATCTGCAAATACAAATTCCATGGACTTTCCTGAACTGTACTGGGGCTAAGGGGTTGTGGAAAGAGAAATGTTCACTAATTAACAGGTGGGAAAGGCTGGTCAGGCTTCAAGGGGAAACCTCAGCACACAATCTAGGGATGAGGTTCGAAAAGTTTGCATCTTGCAGCCACGCCCCAGGTCCAAACAAGGTAATTTAAATATAAACATGTTCCTCTACAAAATAAACACTACCACAATAAGGTAAAGTGGGCCCCATACCGAAAATGCTGCTTACATTTCCAATGTTCCTGGCCCTGTAATGGGAGGGGAGGCCTCCCAGGTACAATTTCCCTTCCACATCCAATGTGGTGCCATCTCCCACTGTGGTCACCATGGGGGACTCCTGGCCATCAACCACCACGAAGCCCTTCCTTTTAAAGTACTCTGTCTTGACCTAGAGCAAAATGAAAACATCAATGATTTTTAAGGAATCAGAAAATTTTGATAATGTTTTTTGCAACTCTGTTCATTATGGCTGTAATACCCTGAATGCATCCTAAGGGATGGCCCAGAGTTTTACACAGCCGGTGGTGAGAAGGAACTGAGTCTGGCAGAAGACCGGAAGCAGGCACCGGCAATGGTGCTTCAGAGCAGAAAGCGCTCCAGAGTCTTAGTGATAAGAAAGCAAATGCCATGCTTTCAGGTTTGGCCCATCCACACCATGGATGAGCTTCATTTACTTCTCATCAAGTCGAGAGAGTTTCTGGTACTTTTCATTCACTCCACCAGTGAGTGCTGACTGCCTATGAGGTAGGCTCTGGGGATATTCCAGGAAGAAGAAAAGGTCCCTGTCTGTAAGGAGCTTACGTTCCATAGGGGAGAAACCAGACAGTCAGCGAGCAGAAATCAAAGGGAAAATTTCACTGCAGTGAAGCGCAGTGGACACCTGGGACAGATGGGACAAAACTCTGAAGGCGTGACCAGAAGCTTCCCGAAAGCGTACCGTGTGCCACTTGCCATCACTGAGCAGCGCAGGGTGAGAGACCTTTGTTCTGCCTTTCCCAAGATCAAACAGGAAGTGGAGGTGGCCCCCGTGCAGCTGGAGTGTGGCGTAGTCCACCTGGTTCTGGTGAGCCACGTAGTAAATCAGCCCACTGGAGGCAAGCGTTCGGATACTTAGCTGAACCGAGAGCCTGCAGAAAAATAAGAGCGCAGCCCTCAGAAAGGAGAAAGCTTGAACGTTTGCTTTTAGAAAATAACCTCAAAGAGAGGACCCAATAATTATTTCAACATTTACGTTTGCCATGTCAGGAGATAGAGTCATTCATTTACCTATCCATTCACTCAGCTAATGGTTACTGTGTCCCTTCATCTGCCAGGAACTGTCCTAGGAGTGGATGCTAAAGCCGTGAACAAAGGGAAGGTAAAGCTAATACCAGATATACACCAGAGTTAAAATTGGGTCGTGAGCAGGTCAGTGGTGGTACATGAAGTAGTCAGGCAGGCAACTCTGAAAGTAGGTATGTCCGCTGAAATCTGAAGGACAGACAGGAGCAAGCCCCACAGAGGCTGAAGGAAAGGCCTGCATTTTGTTTTCAGACAGTACAGAGTATGTTTAAACGATGGGCTTGGTCATGGTGGACAGCCAGGAATCCTGAACCGGGGCCATGTGGGAGATGGCGCCACGTAGGGGTGGAGGGATGGTTGCATCTAGGTGTCCTCCCACAGAAGGAAGCATGACATCACTGAAGCACACAGGGACAGGAAATGAGGGTGTGGCTCCATCCTCATGGATGAGGGGCTCTGGAAGGCAGTATTTGATTTTAAGTGCAGTGAAAGTCAAAGGAGGGTTTTAAGGAGGAGAGTGGGCATGACTTATATCTTAAAAGAAACCTCTGATGTGAAGAACAAATCAGGAGGGGACAGGGTGACAGCAGGCGTCAGGCAGGGAGCTGTTAAACAGTCCATAGAGTCTGGGTGGTGACTTAGAGCAGGGTGGTGGTGGGGGATGCGAGGAAGGTGAACTAATTCACGAAACGTTCTGGAGGAAGAAGCAATAGGACTTGCAGCTAGACTGAATTTGGAGAGTAAAAGACAGAAAATAATCTCTGGGCCTTGGGCAACCAGGTGAATGGTGGTGATGTCTGTAGACATGAAAAAGAGCAGGGTTGGGGAAAATTGTTCATTTTCTTTTGGTGTTTTGAGGTGGAGGAGCCTGTCCCAATCCACATGGAGATGTCAAGTAGCCAGTTGGTTATACAGCTCCTGATTCTAAGTGGAGGTCAGGGCTAGAGACGTGGGTGTTGGTTCAAATAGTATTTCAAAGTCGTTGGAATCTAGAAGGCCACTATTGGAGAATATGTGGAGGAGGCCCTGGGCCTTCTCTGATGGAGGAGGA
Organism: Rhinolophus hipposideros; assembly: GCF_964194185.1. Lineage (NCBI taxonomy): Eukaryota > Metazoa > Chordata > Mammalia > Chiroptera > Rhinolophidae > Rhinolophus > Rhinolophus hipposideros. Next base: position 49,005,543 of record NC_138063.1, read on the forward strand.
GCCAGCAGAAGAGACTGAGCAGGGGTGGACAGGGAGAGAGCAGGAAATCAGGAGAGCGAGGGCCAAGGAAGTCGAGTGGCCAAGTGGGTATGATACTGCTGAGGGCCCAGCAGAGAGGGCACCCTGGGATGGGACGTGGCCACAGCAGGTCTTGGATGACTCTGGCAAGAGCAACCAAGGAGGGAGGGGAGGCTGCCGGGGTAGGTAGGAGAAGGGATGAAAGGTGAGGAAAGGCAGACAGCCACATAAAGCAACTCAAGAAGTTTTACTGTGCAACAGAGCCAGGATATTGTGTGTGTGTGTGTGTGGTCTCCTGGAAAGTTTGTTTTAAAAGTTAGAAACTACGAGAGAGATAGTGTTATAAGCATAGACACAGGTCAGTGCCTGGGTTTAAGTTTAAGCTCTTCTGTGTGACTCTGAGCAGATGACTTAACTTCCACGTGCCTCAACTTCTTTGTCTATAAAATGAAGATACTATAACCTTCCTCATAGGATCAGTATGAGACTAAGTTAGGGTACATGTGTACAATACCGAGACAGTCTCTGGCACAAGTGTTTGCTCCTGATTCTGTATGTGTGCTGGTGGGAATCACGAATAAAAGAGGGATAAAGGGATATTGCTGATATGCTGGGGAGGAGAGCGGTGACGGACTCCAGAAGGCAAGCAAGAGGGCGAACAGGACCCTTCCTCCATGGTGGCAGGGGAAGAAGTAGAGAAATGGGGACAAAGGCAGGGGTTGCTCTTTTTGGTAGTGGACAGATGAAGGAGTTCTCTCTTTTCAATGAGGCCGGTCATCAGCTGGGGCGTGAAGAGAGGCTATGGGACGTACAGAGTTTTGAAATCAGAGGAGAAGCTATGAACAATAAAAAATAGTGAACATATTTGAGAAATATATTGGCTCCTCATGTATTCTGGAGGTTTTTATCTGAGATTCGTGGCCATGACTTCAACGTCAAACACGTAGGAAAAATATAATGCATTTCCGCAGCCTTGTCCACCAGCTTGGGTTCTGGCACGGATTTAGGCCAAGTGTGGGTTTTACCTGTGGTCACGGTAGAAGAGACGAGAGCATCACGGGAGTTTGCAAAGGAACAGGTGTAATAATAGCACCCAACCTATCTGAGTAGGGGATCAACGGTGCTTCGGGGCTAGAGAAGGGGATGATGATCATGAGAATCACGAGGGCTTAGACGTGTTGATGTAGAGGAGGAACTGCGGGAGTGGGGAGTAACAGAGTAGAGATGAGGAAGACGTCGGTTCATAGGATGCTTAAAGTACAGTGTTAGGAGGCGGGATGGATACCTATGAAGCAGGCAAGGGTATGACTGTGGGGCGAGGGTAGCTGCGGAGAAAGGAGGAAAAGACCTTTGACAGATTGGAGCCAAAGGACTTGAAAGGTCAAGTGTTGGGTGGCTGTGAATTCCTGGAGAATGATGGAAGGAGTGGTAGAAAAAAGACAGTGATGGGGTAGCGGTCAGAGAGGGCAGCAACAAGGGGTGCGGGGTGTAGCAGAGTCTGGAGGCATGAACTTCAGATGAGCTGGAGATTAGAGGAGAAACGAAGGATGGGGTGTCAGAGGAACGTCAGCCTGCCTCAGGCCTTGAGATCGTGGGATGTGAGCTGGCGTCCCTTAATAAGGGTCCTGGGGACAGGCAGGTGTGAGGGCCAGAGGGCATATGCAGACTGGTGTGAGTGTGGCCCCAGGAATTTGTGGGGGAGGGCACAGTGAAAGAGTTTGGGTAGACAATCGCATCAGATTAGTGACTGCTTACAGTGGAATGGGGTTGAAAGACTAGATGATAATAAATGTAGGAATTATTTATACAGATACCTCCATGTTTCCTACACACACAGAGAGGCAGTAACCAGCCATCATCTAAAAGGGGTGAAGACAACCCACAGGAACCCCACTTGATCACGGTGTGAACATCTGATTTGCATAAAGGCTGCATTTCTATCTGGTTGCCTTCTCACTGCTACCACTTGGTTGCCAGGCAAGCACTCCATAATAAAATAGAAATAGCTGCTTCTGGAAAAGACCCATTGCTGAAGAATACCTTCCTGATTCATCTAGGAATGGAACACCTCATAAAGACTTCAGAACAATGCCTACCTCTTTCTAACAGCCAGCTGATTGAAAGGCAGGACAAAATGGCTGCTTTGCACGAGACCAAACTGGTGTGCGTTGGGGACATACTCTGGGGCTCCATCCATGGCACACAGATGCTGTAAGAAATGCACACGGACACTCAGCCACACTGCCAGGACCCCCACTAACACGGGCACATTTTTCCATGAAGAAAACATCTCAGAAGCAATCATATCAGAACACCAACGACTACAAATACATGTTTGCACTGGCTTAATCTTCTTTGCTTTAAATAACTTACTTGCCAGCCCTTTATCTCTCCGAGAAAGCAATTAGAGCATCTCTCACCTCACTCCCACTCAAGTTGACTTAAATTTCATTAGGCCTAAGTGACAAGGGTTCCCTCCTCCTGACACCCCTGACCCCAAAGGGCCTGAGGATATCGGCTGATGCAGGACAGCCACAGCACACGCACGGGGACACTAGAAGTGTGCACAGATGACAGGCCTAGCAGGGCCTCCAAGTTTGACGTCTAATTCCTCATGGACAGGAGAAGGTGCAGCCAAGAGGAGCCAGGCTGGAAGGGGCTCCCAGAACCCCCTGGGCAGAATGTGAGGAGCCAGAGACGGTGGTCAGGCACCAGCAGCTGCCCGGCAGCGCCCTCCACACATTGACTGCAAACCAGGTGAGGCTTCAGACCCAGTTTTCTGGCTCGGGCTGGGCAGATGCTCCAGAAAGCTGTCCTGAACTCAAAGACTGGCCCTGCTTGGAAGGAACTGCTTTTCACGTAATCGCGCATCATTTAAATAATTAGAGTGTATGGCTTCAACCAAGAAAATGGAGAAATCGGAAAAGGGAAAAGAAAATGAAAACAATGACTGCCATTAAAAATATTTGGTAAAAACTAGCTTTACCTAGATGAATCAAATCCTTTTTTTAAGCAACAATGATATGTACAATGGCTTATATTCAGTACTTATTTTCATGTTTCTGACTAAATCCACCAAAGTGATCATGAGTCCTTATAGAAACTGCCTGAGAGCTTGCTGTGTGGCAGCCAAATGAGGTGCCTGCGTGTTCTATCCTGCACTCTGTAAACTGCCACGTCATCTGTGAGTTTGCTCAGAGGGCCATTCCCCACCCTGCTCCTGCTCTGCTTTTATCACAGGGATGACCCCAGAACTTTTCCAAAGGGGCTTCCAGCTGGTTCTGCCAATGGGAGGCAGTGCTGGGAGAGTCCAAGGTGGGTGGATGGAAGAAGCTGGAGAGTTTCTCCCTCCCTTCCAGTTGCAAGTGGCCTCCCTGGAAGGGTCTGTCTTCTCTGTGCTTCTGTGTCCACCACAAGACTCACTCCTTCAGCATCCCTGGCTCCCAGGCTCAGATGGCACCAACCCCCTCCCTTTGTGTCACGGCTCCAGGGTACCCAGTTAGCTTTCCCAACACTTTTGCAACGAGGCCCCCATTTTAATTTCCTCTGGGCCGCACTCTTATTTTCTGACTGGATCTCACTGGTATAATGAATAAAAACCCCTCTTACTGGACTTGGTAAAGGCTGGGGCTCTGGTGGGAGCTTGCCATCCTCTCCATGAAGAGCCAGCTTAGACCTTTCTGAAAGCAAGCAGGTGTCCAAGTCCACTTGTTCATAGCCAACTGCACGAGTGAAATCCAAAAGCCTGGATACAAACAAAGCATTTTCGAAATTAATTAAGATATGACAAACCAATATATGAACCAATGCCATCTTTCTAGAGTCCACATATCCTCTCTCACATATTGTTTTGTTTGATTCTTCTGCCTGCCCCCCCGCCCCCTTAGCCCATCCCCATGTGGTCCACCTGGCCATTCCTAAGCATCCTTCAAGAGTTGTCTCCCGTGTCATCCCCTCCTCCTGCAGCCTTGATTGGATTGCCTCAGGGACAAATTCTGGGTCAGGCTCTCAGAGCACTGCACAGTAGTCTCAATTAAACACTGATTCTTTCTTAGTGGTTTCCCTCTCCCAGGAAGTCATGAATAGTTGTCTCAGGACAGTTGTCATAAGTCCTTTTACCCAGAAACCCTTGCAACATGTCCCCTGTCCACATACCCCCTATTGGCACTTTCTGAGGACATGGCTATGAACAGCACAGAAACATTTCTGCCCTATTGAGTTCTCAGCATCACAACTTTCAGGAACATAAAGATGCTTAATCAACTTATTAATAAAAAGACAATTGGGTGAATAAATGTATCAAGTGTACACATAACTAAACCTAGGGTCTGATATTATTTCTGTGTTGAAATCCAATGCAGCATTTTATTCTTGCAAATTTCAAGGACTCCTAAGAGGTTCTTTCACAAAGGATATTGAGACCATGAAAGATCCAAGTCCTTGATCAAGATCACAAGGCAAGTCAAGAGGGGAACTCCAGTCTCTTGATGCTCAGTGCGCATTTAGCTGGTCCGGTGCAGATTCTGGTTTGCCCAGGTCAAAGCATGGCTTCTGTCCCATCAGCACACTGACCACTGGCTGAGGATCAGTAAGGAGGAACTAAATACCCATGGGCACATGTTAATTCTCTTGTCCATCATGAGTTCCACACAGGGGATGGAGACTTCCAGTTCTTAATTAAACAGTAACTGTTTTAGAAAGAGTCATCAGTATGCTGAAACTGCAAGTAGCCCGGTTGTAAAGGCTCCTTTAATGCAATGAGCTTAAGACAATCAGAAACTCGCATCACAAAATCTCTACATTCTCTTAAATGTATGCCAACAATGTATTTGACCTCTGCTGTTTACTGATAGTCCTGTGGACCTCATGTTCAATTATTTTTTTTTAATGTGTGATGACCAGATCTATCCATCATTCTAATCCAATAAAATCCATTTGGGAGACTTGCATGATAGAACAACGCGGTTCGCTTCAGAAGCTTGTAGAATTTTAGGTAATGTCAAACAGCAATATTAGATTGCAGATTAGTATCAGTACTCAGCATTAAAAGATCAGGAAGTGCAAAAACATGCTGAGAGCACAGTTGTACTCACTCCATGTTAAAGATGAGGTTTCTGATACAGCCATGGAACGATCTTCCCATCTTGAGCATAGATGTCTCCTCACCCTCTGGAATGCCCCCTATGTACAGTTTCGACACATTTATTGTCACGCTTTCCACTGATGGGCCCAACTTCATTTCTATAGGATTTGTCTCATCCAATTGGACGGTGATAATTCTAAAAGGTCAAAGGAGAAAATGAAAGAAAATCTTCTAAATATAATAAAACATAACTGTCCCTTTTAACATGTAATTCCACATGTACTTATTGAACAACAAAAATTCCCTGGAGATAAATTTTAACATGACATTATATGTGACTAAATAGGTGAATCTTGAAAATTAAAACCTACAATTGAACATTCTCCAAAAATGAATGGAATTTTATTAAATATTATTGAGATCAATTGCTTTTTGGAAGGTATTTTTCTTTTACTTCTTTACCTGTAATAAAATGTTCAGTGTGCTTTTAAAATATACAGAAATGTTGACGTTTTACTACTTACTGTTACTATCTACTATTTTACCATTTATTATTTCGTGTTAATATAATGCTATTTACTAAACTATAATGTGATTTCCCACAGAATTAATCTGATATAAAGACAATTTATACTAGGCCTCCGAAAAGGGCAGAGTTAAGGTTGTTCAATTAAGAAAATTCTGCAAATATCTTATTACAAAGCAGTGAAATTAACTCACAAGGAAGTATTCTAGCAAGGTTTTAGAATTATTTTGGACTGTAAGATCGCTAACTGCTAATGATGTCATAGCAATCGTCTGGATCATTCATACAAAGAGCACCTTAACAAGTTCCTACTTGGGGAACCTCTGTGAGGTCACCGTGCCCTAGTTACACAAATACCTCCCGCTCCTTATCAAGGAGACAGAATGCTCTTGTCCATCGGCATACGTGCCCGTGGGAGCATGCAGGAGAGCTCTTCTCAGGCTCATTCCATTCCCAAAATTGACATGCACTTCCACGTGGCCTTCAATCAGCAGGATGGAAAAGAAGGGCTGGGAAGATTGCACAGAGAATTCCACAGAAAAAACATTACTATGTGATTCTAAAAGTAACCATCTTATGAAGATAATGTGGGAATAGTAACACCAGATAAGCAATTAATTAAGAATATCACTGTCTAAAACAAGTATTTTAAATTTTGTATATTACTTTCTAATCTCTATTTATATTTTACATTCTCTATTAGGCTATTATCACTAATCATATCAAAGATTTCCATTTCCACAGTCTTCATTATTATTATTTATTGCCACATTATGTACCAACAAATAGGTACATTTGCGTTGTTTTTCCAGTGTTATTGAGATATAATGCACATATAACATTGTATCAGTTTACAGTGTTCAACATGATGATTTGATATATGTATATACTGCAAAATGATTACAATAGTTTAGTTAACATCCATCACTTCACATAGTTACAAATTTTATTGTGATGAGAACTTTAAGATGTACTCTCTTAGCAATTTTCAAATATACAATACAGTATTGTTAACTATAGTCACAATGTTGTACATTCCCAGAACTTATTTGTCTTACAACTGGAAGTTTGTACCTTTTGACCACCTTCACCCATTTCCCACCCTGCTCTCCCCTGCCCCACCTCTGGCAACCACCAATCTGTTCTTTGTTTCTATGAGCTCATACAATATTTGTATTTCTGTGTCTTATTTTACTCAGCATAATTCCCTTAGGGTCCATGTTATTGCAAATGATAGGATTTCCTTCTTTTTTTTTATGACTGAAATATACCGTGTTTCCCTGAAAATAAGACCTAGCCGGACAATCAGCTCTAATGCATCTTTTGGAGCAAAAATTAATATAAGACCGGGTTTTATTTTACTATAAGACCAGGTTAATTTAATGTAATGTAATATAATATATACATACAATTTTCTTTATCCATTCATCTATTGATGGACACTTTGGTTGTTTCCATGTCTTGGCTATTACAAATAATGCTGCAAGGAACATGGTGCAGATATCTCTTCCAGATAGTGGTTTTATTTCCTTCAGAAATATACCCAGGAGTAGAACTGCTGGATCATACTATAGTTCTATTTTTAATTTTTTTCAGAAACTTTCATACTATTTTCCATAGAGGCTACACCAATTTAAATCCCCACCAAGAGTGCAGAAGGGTTCCCTTTTCTCAACAGCCTCTCCAACACTTTTTGTTTCTTGTCTTTTGGATGACAGCTATTCTGACAGGTATGAGGTGATATCTCATTGTGGGATCTACTTCTTTATTATTAAAAATTTAGGAAGTTCATATACAATTTTTATGATCATATATAATGAACATTTAACTTTTTTTGCCTGTGAAATTCTTTCTAATGTTTGCAAAAGTGGGATTAAAGAATTAGAGAGTTTGAAAATGTTTAAAGCCCTTAAAACTTTTTGGGCAGTACCGAAAAGAGGTTCACCAGCAGAACGGGAATTTGTTTCACAATACTCTTGTTAGCATTAGGTGACAGCATTCCTTTTTGCTGACTTAGTAGCAAATTCTGATTTGCAAGTGGTCCTGTTAAGATGGGTGAAGGAACACAGTTGATGGTTCCTCAAAAAGTTAATATACAATTAGTATATGACCCAGCAATTCCACTCCTAGGTATATACCCAAAGGAAATGAAAACAAATACTCAAAAAATATCTGTCAGTGTATATTCATAGCATTCATTATATTCATAATAGCCGAAAGGTAGCAGAAACCCCAGGTGTTTATCAATGAACTAATATAAACAAATTACACTATGTACATACAGTGGAATATTATTCAGCCATAAAAAGAAGTACTGATGCATGCTACAAAGTGGATGAACCTGGAATACACGCTGAGTAAAAGACTAAAGATCATATGTAGTGTGAGTCCATTTACATGAAATATACAGACTAGATAAATTCATTCACAGACAGAAAGAAGGTTGGTGATTCCCAGGGGAAGGGAAAGGGTGAAACGGAGAGTGGCTGCTTAATGGCCTAGGCTTTTATTTCGGGTAATGAAAATGTTTTGGAAGTAGATCGAGGAGGTGGCCTGACAACATTGTGAAAGCTCTAAATGTCACTAAATTGTTCACTTTAAATGGGTTACTTTTATGCTATGTGAATTGTACTTCAAATGAAAAAAAGTAAAAGGTTGGTGGAGTCCATAAACTCATCTGTCATTGTTAACCCTTCACCAAGTGGTTGGTGAGGTATTTGGGGGTGTGCAGACTGGTATTTCAGTCCTAGCTCTGATATACAACAGCTGTGGGAAGTTGGGCAGGTTACTGGGCTCTCTGCACACATTCTTCCTCAGCAAAATATAGGGAGCTGCATTCACCCTGCACAGTAGTTGTGACAATTACACAGCAATATCTGTAAAGCATCTTGAACAGTGAGGATAATACTCTACCAAATGCAGCTGCCTTGCCTTTGTTTCATTAAGACAATATATTAGCATTTTGTGAAGTTTCTTCAAATTACGTGATATAACAAGATTGAGCAGAGGACAGGGTAAATATCACCTACACTACTGAAATGGAATATAAACACGGAAAACCATCAACTTTTCTCTCTTCTCCTACTGCTGTTCTACTGTGCTTATCAGAGCCCACATTTCTGTTTCTGCTCCTTTCAATCCTATAATAATAGGTAAAGAAAATCCTGCTTCCTGGAGCAGTATGCTACAAAAACTCTATAGAATTTGAGGGCTGACTGTTTTAGCCTTAGAATGAAGAGTAACAACCATAACATGTGGAAGAAAATTCAGTATATACTATCTGAATAAATTTAAAAAGAATTAGAGGTAGACAGCAAGTATCTTTCTTCTCAGTAGCCAGACAAGGAACATGGCTACTGAGAAGAAAGATACAAAGAAATCGCTGATTCCTTAAGTGAAAGAAGTTCAGTAATAGTCACTTTTACTTACTAAAAATGCATGCCCATGAGCAATAAATGCTTATGAATAGGTCACTTTCCATCCACTTTTTCCCTGAAGCCATTTCCTTCCCCCGAGCTGTGGCTCTCTAGTGTTTGAGCTACTCACCCCATGAGTCTGCCGATGACCCTCCTGGTCACCGTGCTTGCCAAGGGCAGCCAGGATGATGCCACTGCTGTTCATGGTGGCAAATGTCGCCAACAATTCTGATTCTGGTGACAAAGACTTGGGTGGCAATTCAATGTAGCTGCCTTTCAAGAAGCTAACACTTCGGATAGGCTGGTCACAAAGGAGAGAAAAAAGCAGTGTCAGGTCCACCTGTGTGCTGAACCTCCCATGGGTCACTGCCAACTGTTCCCATCATCTCTTTCCTACTCACTCCAATGGTTTAGATTTTCTTACTTTATTGTGTGGATAAATCAGTGGGCATTTATAGAAATTCATTCCAATATTAATAAAATGCTTCCTACCTCCAGTATACAGCCTTTTCTCACGCCATAGGAATTTCTGAGTAAATCAAAGGTTGATCTGGATATTTCTAGGTTTTTGATACAGCCCACATAGCTTTTGCTGGTGACACCTTTCCTGTAGGGAAGGACATGACAGCAACAGGGATTAGAATTCCATTTTTGAAAGAAGCCATGAAAATGGACCTATGAAGCTCTGTTTCCATTCTGCAGCAATGCCTAGGCCTCCTCCTAAGAAGGGTATTGATGGTGAGAACTTCAGGTCAAAAAAATGCTCTTCTTAGGACTAAAGAGAAGGATCAAATTTAGTGCATTTGATGACTTAGATGAGTACCTGGATAAAATTGTTTACTATTTTATGGGAAATTATTATAGTCATTACAATTTAAACATACCAAAACACAGGCCAATTATAAGACAGAGAACTGTCGTACGGAAATTACACCACAGAGACTACAATGTAGTCTCCATGTAGAGCAGAACATTTGCTCCCATGAGGGCAAGTGCAGGCAATATGATTTCCTAGGATCACATGGCTGGAGAAGTCATTGGCTGTTGTCCGTACTGCATATTCCTGAACTTTGTCCTGTAGAAAATCATTGCATTTGGTAAAGTCTGCGGTTATTCAAAACTCTATTTCTTAGACTCTAAGTCAATACCACAGTTTTCTTAATAGAAGTTGCCACACTGCTGTGATGAGAGGGGTGAGACCATAATGTACTCAGGGTCTCATTTCCAACAATAGAGAGACTATTAAACATCTCCAAGTTATACTCTTAAGCATCAGCTAGTCACAGGAGAACATCGCAGTAACTCGGGCTCCTGTTAGAGTCACATCTCATTTTTCTTCCTGTGTTGAACAATGAGCTGTGGACCACTGAACTACATAAATTTAGAGCAAATTTCACACTTTCTGGATCTCAGTTTCTTCCATTGTAGATGAGGAGGCTGGCCTTGATGATACCCAAGTCCCTTCTAGCATGAGTCTATGATTTGTGATGTCTTCCTAGAAAGGGGGCTCTTTCCTTTTTTCCAATGGCAAAGCACAAATGAACTGTGACATAGCTGTTGCTACAGGAGCCTGCCTGCACCATGTGAGGGAGTTATACCGTGTTTCCCCGAAAATAAGTCCTAGCCGGACAATCAGCGCTATTGGGTCTTTTGGGGCAAAAATTAATATAAGATCCAGTATTACAATATATTATATATATATTACATTATATATAATATATATTATATATCATATTCCATATATTATATATAATATATTATGTCATATATTATATATCATATATTAAATATGATATTTACAATATTTGGAGACCTCACTTTTTACATTAAACATGATATTTATGATATTTATGATAATATAAATCTGATATATAATATATAATATAATGTGATACCGGGTCTCATATTAATTTTTGCCCCAAAAGACACATTAGAGCTGATTATCTGGCTAGATCTTATTTTCGGGGAAACACGGTATTTGGAATCAGGGATTGGGAGACAGGCTTCCAGTCGTGGCTATGTCTTGACAGAGGGGTAAGAACTCCCAGAAGTTTAAGTGTATTCATTTTCAAGACCAGAGGCATGACTGAGGTTGTAAACCAGGTTCCTTGGAACTTTCAGATATTTCTGGCAAAGAGAATGGAGATCAAGGGAAAGTGGATTCTAGATTGTTTAACCCATAGCAACTGCAGTAGCTGCACTTCTGTGCCATATATTAAAATTCTAGATAAGACCTCATCCTGAAGGCGGCGTAATGCTACAAATATACATTTGAAAACAACTGGGCTGGGTGACTCACTTTGGACATTTGATGATCCCACTCCCTGGAAGCTATTTTGCCTTAACTGCTCGCCTTTTAACTACAACTAAAAAAAAGAAAAAGTTAAAGCTTAATTTTTCCAATTGAAAATTATAAAACTGAGGACAATGAACCACAAAAAGTTTATGTAAATTACTAAAATCACAAAGTTACACATGAATCAGTATTATAAAAGGATTTTATTATCTATCTTCTCTGCCATCTTTCATCCAACTTACTGATGCTGGGCTTTCAACTTTCACATCTATTATTCATTCTAATCACATAAAGGTAGAATGCAGGCAAGTCTGCAGAAAGCATGAATTTTTGCCTAGAAAGAGATTTTACCTTTCTAAAATGTCTAGAGAGGAGAATGAGTTGTGGTGGAAAGTGAGGTCTCCAAATATTACACAATAACAATTTCTAGATGTTCTAAAAGCAATAAATATAAAAAACATTAATTTTACTGCAGAAGGCTTTCTTCACTTCCCAATTAATATGGCTTTGACTCAAAGTAGATTATTATGGGTGAAATTGCATCCTCCTCCAAACATACTGAAGTCCTAACCCTCAGTACTATAAACGTGACCTTATTTGGAAATAGGGTCTTCACAGATGTAATTAAGTTAAGATGAAATCATTAGGGAGGTCCTAATCCAGTATGACTGGCATTCTTATTAAAAGGGAAATTTTGGACACAGAGAGACACACACACAGAGGGAAGACAATGTGTGGACACAGAGAGAATGTCATCTACATGAGGAAGGAAGCCTGAAGTTACCAGAAGTTGAGAGGTATGAAACAGATTCTTTCTCACAGCCCTCAAGAGAAAGCAACTGTACATGATTTTGGACTTACAGCCACCAGAATTGTGAGAGAACACATTTCTGCTATTTAAGCCACCCAGTTTATGGTACGTTGTTACTAGGAAACTAATATAGTTGGTAATGAGAGACATGAAAATTCCGTACCTTACAACTCTTGACCTAGGTATCCCACCCACATAAATTGGCTCCTTGTCAGGACGATTGAGGTCAGAAGATGGTCCTGGGGTTTCACCTTGTTTGGTTTCCTTATAAGTAGTGTTATATGCATCAATAACTGCTAGGAGTCCTAAAGAGATTGAAAGGAATAGATAAGAAAATGAAAATGACTTCTTACGTTAAAGTGAAAGACAGACTTCTGCTAACAATGTTTATTTACATTCTGCAAATTTGACCAGTGAATATTCTTGACTATTAACTGAAAATCCTCCATACAAAAGTCAATAAATTCAGACATGCATCGCTAAATGATGGCAATTTGTTTCTGGAAGAAAACAGAATTGATTTTGTTCTTGATCCAATCCAGCATTTAATGTTAAATTATATATTTGGAAAGCATACATACACAGAATTATAATATTCCTCCAGCAAAATGTGAGTACTGGTGCTTACTATTCCAAAGAAAACAATGGATTTTTATTAGAATAGAATTCAAGAATACCCAGAAAGCTAATGTAAATAAGGCTGCTGATTTTGGAAAGATTTCTGTTCCTCTGATAGAGAACAATATCCTGTCCATCCAGCAGTGCATTTACCTTGCTTCCTGTTTCGCTGGAAGGCGATTTTGTACCAGGTTCCATTGTTATAACGTTGGTCTGTAACAAGGGCAAGAGGCCCTGAGCCCAGGTCAACTGTAACTTTAACTCTGCCATGGACCAGCTCGATGGATAAAAAGTCTTTCTGTAAAGAAGAGAAAGTAGTTACCCATAGTTACATCGTTATCACAAGATGTCCTTTCCCTTCAAGTCAGGGATGGTAGAAACCTTCTAAAGTCAAACTAAGAAGCTGGACCTGGCCCAATAGCCAGAAGTCTATGCTATGAAACTAAGAGTTCACAGAGGCTTTCTAGAATACTACACAGATATAAGATAAACTCATTGTTATCAAAATTACAATTCAGTAAGAGAAGTGAACTCTTTCCATCTTTTTCATTGAGACTGACAAATAGATCATTCCTAAAAAATAAAACTAGATGATTGAGAGAAATCACCAGTACATGAGATAAAAAAATGGGTACATGAACTTCTTGTGGATGGATTTCAAATAGGGCCACAGTGGTCAGAGTGAACACAGAACAACACATATTGTTTAAACTCAAAATTTAATAACAAATGTTTGATTGACACCTGTAATGATGGAAAAGCTATTTTCTTCCTCAGGCTCTTCCAAAGGTTTTTCAATAAAGTTGTATTAATATAATAAAGAAATTATTTAAAATGGGGACATAGTATGGCATACAAATGTATACAGAGGGTACCAAAAAATGTATAGACATTTTAAGAAAGGAAAAAACTGTATTAAAATTACGCTGATGGTAATCGCTTTGAGCACCTCTTGTAATTACAAAAGTCAAACATGACTTGTATTCATCTATTGTTATCAGTATATATTAAGTATTACAATTTTAATACAGTTCTTTCCTTTCTTAAAATGTGTATACATTTTTTGGCATCCTCTGTATATTAATATTAATATATGCTCAGAAAGTAGTTATTAAACATAAATATCCTCAGAGCAATCTAACTGTATATACATAGTAGGGCCCAGGCCCCATAAAGATTCTTACGGTGCCATTTGAAGCAAGGTAGAGAAGAAGCCCATTAGGTGAAAAGCTACTAAAAAGCATAATTATGTGTGTCACGGTGGCCCGGAGCGTCTTCTCCACAACAGAATACCCACTCCCATCAAAATGGAAGGAAGAGTCTTCATTCTGGGGGCTGCAAAGCAGAGCAGACGACAATCCATTCTCAGGAAGGCAATTTAAGAGAACAAATGACACATTTACTATGTTCTCCCTCACAAAAATGGTAGAGCTATTATTTCCATAATTTGATAACAAGTATAAATCATAATACCTTAAAATATATTTGATGAGATCATGCGAGACAAATGCCCATTTGCTTTCTAAGTAAAAGAAGGTAATGTAGGCAGTGTTCACAGTAGTGAAAAGAAATTTCTCCAAAGGATGGATAAGTACTATAAATATAGCTATTTATCAACTAGATTTTTGTTTAATTTCCTTTAATGGAACTGTTCTTTCTTAATCCCATTGCTTTCATAAGAATTTTTATATTGCCATTTATCACCCTCTGTTGGTTGTAACTAATATATCAGCTAAACTGGAATTAACGATGAAAAATAAATACATACCATTGTACTAGAAGGACCATTTAAAAAAAAAATTGACAAAACCTCAAAACTCGGCAGACGAGCTTACGACAGAGTTATATAATATAGACCACAGCACTTGTCAGATCAGTGTGACTTCTGGTCTTCCCCATGCCTCAAAAGGCTGATTTGATACACGATTAAATTACAACTTAAGTTTCTCTGGAACATATCGTTATTCGGTTTAAAAGCTACTTTTCTGAACTCGCATAGAGCTTGAGAGAACAACTTGGATTAGGGTGTTTTGGGATATGAACTTGAATTTTTCTTAGTTGAAGGTGTAGCACCCAAGTCAGTGCCATATCTCCAAACAGAGCAGAATAACCAAACAGAGAACTTGTTTCCATTAACAAAGCAAACCAAATAATAGCAGTGCTTTTGTGAAACCTGAGATTTCACTTATAAGCACTCACAGTACAGCTTTTTCTAAAAATTTCTGTCTTCCTCTCTCTTTGAGGAACTACAACTTAAAGGAAATGCACTCTGCATAAACTCTTAACCTTTGGCTTAATTCTCAATTTTTTAATTTTTAAACTCATAGCTTCCTAGAAGCATGTTTCATTGCTCTACTTCTTGGGTGACCACTGCTCCATGTGGCTAAGGACACAGACTTTAGAACCAGACTGCTGGGGTTCAAATCCCAGGTTTCCAATCTACTAGCTGTGTGAACTCAGAAAAGCTACCTAACCTCTCTGTGCTTCATTCCCTTCATCTATAAAATAGGGATAAGAATAAAACCTCTCTGGGAGAGCTATACGAGCATATGATTTAATTCATGTACACAATTCCTGGCACATAGGAAATGTTCACTCCATTTTAGCTCTAATTATTCTATTGTGTTCCGAGGTCCTGGTGGATCCCCATTTTGCATTTTAAAAGCTGAGCCTCAAACATTAAGTTCCTTGTCCAAGGACACACTCAAGAAAATGGTGAAACCAGGTTTCAAATAAATCTCCAGAAGCCTGTCTTGTTCCACTGGTCACTCCCTCCCCTTCCTCAGAAAGCATGCGTTCTCTGTTCTCAAGAACGTGGGATCCTTGATTCTGGCTTCTCTCCTTTAGAGGGCCTGCCCAAGTGAAGCAGCCACATAAAGGGATGCATTCAAATTAAATGATGACTCAATGTGGTTCTACTGAGGTCAATGACACATTTCTGGGGCTTGTTCTCCCACGTGGCTTCCGTTCTGTGACCACGAGACCCACATGCCTCTCTAGTTAGCCAGGTGCCTGTCTCCCAGGTGGGCCACAGGAAGGCAGCTCTGGGCCTGGTCTCGGTAACAGAACAGGACAGATGAAAGCAGGGTCCACCACAGCACTTCATGGGTAGTTCTGTTTCAGCACCCAGCACTTACAGGTGGGAGTCCTGCACTCAGGGAAGATGCCCTCCCTCCCCAGACCTCAGCCCTGTCAGCCTTGAGGAGTCACTAGACTTCTCGAATCCCAGCTCTCACTCATGCGATGGGATAACGTGCATTGCACTGCTGTGAGGTGAGCGAGTGAGTAGGCCTGGGCCCCATCACGCTGCTTCCCTACTGCTGCCCACCTGCCACAGCACAGAGCACTTGTTCATGTTTCCAGATAGGCAGTTTTCCCTCGCCCATGAGACATCAGAGGAGACAAACGCTTGTGACTAATGTTGACATCACCGGTGCCTAGCAGAGGGCCCGGAACACAGATGGCAGACCTGTCACAAAGGTCAGCTGCACAGCCAGTGCTCCATCGCAATAGCCACTCATAACTAATACCAGAACAAAGGCCTGTTAATTAAGTAAAAGGTTTTCTTTTATGTTTAGATGAGAACTGTGAGACTCAATGGTTTATTTTTAAATATCCTTTAAGAATTGAAGAGATTGTTTATAATTATAAACATGCTGACACCATGTAAAGAAGTGTGACTATATTCAGAGGAATAAAAAAGCAAACATTTCTGTGAGTTTACTTGGTAATACAAATTAAAGGTAAACGCTCATATTGAGACAAAAAATTTTAATTTAAAGGACATCAATGGACCACACCAATGATTTAATAACGGCAAATTACACACACAGGTAAAAGGAGCAATGAATTCAAATCACTGGTCTGTGAAAATGGATTAAGTTACTAGAATTAGTTTATTAGCAATTTGAGCTAGTTTTTAATAGGTAGGGGTGGTTACCTAAAATAAGGACAGATAAATCATTTATAAAGCAGTAGTTTGTGTCTATTTAGCACTTGCCAAATTAGGTTCTATGGAACATAAGCAACTCCAGAATGCTCCTTTTTAAAAAAAGTTTGGAGTCAAATGAGTGTTCTTTAAAAAATCCCATTTTTGGAAATGTTGGTCATTACAATTCAAGAGTAGCCAGCTGATTTGTTCAGCACCCAGAAAAATATGTTTAATCAAACCTTAGTTTTATTGTGTTAATGAGTCAGTTTGACCTTAATGCTGGGTAGCTGGCTCTTTACCAAAAAAGCCAGCTCCAGGATTAACATCAGGAGGATGGCAGCACCGCTAATCCTTCCTCTCAGTAGCAAACATCTTTCAGTCACTGGTCCGGGGTGCCTGGCAATCTGGTGGGAGGAACAAAACCCATGGCCACAAAGGAAATCGACTTCCTCATTCCAAAAAGGAGAAGAGCCAGAAATGATTAAATTCACTCATTTCTGCAGTTAGAGGTCAGTGGTTTTAAAGTAATTCGGTATGAAAATGACAGATGAAAATCAGAGATGTTGTAACAGCTAAAATAGGGGGACATTTTCCATATTAGAAATGTTCCATTTCTGTTAAGATTTTTCTGTCCACAAGTAAAATCAATGATGTGGGGTCAGTGTCGGGGACAAAGTCCAGGGGTTGGAGCATTTTTCATGTTAGAATTACTAAACTGCTAGGAAGACTTCCTTCCATACTAGAGAAACAACGTGAGGAAAACGTGATGGAGGAGAGCCTCAATGTGTGTGCTCATGCAGCTGAAAGTCTTTTGCAGTTGTCATTACCTCACAAGGTAATATCATTTTGATCACACTTGCTAATTATAAAACCTTGGTTTTTCACATGTTTAGTGTCAAGAAAATAATCCTGGGGCATATACCTAGAAAGTACTAGACTGTCACTGCAGGAAGATCAGAGATGAACACTGGTGAACATTCACATTTGTAAAGTATTTTCACATACATCATGTTATGTGATCATCACCATCATTTTGCAAGGTCAGACAAGTATGATTATTGTTTTTCTTTTCTGGAAGAAGAAATCAGACTCTCTCTGTGAGTTGTAGTGACTTACTACCCCAAGTCACTGAGAGAGATGTGGTAGGAGAGCTGGGCCAGGAGCCTGGGCAATTTAGATGCCAAACCCAAAACATTTTTTTAGTCCTAAGACTCCAATAACCAAGCTTTTGGTCATAAGTTTTTAAGCAAGCTGAGGAAGTGGAAGTAGCAAATTAAAGGCTTAAACTACAAAATCCCAAGCTAGGAGTCTTATGAGATACCGGATTCAACAATGACAAAATGAAAACTCAAGAGTTTCTAAACATGATGCGAGTTGCTTCTAGCTTGTCACAACTCACCGTTAATTACACATATCTATCCAGACAGAGCAGCCCATTACATGAGAGAAATTATTATCAGATGTTACATTTCTCTAATGGCAAAGGGAATCTGTTGTCTTAATTGCTAAAGAGCTAGAAAACAGTTCTTGTATATTTATGAGGTACCAGTTATTTCATTAGAAAACAATAAAGGGTGTTGAGCTTAGTGAGACTAGGTTATTACATGCCTTCTATTATATCAATATATGCAAAAAGATGTTAGGTAGTTGTTCTCCATTTCCAAATGCATTAGACTTCTAGAATTATAGAGTTTAGGAATAGGAAAGAACTTATCTATAAAAATTGGCAGCGCAAACGAAAATTCTCATCCTTGGAGGTATTTTCAAAATAAAAACGTACAATGATTTACCCAAGACTTAATTATGGCTCTTTGAGACAGAAGATAGTTTGAACTGATGTCTGATGCTTCTCAATTTTATGATCCATAATCAAAGCACACAGTACAAGACATAGCAATAAGAGTACTTCTTTTTAAGG
Organism: Rhinolophus hipposideros; assembly: GCF_964194185.1. Lineage (NCBI taxonomy): Eukaryota > Metazoa > Chordata > Mammalia > Chiroptera > Rhinolophidae > Rhinolophus > Rhinolophus hipposideros. Next base: position 49,024,160 of record NC_138063.1, read on the forward strand.
GTTAAAAATGGTACCCATGCTTCGATTAGTAAATGATGTAAATCATATCCTTTGCAATAGAAGAACAGCACCACAAACTCTATCCATCCTTAATGTGCATGTAAATTCTTTAAGCAGTTCCCAGATGTTAACAGAATAACTTACAATGTGTTAAATCGTGAGGGCATATTACCTGCCAAAGCAGCCATGGCACTTGCCCTCTCTTTCAATATAGTTCCAGAGACCAATTGACTGTCCATTCAAGAAGGCCTCTCCCATGCAGCCTTTGAAATGTGTAACCTTCACAGCAGGAGACTTCTAATGTAAACGAACAAATAAACATAACCCACATGTATTTGAACAAAAGGAATAAATTCTCTAAATGCACAAAACTCCTCCCTGAAATCTCAAGTCTAAAGATACAAATTTTGAGAAAACAACACCCCCCAAAATGGCCAGTCTGTAATCATTGGATTCCCTTCAATTACGAAGCGGAATTCTAGAATGAGTGAGAAATGGACAGGATCTTAGGTCATCTTAGTTACTAGGTTTGCTAGAGAAAAGCATCTTTTACAGATGAGAAACACAGGCCCAGAGAATGTTCAGTGGTGAGGGCCTGGCTGGCACTGAGACCCTCACTCTCATGTGAGAGCACTGAACAAGTCATGTAACTCAACGTTAGTCAGTGAAAGGATGACTGATACAGTAAAATAAATACAATGGGCTCTTTCACTAAACACTAATTAGTTATTAGTCTACCACTAGAGTTAGACTAGAGATAAAGGAACTTTACAGAAATGAATGCGGAATATTGAATTTCCTGCAAAATGAACCAGTGAATTCTTTTCTATTTATACTATTTATTAAGCATGATCCTTCACCCTACAAAACCAACCTAACTCTGTAAATGAACTGTCGTTAAGCAAAAAAATCCTCATCTGCCTAGGATATATTCAACAATTTAATCACATTAATTTTTTTAAAAAATATGTTTTTCCAGGACCCATCAGCTCCAAGTCAGGTAGTTGTTTCAATCTAGCTGTGGAGGGCACAGCTCACAGTGGCCCATGCGGGGAGCAAACCGGCAACCTTGTTGTTAAGAGCACCGGGCTCTAACCAACTGAGCTAACCGGCTGCCCCCAATCATATTAATTTTTTTAATTGAAATGTATTTGACATATAACATTGTATCAATTTATGTATTAAATTTACATAGAAGTAAAATCAGCCAATCAGTTCCATGCAGACAACTGTTCATGATGTTACCTTGATCTGTCCTCCAAGCCCTCCAACAAACATTAGTGTTGAGTTGTTTATATCCAGCACATTAGCTGCTCCTGGGGATTTACTTGTCTTTGGTGGTGGCTTTTGAGTTGTGCTCATTTCCTTTACAGTCAATGAACCAATGTTTCCAAATCTAAGGGTCACAAAGAATTGCAAAAAGAATACTTTCAGAATCTCAAGTCAGTCCACATACGCACGTCTGTTTCATACACGGCCTCCATCTACTTCTCCCTGTGTCCACTGCAACAGCCCCCAACTGGTCTTCCTGTCTCTAGTCTTGTCCATGCAACCCCCAATTTACTCTCCAAAATCTTGTGGAGTGTTCTTCTACAGCACACATCTCATCATGTAAAAACAGTTATGGATCATGAATTAAACTATATTTAAAACTGTACACTGGCTTTAAGATTGTCCTATTTTTTTATACATAAAGCAAAAGACAAAAATTCCCAACAACATACTATCAACAACAACAAACCATAACATTATGGAAAAGTAAAAAGAAGATATACCTATAGCTGCTTAAACTAGCTATGTCTAGAGAGGGCTTTAAAAGGAAGAACTTTGCTTTGTGTCAGAATTTTAAGAAAACGTGTTCCCCACTTGTACCCTTGTCTTGGTCGTCTTCTACTTGCTTTCCACTGCCAGGCACGCGGAATTTCTACCACGCTGTGTTTACTCCCATTTACTAGGCCGAAAATATTTTATTGGGCTGCCTCAGACTTAGACCTAACATTCTAAAGGTAACATAAACTTTTAACTTTTTTCTTCCTTTATTGTTGGTTTTGGGGAAAAAAGTGTATTTCTTCTGTAATAAGGAAAAAAAAAAGAAAATCTTATTGCTACAGTTAATGTAAACCAGGCATTCTTTCACTATAATTTGACTTCCCAGAAGTTTCAAAGGTTATTTATTATATGATGTTACAAACATGTAATTATAAGATACAATTTCAAAAAGAGAGATGCTTCGGGAGAACTTTCTCTACTACCTCGTTACGTAGATACTGTGCCATGTGTTGTCATCAACTGGGAAGTCTGGAAATTCCAACCGTGCTGAGCCGGAGCCCATATCCCAGAGGAAGGCCACTTTCCCTCGTCGCATCTCCACTGCCAGGAAATCAGACTGGGGAGCAGGGGCATGAGTTGGCATGAATTTCCATGCCAGACTGCTTGCATGACTACTAAAACACTTTTAAAAATCCTACAGAGTTTTCTCTATTCTTAAAAACAAACAAACAAAAAACCCCCAAAACTATCATCTTTTATCTTTAAATGTCTCCTCCCTAGAGCTGGAGCATGAGTCAGAGTATGGGGGACAATGGGCACCCCTGGCCATCAGTGCTCCACCACTGTGCCCTGCCCGATCCTTCACAACGCTTCCCTTAAAGGGCCCCAGGAAAACTTGCTGGTGTCACCAGCAGACTACAGGGACCATGAGGAGAGGCGTTTCACTTGAGCCTTTGCTCAGTCTAGAAGACAATAAATAAAGAAATGTGAAATATGCAATAAAACAGGAGCCATGAAATCCCATATCAGGGATTGCATGTGTTTCGCACTGCACCTTAGCTTCCAAGAAGGCATTTCAGTTAATATCTGTGCTTGTCAATATTTTCTGCCCTAACACACCCAAGGGTTCTGATCCATTCCCACTGGCACAGCAAAAGGTATCAATGGCCTTCCATTGGGAATTTGGGTCGTAGAGCCCGGGTGAAGCTTGACAACTGTGATAAATCTTAGGGTGCACGCCTCTACTCCTGGTAACAACCACAAGATGGGCTTTACAGACCCAAAACTAAACTCAATGGCTTCAGAGATTACAGAAGGTATTACGTTAAATTCATCGAATCTACAGAGCTTGCAATTAAGATAGCAAAGGGAGGCACTTTTCCTTCCTAAATGTTACTTTCTTTCACACATGTATTCAACTTCATAATTTCTTTATTTTTAATCAAACTTTACCATTTTGGCAAAAGGTTGGTTCCCTTAAAAGAATTAGTGATTTCACCAAGGCCCTATTTTTTTTCTTTTTTATCAAAAAGTGTTAATTCAGAAAATACACTCGTTCATAAAAGACTCATTGTTGCTTTCCGTGGGTCCATACTCACGCTGGTGCTGCTACCGAGGTAGAAGAGAAGGTTATCGGGTTCGCTTGTTTTGACATTTAGTGTTAAGGTGTTATAGTTAGTAGAAGAAATCCGAGGCTGGTAGGCTCGGATACAATCTCTGTCTGCAGACACAGCAACTTTAATCTGTAGAAAGAAAAATGTCCCAATCATTTAGTGACACATGTTGGCAGCAGGCCAGCAATTCAAAAGTACTATTCAATGACGGATTTTCTTTGTTAGGCAGGTTTCCTCGCTTGATAATACATAATGCTTTGTGTTGCCTAAAGTGAGAAATGAGATCATGATGAAAATTGTTTTATTTGGTAAAGTAATTAAATATGGAAAAGTCAGTCTTGGGGTTTTAACAGAGCGCTTTATGTAGTAGGAAATTGTCTCCCTCATGTGAAATTTAATTCCTTAAAGACAAGGAACTTATCCAAATCACCTTGGAACCTTTACATCTGACACAGAGAGGACATTTGTTGATTACTTGTCTAATAAACGGAGGGGTAATATATTTATTCTTTCAGCAAATATTAAGAGAGCATTATTGAACTTACTATATATTTCTCTAAGTAATTATTTGCACATACTCTTATATTCACCTTCAAGATGATGAGTTTGTATTAACCAGAGCATTTGGAACCACCTGTTGGAATTACATTTTTTTGGTGACTGAACTAAAACAGATGGTAGCCAGAGCTCATGTAAACCTACAGCCCTTTTCCAATAGTGAGGTCACTGGGGCGGGGGGGGGGGGGAGATAAGAGCTCAGAACTCCTTTATCTAGGCTAGGAAGCTTTCGGCAAATCAATATTAGACCACAGGTCACATTTGTCCTCTGTCCACAATAGAGTGGCAACTGCATATTCTCTCAAAAGTCTCAGTATTTCCCTGAAATGCCTCTCCTTTAGAGCACAACCGATGCCATATACTACGGATGGCTAGAAAACATTTTCTCAAGTTTGTTCTTTTCCAGGTGTCAAGTGTTTTATGTACTGGATTTGTGCAGCATTTGTACATGTACAAACTATTATGTTAGACTCCTAGAGCATGAGGCCCATGCTACACAAACATTATGAAGAGTTCTGGATTATTAAAACCACCTTGACAAAATGATGGAAAGAATACCAATGAAACAGAGTGATGTTAACACTTAGACAAGGTGTTCTAAACCATCAGCTAATAGTTACGAATCTATAAATCTAGGCTACAATTACAAATCTCCATAAAGACATGGAGATCTCTTTGGAACAACATTTTGAAACATGTTGAATAAAAACAAATAAAAAATGAGACTCATTAAATATATTTAAGGCTTTAAGTGTACTGAATATAAGGCTGTGAGGAATCTGGGATTATTGAAAGCTGTTCAGTAGAAGTTCTTAGGGACTCAGTGTGACCAGAAAGCCATTTCTATGTGAATTCTCTGGGACTTGGGGTTCCTGAGAGCCTCAGCTAGGGGGAAAGACTGGGTGTTGCTGAGAACCACAAGGCCCCACACTCACAGAAGCTGCTTGTTTCCGGGCCTGGCTGATCAGCAGTTTAATTTCTGACAGGTTTCTGCTTAGGTTCTCTTCTAATATCTTCAAAGGCTTCAACCGATCAAATAAAAGGTTGGCTTGTGTTTCCACATCTTTAACTTTTCTTCCAGCTAACAGAGCTAACAAATACAAGGTGACAAGAAAGTTGGCAGGGTGAGGGACAAGGACACAAGAGAATTGAACTCCTCATTACTAATGCACTGGATAAAACAGAATAGCTCAATAATCAAATCCTTGAAATTTTGGTACATATATAAAAAATGCACCAGCAATATGCACTACAGAAGGCTCTTCTCTTTCTTTATAAATGCAAATTCAGATATTAGTGCATTTTAATTTTTTTTAGGAATGCTGTTTGTGAACAAGCACCACTGTACACTTGGCAAGCTCAAAATCAGTCACATGATGCAGACTTTCCTAATGGGAAAGCAGACCGTAACATACTGGTCATTGTAGAGTCCCGTAGAAGTTCATTTGTTTCTTGCAACGTGGCATTGACCCTGGACAGGTCCATCGATGTGTTCAACAGCTTCTGACTCAGTCCCACAACGTTCTTTAGCGTGCTCACAGCACTCTCATTGGTAGACATGGCCAACTCTTTGATTTTGGCTCCCTTGTCTCTGATACCTGAAATAAATTTATGTGCAAGCATTCACTCCAGTGATTACACACAGAACAGAGAAAACCATAAACCCTTAATCATAATTGTATACAGAAACATGTTACAGTACTCCTGATTGGTTGAACATAAAATGGGGCTTCTTGTTTTTAACGACAATATTAAGGCTGCTTATCATACACCCTACTGTTCCCTTTCAGGGATGAATGAAATAATATTATGTATTTCAATACACAATGAGATGACAAAAGCAACTGCTATTCACCACCTGCTCAGGATCTTATATGTGAAGAAGCGAAACTCTTTATTTGGTCCTGTTTCTATCACTCTCTTCTCATAATCGTTAAACACCTTCTTCAAATCATTCCATGTCTGGTTAAGAAGGTTTGAGAATTTAGATGTTTAGGTGGGATGGACGTGTCCTAGGCTAGAGGAAGTAGTATTTTTCTACAATATCAACTGGCTGCTACGTAGAAATAACACCAGAATAAAGACTAAATGGTCACTAAAGAAATTGGTATTCAGTTATTCCAGAAAATCTGGGTGATGATTTTTTTTTTAAAGGCATTAGTATTCATTTTTAAAGTGTTTAATCACAGATGGGGCAAAAATTAACACTAGAGGAATCTGGATAAAGGATATGCAGGTATTCTTTTTTACTTTTTTTGCAAGTTTGAAATTACTTCCAAATAAAAAGTTATTTTTAAGTGTTTAATTAACATACACCATGTGTCCTCAAAAAAAGGGAGAGAAAAAGAAACATCCAGATCAGAAAATGTTCCATTGATTTAAGGTAGGAAGTCCAAAGTGCCACAGCCCAACTCCCTAACGTAATTTTTGTGCTTACAGAGTAAACCAGCTAACCTAACGGAAATTTGGAGATGTTTGGGCATCTTGTAAGACTTTAAAAAAACTCTTATTAAGAAAAAAAAGAGAAGGTCGAGGGAATATAAATATTGTACCACAGCATGACTCATTTGTATTACACTTTTAAAAAGTTATCCTATTTAAAATTTTAATGAATACTGCATTTCCAAATCATCAATATTAAAATGATCTATTTAAGAATGCTTTATCGCCTCATGAAGAAAGATTACCAAGCAAGAACTTCTAAATTTCCTAATTTATAATGAATCTAACATTTTCCCTCAAAGCAGGAACATTCCAATTTCTTTACTTGCTAACTTCTTTGAATAACCCTTTTCTCATTTAAGGGATGTGACAAGCACTTTTAAAAGTAAGCAATTAAAATGATAGCACAAAGTCTCTAAGGCTTCTGTTTTTCAGAGTATGATTCTAGTATTTCAATGCAGGTGTTCTGAACTTATTAAACAAATAGTGACCTTCACGTCCAAATCATCTTCATTTGCAAGTAAAAACCCTATCAATCCTGGTCACATTTCCAGGAAGGCTCTTCATCAGACCGGAGGCAGAACTTCCTCCTGTTCACTCACATGTAATGGCTTTGCAATGAGAAGACATTAATTAAGTCACCTCCTTCCACTTACCCTCAGGAATTGTTCTAAGTATCAAGAGTGATTCATTGGTCTGTCTAGTAACTTTATCAGCATTCTCTTGAAATGTGTTTGCCGTATTTTTCAATTCTCCCAGTTCCAACGTGATACCTATTTAAAGGGGAAAGAGTGTTCCATTTTAGGCTAGCCTACTAAACAGTTGCCACGGCAACCATTTTCTTCATTACTATGACCCATCCACAGATCAACAGCTTTCTACAGAGACCCCCCAATATTGAAAGGTCTTCCAGTAAGATTTAGTGCCCTTGATTATATTGTGTTTTTAGCTAGCTTGATGTTTTTTCTACTTTGCTTGTTGCCCTTCTCACTAATATTTCTTCTAAAATTGCACGTCCAATTTAATTAGAGCTCAAGGTGAAGAACTGTGTTTAAATCACTCAGTCTCATTCAGACTCACTGACTTCTTATCCACATCTAAATCATGGTTGTATTTCTCCTCTAAGCTGTAAAACCCCAAACCTGGGCTCCTTCCTGGGAATCTCCCCTCAGTCTTCTCCCACCAGCTTCCCCCACCAGGGCCCCTCTGCTTCCTGCTCCCTTCTCGTCACTCAACAGGTGGTCAACTCAACCTCCTTCAAGTCTGATCAAAGCTGTTGGATCAAAGCTTTCACTTTTAAAATTTCTGTTCATGATATACAATCACATCTGGATTCTAAACACATGGTTAAAAAATAAATTAGTGATAAAACCCTTGATGAACATGATTGGCTCTGCCTAAAATTTTAATTGCCAGGAAGACCACTATTTCATGGCCTATGAATTACCTTTAGTGGTATAAATTGAAATCATAGCCCACCAGCATTGATGCTAGAGTCTGTGTTTAATGCTTTATGATTGAGAATTATGCACTTTCTATGCTGTGAGATGACAATAAATTCTAAACTGTTGTCACCCACAGAGAAACAAAAAGATATGCATATATCTACACCTTGGCTCAGGCAGCTGTGGAAGGATCCAGTACTCGACACGGAAGTAGTCTAAAAGAGGGGATGAGCTGTTTATGGACCACTATTTACTCCCATAGGAAAAGACTTGGTATTTTTGATATGTTAGAATATAGACTATGTTAAGGTGAAAAATACACTATATGTTATAAAACTTACATGTTTTTCATACACAATAGTTTCCTGCTGCCATTTTGTTATGGATATGCCATTCCATTATTGGATAGCTCTTACGTACACCAAATAATTGTTTACTGAAACTCTTAGGAAAAACTAAACTACATAGGTATTATTTTAAATTGGTAAGTCAATTGTGATTCAATTCAATAATTATTTGATGAGAACCTACCATGAGTCTAACATTATACGAGCCCCGTGAAAAAGGCAAAAGAAGTACCAAACATAATACAACTCTTCAAGAAACTATAAAACAATGAGAGGGGAATAGAGGAGCTCGTGAAATCAAAGGTAACCTGACAAGCACTATGAAGAACAGGGAACGCTCAGGAGCTAAAGCAGAGTGGAAGATTTGGTTATCAAGGAAAGTTTAATGAGCATATGGAAAATTAGGGGTGACTGCACATTAAAATAAGAGGTATCATTAAAATAAAATTTTAAATTGTGTGATGTTTATATGATAGCAAATTAGAATGTTATTGTGACAAAGAAAGGTTAAGCTTCAAATTGCTCCAGGAAAGGAGAATATTCTGGCAGTGTACTCAGAGAGGTATTCTTATCAACATAGTCCAAGCTAGAAACTGACCTTGATGCTTTCTGCTCAGGTTATTGCCTTCTTTCAGAAATTTGGAACTGTGCTGGAGAACCACCTTCTCATTAGACAGGAGGGATTCTGAGGACTGAAAAACAGAACAATTTAAGCATGATGACTGGAGGGCAGGGTGGAATCCTACTGGAGACGGGGAAAGCAACTCTATCAGAATAGCCTCTGGTCTCCTCAACTATAACAGGTAGGGAGAGTTTAAATTGTCCTAATTTGTGTTTAATATATGTCCTATGTTATGGCTGAGGAGAAAGAACACAGCGAGTTTTAAATATATAAAGACAAAAACTAGCCATTAAGTGAAGATCTTCACCACAGGTAAGAAAAGATGCCTCAAAAACTGGCAATTATAAAAGTCATGAGGATATAAAGTACAGTATTGGGAATATAGTCAACAATATTGTAATAAATATGTATGGTGCCGGGTGGGTACCAGGCTTATCAGGGGGTCACTTCATAAGTTATATAAATGTCTAACCACTGTACTATACACTTGAAACTAATATAATATTGAATGTCAACTGTAATTGAACAAAATTTTAGAAAGTTGCCTCAAGTAGATATCAAGTGGCATTATCATTTTTCTTATAAGAAATGGTGAGATTTTCCTTATCTTTACATCACTAGTCCCTACTCTTTACAAAGAAGTATTTATGACCTTAAGAAATTAAAACTTCTATCACATGATGACAGAAGCCATAAACAGATCTCACCAGAAAAGAATATCAACAGGCATAAATTTAAGTCACTGAGTCTTTGCTCAAGCACCTTAAAGAACAATCTACCAGCGTGCCTAAAAAAGGAAGGTACACTCCAAAGCCCATGGGCATTTCTTACCAAGATTGCCTCAGTCACAGTTCTGAGAGCATCTTTTGCCAATTTTTCTGATTCTTCAATCAGGCTCCTCACGTTGGAATGGATGTGGGTCGCACTGGTTGCATTCAGGGACACGTGTCTAACATTTCCAAGGCCACTATGAAATCAGCATATTCAGAGGTGTTATGATACACTAAATTGAACTTTCCCACTATTCTTAAAAGTCTCCTAGTTTCTTTCCCCTTAGAACAGTATCATCAACAAGGAATAACAACATCTGGATTCCCCTCTGACTCCAAAAGGAATCTTAAGCAGTAGCCACACTGTCACAATAACACTAAGAATTGTTGTTTAATTAAAACCCAAAGAAGAGATGACAGCCATTTCCCATCTTTTATCCATTCACCAGTTTCTACCAGATGCCCTCAACATCCTTTGACCTCTGTTCAAACCCCCCGAATGTGTCTGGGGCACGACTGCATGTTTGCATTGGTAGTAATCACTCCTGTAAGGCATTTGCTAATTTTCAAAAAGCTCTCCTAAGTCTATGTAAAGGTGCAGAATCTTATTCCTCAAATGGTATCCACCAATTTGATGAAATTTGCTAGAGGTTTTGGAGGAGGATCAGATAATATTTCAATCATTTGAATTTCATTCACTCTTACAGGTGGGCACATCAGTAAGGAACTTGCCAACTGGTAATGGTGCAGTTTCATCCAGCTACTCTGTCTTGAAAATCAAATCTGACCATTGACACACCTTTTGTGTACTGTGCCACTCACTTCATTTTCTTCCCTAGGTTATTATTGAGTTGGGTGATTCCCAAACCAGACATCAGCATTTATTACTTGGTACTACTTGATTGGCAAAATTTGGTGATTTATAAATAAATGATAACATTTAATTTTGTGTCTCGGACCAAATTGCTTTTACTGCACATTATAAGTAAAAAAGATTTTGTTCTAGCTATGCACGTAGTCAGAATATTGTTTTGTCTTTTGGGAAATGATGAAAGATGATGAAAAGAGAGACACTAACTGAGTATCTAATTCCATTTTGCATTACTGATTCTTATGGCATATAAAGGCCGTAGTGCTCAGTGTAGCACATAATTTATGCAATATTCTATCTTATATCATTTTTAATTGCTGTCATTGTGTGATCTAATCTTTTATGGCAGCATTCCTCAAATTGGAAAGATATTCATTTTTCCCCGACCACAAAATATACCCAACATTCAAAAAAAATTCCCAGTGTGTCCAGACTTTTTCCATCTATAATTGATAACAAACTTTAAATAAGTTTACCAATTAACTTACAATCTTGTGTAAATCACTAATAAGGCCTAAAACCCTGGTTTGCTGCACATTAGATCACCTGGGGATCTTTTTCATAAAAATTATAAAGCCCAGGCCACAGCCCACACCAATTAAGTCACAATCTTTGAGTGGGGGGTGTTGGGGGTGCTGGCAGGAATGTGAGTGGGGAGATTAGGGGACAAAGGTATCAGTATTTTTGAAGTTCCCCAGGTTATTCTAATGTGCAGAGAAGATTGGAAACCACTGGCCTAAAGTTATGCCTCTCATTTAAAGACTTCTAAAAAGCTGAGGATACATTTAACACAAAGCAAAAATATGTTAAAATTATTGTAATACTATGGTTAGATCTTCAGGCAGGAGAAAATAACCGCGGGTGATATCTTTCTGGAATTGGGAAAGAGAGTCCCTATACGTACTTCTATAGGTGCAGTGTGGGCAACCACAACCTCCATTCATGCATAAAGCCAGTCAAGGCATCAGCTCCAAAAAGGCAAGATAAATAAAGAAGTTAATATCCTTGTCTGGCCACATGCAACCGAACAAAGCCCTGAGCACTTGGTAAATGCTTAACAAGGCCTTGATGGCTTGATCCTGTGGCATAATATTTGCTTTAATACCTATCCACTTCAGTTTGCATTTCTTCATCACATCTTCATGCCGGTGGTCAACTATGTTATCAGACATGGGAGGAAATCCTCCTCACCATGTAAATAAAACAGGAACCCTCATTTTCAGACAAAAGAAGAGTGATTCAACACGATGATCAAAATCCTTACTCTCTCTGATCAATGAATCACAACCGTTGGAATTCCTGCCAAACGTGGTCTCACCTGTCCAAAGTGCCTGCTAATCTCTGGAGCTCGGCTGCATGATCCTCAGCTCTGTAGACGAGGTCAAGAGCTCTTCTTTTGGACATCTGCATAACCAGGTCATCCACATGGTGCCGGATTTTGGCAGTCCATAAAAGTAGCTCATCATGGTGGTGCTCTAAGTGCTGCACAGAGAAATCAATACTGTGAATATACGTACATCTATGTAAGGATGTATGTGCACATATACTCGCATATGAGATGTGCGGAGACTCTTTGGAAACTGTATGGTGGCTGCACTGAGTTGTAACTTACCGCTACAGCATTTTGTGCAGCCTGTGCACGCGCAGTGGCGGCATCTAGCAATCCTCTTCCTTTGGTGATTAGCATTGAGGTCAAGTTTTGTTCTTCTTGAACACGCAGCTTTTTATCCTGTAGCAAAAATTCACCTTTAAGGATGCTTCATCAAGCAAGTCAGCTTCCGAACGCTGGTGCCTGATGTTACGTACTGAGGTTAGCACTCAGGGCTCATTTTGTAGGAAGGTAAAAGTACTGTGATTTACATCAGAGAATTTGGTTACCAGCTTTAACTGAGGAGGGAGCTATTAAGACTCACACTGAACTCTCGCAGGCTGGCATTGACAATGAGCAGCAGGCGGTTGCTTTCCTGTGTCTCCCCTTCAGCTTTCTTCAGGAAGTCTTCGGCTGCCTGCAGTTCATTGTTGTGTTTGGAAAGGAGGCTCCTTGCTGCTTCTTTTACTACCTTTAATTCTTCCTGTGGCTTCTGGTAATTTTTCTGAATTTGAGACAATAAATCTTCAGCAGCCCTGATAAATATAAATGGTTCACATAGTAAGTAAATGAATAACAAAGCACCTACCATTGAAATGATAGCAGAAGGAATTTTTACATATTCACACCTAGTTTTATAGTGTGCAGTAAAGGGTAGCAATAGAGAGCCAGAGACAGCTGTCCTTGGAAAGGCCTGCTTGCAAGGTTGGCCCTTGGCTGGTATAGGAAATTGTTCCCACTATTCCCTAACTGATGAGTGTCTCACTGCCTCCACTGTTTGTGCAGAAAATGTGGTTTATGCTGAACAACTACTTTCCCTCTGGGAGTCTGGAATTTGGTCACATGCTAGGCAAGGGGTGCCTACAAGACCAGCCTCCAGTAAGAACCATGGATGCAGGACCTCAAATGGGCTTCCCTGGGCAGAAACGTTAACCGGCGCGCTGTTGCATTTTCATTGCTGGGGGAAGAGTGCCCTCTGTGACATCTCATTGGAAGGGAACTTAAGGAAACCTGTATGGCTACTTCTAGGTTCCACCATGTCTTCTGCCCTGATCCAGCTGAGCATCCTTAATTCGCTATCCTAAGGAAACCTGGCTGTGAGTACAACGAGGTGCTGAGTCCTGAGAGTCCTAGTGAAACTATGAATGTGGGGCTGGTCCTGGGGACCCTGATGAAAGCATAATAAGCAACCAGCTTGTGTGCTAAATGTTTCCACCAATAGGATTGCCATACTTCATCATAAATCACCAATTTCCTAAGAATGATAATTAAAAAGCTGATAATTATAATTTAAAAAATTAGGAATTTTAAATTCCTAAAATAATCCACAAAATTTGAAATGGCGTAAGTACAGGATTATCTATAGAAAATAAGAAAGAGGACAGAGAACATATTTTAAACTTTAGTTTTTTTTAAATTAAAGGTCTCATTAATAATAATTTAACAAATTAAAGGGAGAGAGATCAACAGTCTCAATAACTTAATTTCAAATAAAATCAGAAGATGTATGCTGACAGAAAAGGGGCAGCAGGAGGGCCTACAGAGCAGGAGAGTGAAGGGCACTGAGGGGAACAGGGTGGGAGGGGGGCCTTCTCCCCTTCCTCAAACGCTATTCAGAAAATGAACTTTTCCTAATTGGACTATGAACTCCTACCGGTAGCAGGCAAAAAACTTCTAGTGTTATCCTTTGTGTCCGCAATATTTGCCACTGGAGGCTCATTTTGTTGAAGAATGAATGAACAGACTGCTGAAGGATATGATGGGAGAGGATAGCCCCACAAAATGACTCCTTTGGGTCTCCAGGGAATCTCCATCTTTAATAAGCTCCTATTCACTCTGATGTACAGTTGAGGGAAATAGCAAATGAGATGACAAACCAGGGCAAGAAGCCCTCGGAGGTGCCAAAGATATCAAGATCAAGACAAGTGGGAAATGGGTGGGGTGGGGGGATAGGGTGGGGCATGGAAAGGAGGTGGGGCTGGAATCAAATATGTGACATATCTTTTTTTTTTTAATTTATTGGGGTGACAATTGTTAGTGAAATTACATAGATTTCAGGTGTACAATTCTGTATTACATGATCTATAAATCCCACTGTGTGTTCACTCCCCAGAGTCAGTTCTCCTTCCATCACTATATATTTGATCCCCCTTACCCTCATTTTCCTCCCCCCAACCTCCTAACCCTCTGGTAACCACTAAACTATTGTCTGTGTCTGTGAATTTTTGTTTCTCATTTGTTTGTCTTGTTCTTTTGTTGTTTTTGGTTTATATACCACATATCAGTGAAATCATAGGGTTCTCTGCTTTTTCTGTCTGACTTATTTCGCTTAGCATTATACTCTCAAGATCCATCCATGTTGTCACGAATGTTCCTGTGTCATCTTTTCTTACTGCCGAATAGTATTCTATGTGAAACTTAAAAGCTTCTGCACAGCAAAAGAAACCATCGACAAAATAAAGAGGCAACCAACTGAATGGGAGATGATTTTTGCAAACAGTGCCTCCGATAAGAGGCTAATATTCAAAATATACAAGGAACTCATGAAGCTCAACAACAAAAAAACAAACAACCCAATTGAAAAATGGGAAGAGGACCTGAAGAGACATTTCTCCAAAGAGGACATACAAATGGCAAATAGACATATGAAAAAATACTCAACATCACTAATCATCAGAAAAATGCAAATAAAAACCACAATGAGATATCACCTCACCCCAGTCAGAATGGCTATCGTCAACAAGACAACTAGTAACAAGTGTTGGAGTGGCTGTGGAGAAAAAGGAACACTCATACACTGTTGGTGGGAATGCAGACTGGTGCAGCCGTTATGGAAGGCAATGTGGAGGTTCCTCAAAAATTACGAATAGAATTACCATATGACCCAGCAATCTCTCTCCTGGATATCTTCCCAAAAAAATTGAAAACATTTATACGTAAAGACACTTGTGCTCCAATATTCATTGCAGCTTTGTTTACGGTGGCCAAGACATGGAAACAACCAAAATGTCCTTCGATAGATGAATGGATAAAGAAGTTGTGGTATAAATATGTGACATTTCCATGTCATCTGGATGGCAGTGGGGAGCTAAGCAGACTAGCACAGCGGAATCTGGGGTGGCCACCTCAAGAATGGATGTGTCCTGGGGAAGACTGACATGTAGGTATGAGCTCCTTTTCCTCCAATGTTCCCTTCTACTATGCATATCAGGTGAGGGAAAACGCAGGTGAAAGGTCGGGGTCAGAAACATGATTATAATCTAGTGTAAGTGTGGCAGCATGGTCTCTGACCTGACCATCTAAATTTCACCCACCCGTCTTTTACAGACTGGGTCTCAAATGCTTCGTCTTTCTGTTTAGGGTTGGAAAATAACAGGGTTTAGAGTCACACAGATTTAGGTTTGTGGTCAGGTGTCAGAATATCCTGGAGGTTTAACACTGGGCAAATTTGATAGTGTCTGGGTCTCAGTTTCATCAGCCGGATTCTGCCCTGCCTCACAAGGTGGCTGAGATGATCACAGCACGGGACTTGGAAGTGAAGGCTGTACCCTCCCGGGACAGAAGGGGTGCTCCATAGACTGTAGCTCCCTTCCCCACCTTCTGGGCCCTCACTCTCCTCTAACTTCTCCTCGTGGTATTTACTTGATAGTTTTGTCAGGACCCTTTCTTGGCTGTAACTAATATTCTAATAATTAGATTACTCATTGTCCTCCAACTATTACCTGACAATAAGTTCCTCCTTTTGTTTATCACCTAACAAATCAACAATGTCAAAAATCCTATTCAGTGATGAGAAAAGATGTAAGCCTAACTTTACAATGTGTTGCCAGTGGAAGTGTACTTTGTTTTAAAAAAAAGTCTTTAGAAAATAATTCAGAAATGCAAGTTAGGAATACTCAAAACGCAAATTCTTTGGCTAAATGATTTCACTTCTTAATATCTACCATAAGATAATAATGTGAAATATAGAAAAATATTTTGTTTCAGCTGTCCATTACATTATTTAAAATGGCAAACTACACTAAAATAGTTAAATATCACATTATAGAGAATGGAGTTTTGATGGAGTATTGGGTAACTATTTACACCAGTACTTAAGATATTTATCACAACCTGTAAGAAAGACGGACTGTGCTATACTACTTCAAGTAATTATTTCGTGAAAATCCTAAGAAAACAGCCTGAAAGTAAATTACAAGTTCCTAGTGACCAGGCCTAACAATTCTTTGTGATCTGTCACTTCACATTGTGCTTGTTACTGAGGGTTTGCATAACTATGCTAAATTATTCTGGCATAATGTCAAACTGTCTTAAGTTTTACAGCACATCTAGTAGACACTGACTCTATTTTCTTCCATAAGCATTTATTGCATTCTATTCAGTCTTCAATAAATACAGTATCATGAGGTTCTTTTGTTTGTGCTAGGAGGAAATGTTGTTCGAGGGACACCAGAAAAACAAAACCTATGGCATAATATCACAAAGAGATACTGGCATTTATTATACTTTTCTCTATTTGGAGGGGCTGGCACCCATTTCTTCATTCGCTTGATAATAGGGCCCCTCTCTTTTCTTTTTGTTTTTTAATTACAGTTTATTGGGGTGACAATTGTTAGTAAAGTTACATTGGTTTCAGGAATACTATTCTGTAATACACCATCTATACATCACATTGTGTATTCACTACCCAGTCAGTTCTCCTTCCATCACCACATATTTGATCCCTTTACCCTCATCTCCCACACCCCTCCCCCCCACTCTCTGGTAACCACTAAACTATTGTCTGTGTCTACGAGTTTTTGTTTCTTCATTTGTTTGTTTTGTTCCGCTGTTGTTTTCAGTTTTATATACCACATATCAGTGAAATCATATGATTCTCTACTTTTTCTGTCTGACTTATTTCGCTTAGCATTATATTCTCAAGATCCATCCATGTTGTCACAAATGGTCTTGTATCATCTTTTCTTATGGCAAAATAGTATTCCATTGTGTATATATACCACAACTTCTTTATCTATCCATCTATCGAAGGATACTTTGGTTGTTTCCATGTCTTGGCCACTGTAAATAAAGCTACAACGAACATCAGAGCACATATATCTTTACGGATAAGTGTTTTCAGATTTTTTGGGTAGATACCCAAGAGAGGGTTTGCTGGGTCATATGATAACTCTATTCGTAAATTTTTTTTTTTAAAGATTTTATTGGGGAAGGGGAACAGGACTTTTTGGGAACAGTGTGTACTTCCAGGACTTTTTTCAAGTCAATTTGTTGTCCTTTCAATCTTAGTTGTGGAGGGTGCTGTTCAGCTTCAAGTTGCTGTCCTTTCAGTCTTAGTCGTGGAGGGTGCAGCTCAGCTCCAGGTCCAGTTGCGTTGCTAGTTGCAGGGGACGCAGACCACCATCCCTTGCGGGAGTCGAACCGGCAACCTTGTGGTTGAGAGGATGCGCTCCAACCAACTGAGCCATCCGGGAGCTCAGCGGCAGCTCGGCAAGGTACCCTGTTCAATCTTAGTTGCAGGGGGCGCTGCCCATCATCCTTTGGGGGACTCAAGGAATTGAACTGGCAACCTTGTGGTTAAGAGCCCACTGGCCTATGTGGGAATCGAACCGGCAGCCCTCAGAGTTAGGAGCATGGAGCTCTAACCGCCTGAGCCACTGGGCTGGCTTTTGATCTCTCCTCTAATTTCTTCTTTGATCCATTCGTTCTTTAAAAGTATGATATTTAATCTCCACATATTTGTGGTTTTTCCTACTTTGTTTTTGCAGTTGATATCCAATTTCAAAGCCTTGTGATCAGAGAATATACTTGGTATGATTTCAGTCTTCTTAAATTTGCTGAGGCTAGTGTATGTCCCAATATATGGTCTATCCTTGAGAATGTTCCATGTACACTAGAAAAAGAATGTATAGTCTGATGTTCTAGGATGAAGTGCTCTATAAATGTCAATATGTCCATTTCATCTAATGGGTTATTTAGGGCTGATATTTATTTAGTTATTTTCAGTTGGGATGATTTATCCATAGCTGTCAATGATGTATTTAGATCACCTACTGTAATTGTGTTTTGGTCAATTTCTCCCTTTAGTTCTGTTAGTAATGGCTTGGTATATTTCAGTGCTCCCTGATTGGGGGTATAAATATTGATGACTGTTATGTTTTCTTATTGTATAGTCCTCTTTATCACCATGAAATGTTCATCCTTGTCTCGTTAACTTTCTTTATCCTGAAGTCTGTTTCGCTGACATCAGTATAGCTACACCTGCTTTTCTCTAAGGCTATTTGCTTGGAGTGTCAATTTCTACCCTTTCACTTTGAGTCTATATTTGTCCTTGTAGCTGAGATGTGTCTCTTGGAGGCAGCATAGAGTTGGATTTGGTTTTTTGATCCAATCTGATACTCTGCCTTTTTGTTGGTGAGTTTAGTCCATTTACATTTAGGGTCATTGTTGGTGTATGAGGATTTTCTATCATTCTATCTTTGGTTTTCTGGCAGGACCGTGTCTCCATTGCTTCTTTGCTTTCTTGTTGCTGTCTATTATTTCAGTGTGGTGATATTCTATGATTTTTCCCTCTATTTCTTCTTTTTTTATGTTATATATTTCAGTTCTGGATTTTATTTGAGTGGTTACCATTAAGTTTATGGAAAAGAAAATTTGATATTTAGAGTATTCCATTTTTTTCAGCATGCTTACTTTCTCCATTCCCTTGTGCAGGTTGAGACCTTTACTCTCTCCCTTTTTATGTTTTTGTCGTCACAAATTATCCCTATTTATGCTGTGAGTTGGTTCCTGTGCTGCAGTAACAAGATGTCTTTTTCCTCCCTTTCTTTAGTGTTTTTTTTTTCTTCTTTACTTGTATATTATGTTTAAGTGTATAGTGCATTATTTGGTATAGGGGTTGCCATTTTCTGTTTCTGTCTGTCTGTTCATAATACTATTCACTGTTTTGTATACTTCTGCTTCTTTGTTTCAGGTCAAATAGCCTCCTACAGTATTTCTTGTAGTGTAGGTCGTGTGTTAGAAAATCCCCTCAGTTTCTGTATGTCTGGAAATGTCTTTTTTCTTCCTTCATATCTAAAGGATATCTTTGCTGGATATATTATTCTTGGCTCATTTCTCTCTTTCAATATATGATTCTACTCCCTCCTGGCTTGTAGAGTTTCTGCTAAAAAAATCTGATGATAATCTAATGAACTTTTCTTTGTAGGGTACCATCTTATTTTCCCTGGTTGCCTTGAAGGTTCTTTCTTTGTAGTTAATTTTTGACAGCTTCAATACAATGTGTCTTGGAGAGGGCCTTTTGGGATTGAGGTAATTAGGTGTTCTATTTGCTTCTGGGATTCGAGGATCCAGTTGTTTCCACAAGTTTGGGAAGTTCTCATTGACTATTTATTTGAATATACTCTCTGTTCCCTTCTCCCTTTCTTCTCCTTCTGGTATGCTCATTATTCTTATATTGCCATTTCTGATGGAGTCAGAAAGTTCTTGTAGAGTTCTTTTATTCCTTTTAACTCTCAAGTCTCTCTCTTCTTTATCTGTGTCATTTACAGATTTCTATCTTCTATGTCACTGATTCTTTCCTCCACCTAGTCAGCTCTATTATCTAAGCTGGCTATATCATTATTCATTTCTTTTATTGAGTTCTTAATCTCCAGAAATTCTATTTGGTTCTTTTTCTAAATTTCAATATCTTTGGTAAAATGTTTATTTTGTTCTTTGATTGTGTTTCTGAGTTCATTCAACTACCTGTCTGTGTTTTCTTGCATCTTGTTGAGTTTTTTCAGAACTGCAATCTTGAATTCGCTGTCATTTAAGTCACATATTTCCATGTCTTTGAATTCATTTTCTGGAGGCTTTTCATTTTCTTTCTGAGCTGCCTTGTTACCTTGGTTGTTCATGGCAATTAATGAATTATTTTTCTTCCTAGACATCTACAGGAGTGGTTTCTGCAATAGGTTGATAGGAAGAGATCTTTCTTTTGCTTTCCATTAGGTTTTTGTAGAATGTTTTATTTTTTCTCCAACTGCAGCCTTTTGTTCTCCCTCACGCTGTAGTGTTATATTTTCTCTGCACTGTTCTCGCTTCTCATAGAAGGGGGGATTCCCTGGAAGGTGGGCTTCTCCTCTGTGAGCAGGTCACCTGGGTCTCAGGGCACTGCCTCCATAAGAGATGTGGAGAGGTTCTGAATTCTGAACCTCTTCCTGCCCCAAAACAGGGTCTGTGTGTTTCAGCAGCTGTTTGCCCCTGCAGGGATCTGCCCAGATAAGTGGGGGTGGGAGTGGGGTGGGTTGTGAAAGGTGGATGTGAGCAATCACAGTGACCACCTGCACAGCCAGAGCTCCCTCCCCTTTGCTGGAACTAGTTGGGCTGCAAGTCTGTGGCTGCGGCTGCAGTTCTCACAAATATTCTGTTCTTTTGATCTGACACTGCTACTATTCTACTTCTAACACTGGGAGGGTGGGGAGGTAGCAGCTAGGCTGAGTGCCTACGCCTTCCATCCTCTGTTTGGCAGTGAGGGCTTAAACCACCATTTTCATCCTTCTTCCCTCAGTATTTGCTCCGATGTCTCTGCCATGAGCATTGATTACAGCCGTGTTGTATGCTGATCCCTCATGTGGGACTATGGGCCATAAGGGGAGCAGTAACACTCCAAATTCTTCCCTCTCCCGTAGCTGCAGAAGCTCTGAAATGCAGGGAGCTCTGAGCTCTGAGCTACCCGGTTTCCCTGAAAATAAGACCTAGTTGGACCATCAGCTCTAATGTGTCTTTTGGAGCAAAAATTAATATAATACCCAGTCTTATTTTATTATAAGATCCAGTCTTATTTTATTGTAATATAAGACCTGGTGCTATAAATAAGACCAGGGTCTTATTTTAATTTTTGCTCCAAAAGACGCATTAGAGCTAATGGTCTGGCTAGGTCTTATTTTCGGGGAAACATGGTAGGTCTGTGTCCTGCTTCCACCCAGTCCTCGTCTCCGCACTTCCTGCTTCCCTCACCCACCCCATTCGCCCAATTTGCCCACCTTTAGATGATTTCAGTTGCGCATCTCTTTGTCTTACCTGTCTGCTGCGCAGGGAGTCCTTTGTGGAATTATGGTTGTTCAATTTGTTGTAAATTCCAGGGGAGATTTCAAGAGGCTCACCCCACGCTGCCATTTCTATCGCCCCTCTCTTTTCTTATGACATTATGCCCCCAGTGAGAGCTTTCTTTCTCCCCCCCTCCTCCCACATACTTCCTTCACGTTCAGCACTGCAATTCTTACTTCTAATTGGTTGTGTCATGAGATATTTAGGAACTTACTTGAGCTCAAGTGTGGTATTTTGGTGCAACTGTATGAAATGCCTTTTCTGTACAGTTTCCAGCAAAGATGTAATGTTCTTCTGCAATATCTGAAGAGTAGAACTGGGTATCTGGACATCTTCATCCAAGGTCCGATTCAGAGTCGTTGCCTTTTCAATAATTTCTATGGAGAAAATCCATCAGTCATTTAATAAGTGTCTCACAAGTGGACAGTCCTAAACTGGAAAAGTTTAGAATCTTCTTCAATGAAGCCTGCTCCATTCACCTAAACTAGCTGAACCTCCAGGCCAGCCCAGGCCAGGCCAGGCTATATATCCCAATGCATTTTGTATATCCCCGATCAAAACACTCACAGACTTGGGATTACTAGTCTATTTAACGTGTGTCTACCCCAGAACCCCTATACTCTGTAAGGCAGGCGCCGTGGTTGTTACATTTACTTCAGCACTTCCTGCATATGGCACAGACATTTGCACACAGAAGCTGCTCAATAAGTATTTATTGCATGAGTGAACCAACAACATTTGATACTACTATTTTTATTAAACACATTATTTGTTCTAATAATTTCCTTATCTTTTGCCCTATAAGTGAGATTTCTATTGGATTTATATTAGATTGTGCCCTTACACTGTAATACAAAAAGAAACACAAGAATATGTTTCTGACAGCCAGAAAACTGAAAATAGCCAGATCAGATGGAACACCCCAACTAACTAGTGATTGAATTACTCTAATATTTTAGGATACACTTTGGAACCACATCAAAGCTCCAAATCCCGTCCACTCCCACTGTGGGCAAAGGGATGGTGTCAAGAGTTCAGTTCAGCAACGCTACGGTATTGCTGCCTTTGCATCCATCTGTTTGGCCAAGACAGACGCCTGCAGTGACCTTACACTGACACTCACCCCTCCTAGAAGCACATGCCCTCCATAGCAGCCAGCAGGGTCAGAAGCAAGTGTAAGTTCCTGTTATGACAGCCCTTGTGATCAACAGTCTCTCTGCCTTCCCCTTGTCTACCCCTTGGATAAGGCCCCCATGGAGCTTAACAAAACCTTGTACTTTTGGTTTGGACTGACCAACCTGGCCTTAGCCCAGGAACCCCACAGCACTCCACCCACAGACATTACCAAAGGCAGGTGCCCCAGCTACTGTCTCTCTGAGCCGGAACCCTGCCTCGACTCCTCAGTGTGGCCCCTTAAGGTCTGTCGGTTACTTCCTGTGAGTAATAAACTTCTCTATTTCATTTTCTCTTCTGGTCTGCCATTGGACCTTGACTCATCATCTGGCACCTTGTGCTCCACTTAATAAGTGTTAATTTGACAAATTCACAACAGATGGGGACGCACCATATCTACTTGATACTTAGGACCTGAGTATAAGGCATAATACAGAAAATAAAAAAAGGAAACGTGTTTTTAAAAGAATAAAACTCTCAGTGAAAGACTGGACACATCAGGATCCCCAATCTATGGAATATTCCAGCCCTTTGGCTCTAGCAGTCCAGTGTGAGTCACGCACATTTATTCAAAAATTCAAGAGTGAATGGGACTTTTCCTTCCAAATAAGCACAGACGCCCAGACTAGACACTGACCACACTACCTTGAATGCTTATCTTCAGCTTCTCAGTAAATGTTATGAGGTCTTGACTCTTGGTGAGGATTCGTTCAGTCGCCCTGGTCACGTGTTGGCTACTTGTTAACACTCTGTTGAGCTGATAGAAAATAAAGATCTCAGGTTAGTTCGACTTTGAATAATATGCGAGCTTTGGTTCCAGTTGTCTCTTTTAAATAACAAAATATATTCTAGAATACAAAATAAAGATGTACAGTATCATGTAAGTCAAGGTTAATAGTTCAGGATTGGAAATCGAAATGGTTAATGAAATAACTTACTGCTCACTGTGTGTGAAAAAAGATGGCATATTTTTTGAAAGCAGCCTAATTGGCTATTAAGCCACAGACTTTCCCAGTGTCTCTAGGGTGAAGACCCTATGTTCACTTTAGGACCCACGTGTACAGAATGTAGACAGGAAAATCTTACTACTTTGTCTCAACCATGAGAACTTAGTGGAGGAGTCAGACAAACTGGATTTTAGGTCCAATTTCCCAAGCTGGAGACCTGTACATAATCTTCTAGCCTCGTGGATAGCATGGGGCAATAGTAACACTTACCCAGGAACTATGAAGATAAAATCTGAAGATGTCTGTAAAGCTGGCAGCCCAGGGACTGAGACTTGGCAGCCCTCAGCTCTTGCTTTCATTAGGAATGTTACAATTTGTAAAAGAAAGTTTGTTTGTAAATTCCAGGAAAGTAAAGTAACTCAGACTGGGTCTAAAAGTATTTTCTAGTCAAAATCCAAAGAGAATCTTCTTTAATGGATAGAGAGAATTTATTTTAATCAGCTTATCACTTCCAATCAATTGTCTGCTTGCTGAGGTACTTAAAGTCCATGCTTAAACTCTCAAACTCTTCCCAAATAATCATTAATTCTAAATGAACACGAGCCAAGCTAATACTTCTTTTCTTTTAGGGTGCATGACTGTGGATGTATGTGGATGTTGAGAGACACAGAATAGATACATTGTGTATATATGTACTATCATATACATATCTAAGTACATACATGCAGATATATGTGCACACACACACGAAATTCAAAAGTGAAAATTATAAATTTGACAATAGGCCTCCCTCACCATCTGTGAATGGTGAGATTTCTTTTGGGGGAGATCACTAAAATCCATTCATCTGACATGGGATAAACAGAATAAGAAAATTCCCTGCTGACATTAAAACGAGCTCACTTGCCATTCAAAGTCTGCAATCAGAAGCACGGACAGCATACAGCTGCTGGGCGCTCTGCTGGCTCTGTCCCCTGAGACGCAGCAGGTAGGGGTCCTGGCATTTGGTAGAGTGCTTCTGAGCACCCGCGCTCACCATATGCTCAGGTATGTGGTGAATTTAGGACAAGGAAGAAACCGCAGGAATGTTTGAATCCCACCCCACCCCTTGGTTCACAGGAGAAAATGATGGTCAAATGGCAAGAATTGCCCAACTCTTCCCTCAGCAAAGGTGACAACAAAAATTAAGTCAGGAGCCTTTTCTCACTAAAGCATAGAAATGGGCCAGATTGAGACCAATTTGATCATAAAGTATCTAGAGCACAGCTCCTTAGAGGAAGAGGCTACCCTGATCTAACCAGAACCTTCCAGCCCCCGTGCAATAGCTCACAAGCACTCGGTAGGGAGCGGGCCCTTTTTGTGAAGACTTTACCTCCCTTTGCAGGTCATTTGTTTGTTCTGCAACACCTTCAAGTTGAATTTTTACCAGTTCCTTTTGAGTATTTTCTTTTAATAAAGACTCCTGAAAAAAAAATGAAGACAACAAGTCACAACGCTTCAAAATCAATTTTCTGATTCTTAAAGAAGCATCACTTGTTATTACCTATTTTGCTCACAGAAAGAAGTTCTTCTTTCCTTGAGATTGCATTAAAAAAATCACATTTACTTAAGTTTTGATTATAGCAATGTTTTTATACTGTCATCTCTTGCATTATATTTCTAATATAGACATGAATTTAAAGTACTCTGTTGTGCAAAATCAGACACTGCTGCTATTCTTGGGGAAGTCTGGCTTAATTTCAATATCAGAGTCACATAAATTTTAACCCTAATTGCTAACACCTTAAAAAACTTACTTAAAAAAGCTTACTAGGCTAAAATACAAAAGTATCAAGTTTTGTAAAAACTTGCCTTCATAATGACTAACAATTAATCACTTAATTTATGCCAACACTCTTCTAATTTTTTACTTATATGATTGTATTTAAACCTTATAGCAACCCTGTGAAGGGCTGTGGGGGAGTTAAGTGACTTGCCCAAGGTCACTGTGTAGGTAAATAGTTAAAACAATGAACAATTAAGAGTTTATATTCTTCACCTCCTGCAGACTTTACATAAACATAAAAAATATTTAAAGGAATTGACAAGTGGTTTAAATGAGAGCGAATCATTCAAAAATAGTTAAAATTTAAATCAAGTATTTATCTCAGCTGATAAATTTAAAATATAGTTATATCCCTTGGACCCAAACTGACAGAAAATAGTATTTATTGATTGTGTCTATAGTGAGTGGAAAAGAAATTTCATTCTTTCTTGTTTTTTTGAGAAATTATTTTTGAGAATTTTTTCTCATCTTTCAAAAACACTATTTTTCCATTTGAGGAAAGACAATATAAAAACGTCTTTTAGAGTTCCCTAACCTTTCTTTAGGTCTATGGAGAAAAGACAACTATAGACAAGAATGGGTTGATGAAGCAGCTGAATTCCAGCGTGTGCGCGCACACACGCGTACACCCCTAAGGAAATGTTTAGTCTTTTAGAAAAGCTTTTATCTAAAAAATGCATTCAAGAATGACTATCCTTTTTATTACTGCACAACACAGTGTTTCAATTCTCTCAAATTCTAATGTGTAAGTTTTAAGCAAAATTAAGAATATTTTTTTCCAATCAGCATTAAAAATACTAGCAATGAATGATGTCTACTAAGTCAATTTCTTAACTTCTCACCCTTTATTTGGACCCAGATCCTGTTTGACTAAACATATAACTGTGAGTTAGCCCCAGAGATTTCTAAATATATAATCTTCCAGGTTGGAGAAACTTTGGTGTCCTGCAGTTAGGAATAATATCTTTACAGAACATAGTTGATCTGGATCATATTCCACCATTAAAGAAGATACTCTCCAGATTTATTTCCTGTATTTGTATTAGGACAGCTATTTTCAAACATCCAAAGGTTTGGCATAAAGAGGAGTGAGTGGACTTTGTCTTATTTCCAAAGGCAGAAGGACCATGGGGGTGGAATTTATAAAAACACATCTGAAACCATAAAATATCTAGAAGAAAATATAGGCAGAAACTTCACAGACATTACCTGGAGTAAGATTTTTACTGATATATCCCCTTGCGCGAGGGAAGTAAGAGAAAAAGTAAACATGTGGGATTACATCAAACTAAAAAGTTTTTTCAGAGCAAAGGAAACCATTAATAAAACAAAAAGGGATCCTACTGAATGGGAAAAGATATTTGCCAATGATATATCTGATAAGGGATTAATATCACAAATCTATAAAAAACTCACTCAACTCCAAAAAAACAAACAACGCAATGAAAAAATGGGCAGAGGACTTGAGGAGACATTTTTCTAAAAAAAACATACAGATGGGCAAACAGACATATGAAGAAATGCTCAACCTCACTAACCATCAGAGAAATACAAATAAAAACCACAATGAGATACCACCTCACCCCAGTCAGAATGGCTATCATCAATAAATCAACAAACAACAAGTGTTGGCGCGGATGTGGAGAAAAGGGAACACTTGTGCACTGTTGGTGGGATTGCAGATTGGTGCAGCCATTATGGAAAACAGTATGTAGGTATCTCAGAAATCTGAAAATGGAACTACCCTATGACCCAGTAATTCCACTCCTAGGTATCTATCCAGAGAAATCCAAAACTCCAATTCAAAAATCTGTATGCACTCCTATGTTTATTGCAGCACTATACACAATAGCCAAGACATGGAAACAACTGAAATGTCCATCGGTAGATGACTGGATTAAGACACTGTGGTACATTTATACAATGGAGTATTACGCAGCCATAAAGAAGAAAGAAATCTTACCATTTGCAACAACGTGGATGGATCTAGAGAACATTATGTTAAGTGAAATAAGTCAGAAAGAAAAAGACAAGTACCATATGATCTCACTTATATGTGGAATCTAAAGAAAAGAATAAGTGAATGAACTAATCAGAAACAGTTTTGGGGACAAAGAGGAAAAACTGAGGGTTGTTAGATGGACAGGGGGGTGGGAATAAGGGGGAAGGTGAGGGGATTAGAAAACAGTCGGTAACCACAGGATGGCCACAGGGTTTTTGAAAATTAATCTGGGGAACATAATAATGTTGTAAAGATTTTGTAGGGTATCCGATGGACACGTGTGAGACCACCTCAGGGAAGATGTAGATGCTTGATCAATGTACTGTACACCTGAAGCTGAACAATAATGAATAACAACTATAATTTTATATATAATGTGATGGCTCGGTGCGATGTCGGAGGGATAGTGGATGGGGGGATGAGGGGTGGGGGGCCCACAGTGTGAGGAATATAAATGATGAACGTCTAAGTATTACCTTGTCTTGTGCACCTGAAACTAATAAAAAGAAAAAAAATATGTCAAGAAAAAAAAAAAGACATCTAATGACCAGCTCTTGCACAATCAGAGCTGTTCCACAGTAAAATAAGTTAGCATTGGGTAATGTGCTTCCTGGTCGCATTCAAGGGGGCGTTGGATACCAGGCAGTGGTGAGCACTGGGAATGAGAGGAGGTGGGAGGACAGACAGAATGACTCCTACAATCCCAACCAACTCTTCAACTCTTGGTGACAGTTGCTACCCATTTCCGTATTCCCAGTACCTACCTGGAGATACTTAGTTCTATTTTCCAGGTGTGACAAAATTCCACTTGGGACGGGAATAACGCCGGTGAGGTTCACAGAAAGAATGGTATTGCCGATACTGTCTAAGTCATTCAGAAGCTCACCTACACATTCATCATTACAGGCTAAAAGAAAAAAGCTCAAATTAATGCAAAACGGTCTGTACATTTTCCCGTGGTGTGCATAAGCCATTTTGTAATAAAAACATAAAATCATGACACAGGCAGAGCACACTACAAGGCTCCCAGGAACCACATCTTATCTCATTCTCACACCAGCTGTACAATGGGAAGTTAAGCAGGAAGCACTAAGCCTCTATTCTCAGATGATGCTGCTGAGACTCAGATCAGACCACTGACTTCCCTGGGGAGTCGCACGGAAAGACACAGCTGATCTCAGAGTGGACTCCAGGTCTGACGCACGTTTTCTTATACTGCTCTGACCTTTGCAGTGTAAATGCTCATCTTCGACTTGGACTAATGGCAACGAATTCCAAATGTGTTTGCTTGCAGAGCTCGGTCTGTCATTTCCTCAGATAGTTTACAGACACACCGAGTGCAAATGAAGGAGACTTCGGAAAATAATGGGCGTGTTTTTGCTTATAACAAACACATAAACCAAAGCAAAAAAACTCTTGAATGCCATGATCTTGATTGAAATTACTTCCTCCATATCTTCCTGCACTGAGAACACATCCCAAGATCACTACTTCATGTACTTGCTATTAAAATTAATCAGAACTGGGGAAAAATCCACCACAGCCAAGAGTTAAAGCCATTAATGACATATGGGCAACACAAATGACAACCCCACAAAGGCATTCCCTCTCTGCACTGACTGACCCTTGCCTCCACCTAAGGGATATAAATGCAGATAAACTATGGAGTTGGAATCGCTGTGCTGCTTAAAGTGCTAGAGCGATGAATGCTATTATCCTTGAATTTTCTGCCTCAGCTCAAAAAGCACTACGAAAAGTTCAGCTTGGCAGATACAAAGGCAACCTACACTTAGTTAAAATAAAATGGGACTTGCTGTATCCTCTGATGCCATAGGGCACCAACACAGGAAAACATATGAGAGGAAAAACCATCATTTAACATTTAGAGAAGGAAAATACCCACAAATACAATTGCTTTCCACCAGAATGTGCCTCGGTTCGCACTCCTCGCATCGCAGCCCTGCGGTCCCCGGCCTGCAGACACACTGGCCAGACCCGCGGTCACAGTCACCATGAACAGAGCCACGCGGGCTGCAGTCACACCTCTGGCAAGTGCCACCTGGCATTCGGGGGTTCCCATGATAGCCCAAGGAGCACCTATAGAAAGGAAGATATGCACGTATGCAGGTAGAGACAGGATCAACACCATAAGTTAATATATAAACCAGCTCTGGCCCCAGGACAGTAATCATTTCACCAAATGAAATGCAAAGAACACAGGCCCATTTACCTCATTCCACATTTCATTTCCTAAAAGGAGGATGAGATGGTCACAGAAAGTGCATTTACTTAACACACAGCAGATTTTTTTTGGCAATATCAGTTACGTACAACCAAATTGATAGTGACTCCCAAATCCCGTTAGTGGGTGTGCCCAGCCATTTCCATATGACGTACCTGTCACAATACCGTCCTTCATAGCCCGTAACACAGGCGTCACAGCGGAAATCATGATCACCTTCCAAGACACAAGTGGGACTAAAACTGGAGGGGGAAAATTTTTTTCAGTGTCAGATAAATAATTTCAACTCTTTCTTATGGTACTTGATCATTATTCTTAGGATACATGATACTGTTCTAAAAGTTACGTGACTGCACTGGACAGGTAGACGAGGTTTTTAGGGCTTAAAATCTATTAGGCAAAAAAAGGAAAATAAGTACGTAATCAATACAAATGTGTGCCCCTATTGTATCCAGAAGACAATCATTAGACATCCATCCAATGACAACTATGTGAGTGCTGGGGGGAAGAAGGCCTATCCTGCAGGTTACAACTAATTAGTCACCAAACAAGGAAGTTCCCAGGTGAAAAGATCTTGTTCTGAGATTTAAGTGAAGAATTATCTGACTTATTAGAGGAGAAGGTGGTTAGAGAGAGTTGTACATGACTACAAAAAAATGTGAAACCCAGGAGAGAGAAGATAGCTGTACAAATGGTGGTGAATATAATAGGCTGTAAAGAAAGGCAAGCAGGAAAAGGTGCGGAAAAGAAAAGCAAAGAGTGGGAGTGGAATTTGCAAATGAATGGAACTACAGGTAGGGAGTCACCTGACAGGCCATTGGAAGTAAGATGACAGAGCTGCTCAAAGTTTAATATCCACTCAGATGTTGATCTCCCTCACTAATGGCCATCAGCTTTTGGCTTACTCCTTTGTTTTCAACAACCTCTGACTCCATGGTTTAAATTACTAATGTACCATGCACCATCTAGAAGCTCAGCTGGGTACTGCAAACTATTGAAAAAAACCACTGGTGTAGTCTGGTTCTTTTAACCAGTAAGAGAAGTTTTCAGAATGAGTTACAGGGTTCTCTATCAGCCTCACTTCACTTCTGACTTTTTTTCTCCTTAAATACTAAAGGGACCGATACTAGTGGAAACACAAAACTGGTAGAAAATAAAGCACATCTTGTAGGGACTCTCACACGCATAGCATACATAGATTTTTCAGATGTTCCGAGTCTCTTCCTAGTAGTATAACTTTTAACTTATTAGCAAGGGTTTTAAGGATGGTTAAAACCTTTTTTGACTGAAAAAGTGAAATATTCAAACAGTACAGAAATATGCAAAGTAGAAGGGTGAAATATTCTTCCAAATATTTCTCTGGGCATATATAGCCATGGAGCTATGGATATGGATATGGATATACATATGAAGAATTTTTTCCAAAATGGCATCACATTGTATATTCAATTATGCAATTTAATTGGCCATTTTCCCAATTCTGTACAAATAAATATACCTTATTCTTTTCTCAGTGTTTGTACAATATTTCACCCTAGGTATGTACAACATTGTGTATAATAATCCCCTATGTGTAGTTATTCAGTCCCACCCCCCCCCCCAATTCTTATGAGTACAAACAATGCTAAAATATATCCATCTTTACACACATATGCAAGTATATCTATAGCTTAGATTATAGGAATGGGATTGATAAATCAAAATTTATATACAGATTTAATCCAAAACATTAAATAATAATAGCAACAATAAATTTTAGGATACTTGATAGTTTACAAGGGAAGTTTACAAAGTACCTCTCATTTGGTACTCACCATCAAGCATCACTTAGTTGAAAATAATAAAAGACATACGATTCAAACTAATATTAAAAAGAAAGCTTCATTTTTGTATACCAAAGTTGGTATTTGATCTATATGTGTTCAATGCCTTGTCAAATATTCTAAGCAATAATCAAATGCTATTGATGAATTACAATTTTCATTTAAACCAAAGAGAACCCAAAGAGGACTCTGGTTCTTTTTTTTGCATTCAGATAATTCTATACAAGCATGATGAGTACAAGGTAGAACTTGGTCCCAATTTCATCACTATGTAGCATTTCCCCACTTCAGACGAAGTGTAGAATTTATACACTTCAGTCATGTATAAATTCTAACCCCATTCCCTTACATTAAACAGGAGTTGAATTCTTTGTATCTTTATTCATAAAACAAATAATAATTCATCTCTAGGTACTCTGGATACATATGTTGGAGGCGAAAATTCGTCTTCAAAAAAAGAAACCTGACCGTCTCTTCTGTAATTAGTTTCATTCTAACACCCCAACACCAACACTTTGCTTTTGAAAAGATTCTTTTCAAATGCTTGTGAGAATTGAACACTCTTAAAATGAGCTTTTCTCAGCACAAGGAGAATATTAATTAACACAGATCACATAGAGACCCTGGAAAATGAGGCTGAAAACTGAAATCAGCCCCAGCTTCGATGGTGCGGGCGTGTCCCACACCTGTGTAGGCTCACCTGGCAGGGTGGCTGTGAGGACAGGTGCACAGAGAGCAGTCGCCGGCTGAACCAGTCACCTTCCCATAGTACCCGGGAGCACACATATCACAGTGGTCACCAGCAGTGTTATCGCTGCAGTTCTGGGGTCCCACATTTCAAAAGGAGAGGGAAACAATGGGAAATTGTTAGAAATCATCCTTATCTGATAATAGTTAATCACCACCATGTTTCATATCATATTTTTTCTTGATTCTTAAGGGAGAGCAGTTTTGTTTACGTTTGTTAAATCAGAAACATTGCCAGCTCTGTGGCCTTCATTCACGCATTTGTACTAGAGCCTAGAAATTACTAATACATTCTTCTTAGGGACAATACACATAAGGCATCCAGCTTTCAGAGCCTTAAAAGGTGAATCTAAAATATATAGTGACCTAAAAGGCTATTTGAAGCACACCAGTTCTGCACATAGTTGGGGTTCAATGATCACATGTGGGGAGGTGAAAGAACAGAAATGAATGGAAAGAAGATTGAGGAAACAGACAGTGAGGGAAGAAAATGCAGGGTTTTAGAGCAACACCAATAGATTCCTGCAATAACCAAATCATTTCCAGTTGAATTTTATGTCATCATTTGGACCTATGAGCCCAATATTTAAAGAAAAAGTACAGGTAAAAGAAGGAATTCTTGACATCTGAAGCCAATGCAAAACCTGTTTTTGGTCAGTTGAATTACTATTCACCCAGCCCTGTCACTCATCCCTGGGTGCTGGACTCTGTGTCTGACGACAGGGACAGAAAGTCACTGAGCAAACTCTCAAACTGACACAGACTTTTATCTTGGGCAGCATGAAAGGCTATAGAAAGAAAACTTTTTATATGTTTAAAAAATGATTTTTAACTTTTTTTAAATTAAAAACTATTCCAGCATTTTTCATTTAAATTGTATTTGCCAATGATTATATATGATAAGGGGTTAATATCCAAAATTTATAAAGTATTCATACAACTTAACACCAAAAAAAATTAATCAATCTAATTAAAATATGGGCAGAGGACCTGAATAGACATTTCTCCAAAGAGGACATACAGATGGCCAACAGACATATGAAAAGATGCTCAATGTCGCTAATCATCAGATAAATGCAAATACAAACCACAATGAGATGTCGCCTCACACCTGTCAGAATGGCTATCATCAATAAATCACCAAACAAGTGTTAGAGAGGATGTGGAGAAAAGGGAACTCTGTGCACTGTTGTTGGTGGAATTGCAAATTGGTGCTGTCACTATGGAAAACATATAGAGGTTCCTCAAAAATATTAAAAAATAGAACTACCTTATGACCCAGCAATTCCACTTCTGCATATTTATCTAAAGAAATACAAAACACGAATTCGAAACGTATATGCACCCCTATGTTCATTGCAGCATTATTTACAATGTGGAAGCAACCTAAATGTCCATCAATAGATGACTGGATAAACAAGAGGTGGTACATACATACAGTGAAATATTACTCAGCCATAAAAAATAATGAAATCTTAACCATATGCGACATAGATGGGCCTAGAGGATATCATATTAAGTGAAATAATTCAGGCAGAGAAAGACAAATACTGTACAATTTCACTTATATATGTAACATAAAAATCAAAATAAACGAACAAACAAACAGAAACAGACTCATAGATACAGAGAACAAACTGATGGTTGCCAGATGGGAAGGGTTTTGGGGGAGATGGGTGAAAAAGTTGAAGGGATTAACAAGTATGAATTGGTAGTTTCAAAATTGTCACAGGGATGTAAAGTACAGCATAAAGAATATAGTCAATAATATTGTAACAACTATGTATGGTGCCAGGTGGACTTACCAGGGGGATCACTTTGTAAGTGATAAACATCTAACCAATATGCTGTACAACTGAAACTAAAGTGATATTGAATGTCAACTGTAATTGAAAAATAATTAAAATAAAAATAAAAAAATAAATAAATAAAATTGTATTCCTCCTTCACTGAAAATAGAGTTTGCTAAGATTCAGTTGGCCCCTAAAACCGGTATCTCTTTAGAAGTAAAACTTGCAACCTCTCTCTTAAAAAGAAATTGCGTTAAAGAGTTATCTTGATAAAACACAAGGCTAATAAGGAATATGTATTAGATGATGAGACAGGATTGTAGCAGATTTTTTTTTGTTTTTGATTGCTAACATCAACTTCAACATAAAAACTCCCCCTAACACACAATGGATTATGAGCTCCCTTGTTTTCAAGATCCTAGACAATCAAAGACAAGCTGCCCCAAAAAGTGGCAGGGAAATAAGAATCTGTTAATGTGAACTGACACGTGGGATGAGTTGGTTGCTATGGGAACTGTACAGAGAACACCAATCAATTTTTCAACTATAAAAAAGGTGAGTCCTATCTCCCAGAAAGGGGGTAGCTGGGGAGAGGGACTCCTAAGGTGTTTCTCTGGTCCTCAGTCTCTCCACCTCCTTGCAGGTCACGTTTTTGATCAATCATTTTTATGATAAAGCCAAGGCCCAGTGACATGAAGAGAGACGAGCATCCTACCGTGTTTCCCAGAAAATAAGACCTAGTCGGACCACCAGCTCTAATGCGTCTTTTGGAGCAAAAATTAATATAAGACCTGGTCTTATTTTACTATAATATAGGACCAGGTCTTATCTCACATAATATAAGACCGGGTCTTACATTAGTTTTTGCTCCAAAAGACGCATTAGAGCTGATGGTCCGCTAGGTCTTATTTTTGGGGAAGCACAGTATGTGATGGATGACAAAATCAGATCCAAAAAAATCTTGACTTCCAGCTATACAAAAACAAACACATAGGAGGTACTTAAAAAATTTTGTCAAATGGAAGTGAATTGTTGTACTAAACCACAAAAGGGATCTAACCGGTGAAGACTGAAGAGGAAAAGGTCAGGCCCCAAATTCAAAGGCAGGGACTCAGGTACTAAACCTGTCAGAAGAATGTAAGCGTCTTAGTGTCTGGTCAGTTTAGTAGAGGCAGCAGTGACTGGGCTGGCAAAACCCATAGGCTGCATTCCTGGAAACACAGTACCTAGAAGTACTGGAGTAAAGGCATTGGACTCTGGGTATGATACTTTAAGTCAGATGCTGACATTCACACCTCAGAATGATGAACGGACTCAGAACCATCCCACACAACCACCAGGTACACAGAAACTGACGATATCTGACCAAGAGGGCTGAAGATTCAGAACCTTTGGATATGTGAAAGAGAACTTTTATCAAGTGTTTTTACAAGTTATTGGTTAAAATACTGCCACTTTCCATGAAGAAATTTGAACTGGTGGTTTGTCTCAATGACTCTAAAGATTAAAAGTGCACCAATGGGTGAATAATCTTGTGACACCTGTTCCACGAATCATTGGGGCTGCCCAAAGATGAGCTGATCTGCTGTGGGAGTGAGCTGGAGGTGTGCAAACATACATTAAATAACCACTTGGCATGCATGTTGTATTCAGTCTTAAGATCTGAAGGAACTCTGACAAAAATAGGTCTGTTGCAACCCTGAAATTCTGAACTCTAAGCGCAGACATGATTTTCTGTTTAGAGTGGGTTTGCGTTACAGTAATTAGCAACACACTGTAGCCATGAATAAAAGAAAAGTCGCTAGGGACACAGAGCACAAATCTTCTATAAAAAAGGGTAAGAACAAGAAGCAAAATGTATTCTGCTCAACACAGTGAGACTGCAGAACAATCTAGATTTAGAAACTTTGTCCAGTCTTCTGGCAATACGTATATCCACTATTGTTTACTGCAAAATGTAACAGGCCCGGGGGAGGTCTCTTAAGGGTTCTAGGTCACATCTGGCCAACCATTACCCCCAGGGCAGGGCACTGTCTGGAAGCCACCCATCATTGTTTATTCTGGGGAGATTCTGCCACGATCTTTCATGGACTGGGGTAAGCAGGCTCTGCTGTTTCCTGAGTACAAATAGACTAGTGAGCTGCAGATCTTAGAACTTTCTTCTGGTGGAATTGGGTCAGAAAAGGCAGGCTCATAATTTAATGTCCGAGGAATACCTAATCTTGTTCAAGTAGCTACACCAAGGAAAGAGGCAGCCTGAAAGAACTGATCAACTTCTTTAACTGTTCATGAGACCTTTGTCCCCACGACTGGTCAAGGAACCTTCACAGTTAATTACATCTCACTTTAAATTTAAGTTGCCTGAAATCAATTCTCCTTAAATCCTTAAAAGAGATTTTCTCATTTTCTCTATTAGCACTTTACTTTTGCCTGGAGCATGAGCTGATTAGAGTGAATAAATTTTTCTTAACAGTGTTATAACTGTTTGCATCTTCATTAAGTCCATTTTACCTTGGATGACTGGAATAATTCTTTAATTCCACATATATAATGGGGTCAGCAAAAATTAGCACATATCTCTTAATTGAGGAAAACCATGCAGTACTTCAGTTTCTAAAGTCACCTGTGCACTGCCGTACTTTAGCAGTTTTCCCAGCAGAAATTGAATATCACATATGAAAGGCGCTTCTGAATAAAAGAAGAGGAAGACAGACCTAGTGTGGGTGGAGGCCAGTTAATTTTAATTCTCTGTCCCATTCCTTGTGATTGGGCCACACCCCGGACCTCTAAGGCGTCAGGTATGTCTCTCTTGGGGGGCAATTCATTTTCCTTCAAAGAGTTATTAGGTTGGTGCAAAAATCATTGCGGTTTAAAAGGTTAAAAATAATTGCAAAAACACAATTACTTTTCCACCAACCTAATATTTTACCTGAGGTAAGTTAGTCTTGGCACAATTTATACAAGTTACCAATGTTTCCACAAGTTGCCAATATAAAGAATGAGAGTTCAGGAGTAGGACAATGGTATCAGATTATTCTGTTATCAGTCGGGTTTAGGCAAAATCATGGACACAAGAGCTTGTCCTCAGGCCCACAAGACTTCAGTCTGGGTCACTTTGTCCTTTTCAGTGATCAAAGTTCTTCTCATGTCCCTGAGATCAATCTAGGGCAGCGGTGTCCAAACTTTTTTCAATGTTTTTCACCAAGGGCCATATGCGGTAAAATACACAAACAGCCGGGCCACTCACTCGAGGTGAAGTACGTATTGCCTCACCTGGTTTATTTAAGTAAACTAAATATATTTTTGGAATTTGCTGTGGGCCAATTAACAATGGATCATGGGCCGCAGTTGGCCCGTGGGCCGCAGTTTGGACCCCTGATCTAGGTGGAGGCAGCCGAGAAACAAATGCATACTAAGACATCGAGGAGAACATGATATTTTTTTTTTACAAACGCAAGGAGAGGGCAGTATTTTATACAGAGAAATAAACTTTCAACATCGGCATTAACTTATTTTAAGATTTCCAGAGGACTCTTCAAATTGTATGACATAAAGTTCTCATCTAATTTGACTACACACCACTGTACCACAAGTAAAAACAAGGCACACTTAACTAATTCTCAAATTGATGCCCACTAACATATTCAAGGAATTAAAATTTATAAAAGAATTTCCACCAACAATGTCAGTCCACTTAGCTAGACTTCTGAAGGAAATACATATATACCTTGCATTTAGTTAAATTTAAGTTCTTTCTAAACCAAGGAACAAGGGTGACTTTGAACCAGAAATGTAAACGTTCAGTGCCCACTCTAATTCTAAACTTCATGCAAGCCCCCACACAAACAAGCATACCAGACACGTCCCTGTTTCAGGGTCACAGATGTCACTGTGGTTGTTGCAATTGCAGGGCACACACGGAGCAAGCGGAGGGCGAGATCCCCTGCCACCACTTTCCGGAAGCTTCCCTCTGTAGTAACCAGGTGCACACTCCTGACGGGGTGCAAAAGGAAAGAAAATGAATAAACAACCTGATTTAAAAATGGACAAAGGATTTGAATAGACAATTCTCCAAAGAAGATACACAAATGGCCAACAAACCCATGAGAAGATGCTCAACATCACTAATCACTAGAGAAATGCAACTCAAAACCATAATGAGACATCACCTCACACCCATTGGGATGGCTACTATGAAAAAAAAAAGGCAGAGAAAAATAGGTGTGCGGAAGGATGTGGAGAAAATGGAACCCTTGCACGTTCCTGGTGGGAATGTAAAATGGTGCAATACTGTGGAGAGCAGTATGGCGGATCCTCTGAAATTAAAAACAGAATTACCATATGATCTAGCAATTCTACTTCTGGGCATAAACTCCAAAGAACTAAAAGCAGGGTCTTGAAGAGGTATTTGTACACCTATGTTCATAGCAGCATTATTTACAATAGCCAAAATGTAAAACAACCCAAGTGTCCATTGATGGATGAATGGATAATCAAAATAGGGTATATACAATAGAATATTGTTTGGCCTTAAAAAGGAAGCACATTCTGACACCTGGTAAAACTTCGATGAATCCTGAAGACATTATTCTAAGTGAAATAAGCCAGTCATTAAAAGACAAATACTATATGATTCTACTTACATGAGGTACATAGAGTAGTTAAATTCATAGAAACAGAAAATAGAATGGTGGTTACCAGGGACTGGTGGGAGGAGGGATATAGAGTTAGTGTTTAATGAGTACAAAATTTAAGTTTTGCCAAATGAAGAATTCTGGAGGTTGGTTGTGACGGTTCTTAACACTACTGAACTGCACACTCAAAAATAGTAAAGATAGTGAAGTTTATGTTTATGTGTATTTTACCACATTAAAAAAAATTGAAGAGAAAAAATAATAGGTAAGTATACGTTCTGTTAATCACTTGGAGTTGCTATAACAAGCATATTTCAACTCAAAACCAGGAAATGGATTTTAATTACAGTCTCCCTACCTGACATGAAAGTCCAGCTGTTCCGGGAGGACAGAGACACTTCTCTAACAGCGAGGCCACCTCCCTCCCTGGGTGCAGCTCTTCAGCCTTCCTGCCCACCTCCATTGAAATGTTTGAGATTCTGTGAAGCCATGTTAAGACATGTGAGACGAAACACTAATATTTAGAAAGACACTTTCTAGAAACATACATATTACAAAATGGTATTTGTACGTATAATTAAACAAGAGCTTTTCTCACAGTTTGGGATTAGTTCCTATTCAAGATTATAAAGGAAATGTGAAAAACACGTTAGCACTGTCATTACACAGTGAAGTTCCTCTGTTAGCATTTTAGAACTTAAAAATAGTGTTACAGAAAGAGTATCTTAGAGACCTCTTGAAGGACCAGTTTGGCCAAAACTTAGTGGCTTTCTTTATGGGTTAAGTACTAAATGAGCAGGTGACAGCATTCCCGGATACATCATTACAAAGGAATGGGCATTGCAGTTTAAAGGCAAAGACAGCAGAATGTAATTTTTCCCCCATTTTATCCTCATCTAAGATATCACCATTATGTACTTTTATTTTATATCCACATTAGTAGGGGAGAGGGATAATCATTGTCAATTTTCATATACTTCACACTAATACTAATATTTAATAAGGTTTTGGTGGAGAACAGAAATCCATGTTAAGAATGATAGGAAGTAATGGGGGTAAAGCAGATCAAATCCTTTCAGCTTGCTTTCATATAAGAAAAATGTTTTCTAAATTATAGAAGTTTCCAAGTACCTGCTTTGCTGTAATCCTTGACCATAACATGCTTTGATGAGGATGTACTCAATGTTACTAAGAACAGACATAAAATCTGAGCGTGTGACAGGTTTTTCAGAAACAGAATTAAAATATTTCCAGTAATTCTGCGGATGAAACACATTCAATTAAATTCAGAGTACAAATTCTCAGAAGCAACGAACTTACAAAGAAAATGATTCTTTTGTACATTTCTCCAGAAATGAACCCAGTTCTGTGCATGACCCTAAGTTTAACTGAGGAAGATTGCCTGACACCTCCCAGCGGCAGGGCCAGTGCCAGTCTCATTTATCAAGACACACATCACCTATGGCAGTGCCAGCCACAGAGTAGACAGTCAATGAATATCTGCCCAGTGAATGAAGGCTCACTTCCTAGACCCAAGCAAGCCCAAAGACTTCTTACCATTATGTCCACACAGTTTGAGACTTGTGTACCAAGATAAAGAATTTAAGACGCAGTTGCTATTATATTAATATAAGCTTAATATCCCTGTTTTGAGAATAGAAATCGGGGTCATTTTTAGAAATCTTGCTAAAACCATTGCAGTTTTGATCTCCAGATCTCCGTGCTCATTCTATTACAGCTGCTTCATGACTTCATTATATCTATAGCCAAGTTCACACTTTTCTGGGGCTTATATGAAAAGAATGCATGGTTACCTCTTTCATTCCTACTTCTTGCTCACGTCTCACTCCGTTCTCTGGTGCGGGAGCATCCATATAAATGACTTGCTTTCTGGTCTGGCCTCCTTTGATGAGCACTTGAGGCTCGAGGTTGAAGGTGCCCACGCCATTGGAGGAATAGAAGGCCACGCTGTACTTCAGTTTGCCACCATAGGCCATGAGCTACCAAATAGTAAATTGTTGTTTACTTCTCTGACAAGGCATTGGTTTAAAAATATGTCATTACAAGCCTGCTGCCATTTGAAAGAAATCATGTACTGAAACATACATCACATGGGTAGAATACATTGTCTAGGCTTTGCTTCCTTCTAATTCTACTTAATTATGGATTCTTAAGTTCACTTAAGCTATAGTCCTTTTTTTGGTAAGTGATTTTTTACAAAGGATTTTAAAATTAAATTTATTGAGCTAACATTGGTTAATAACATTATATAATTTTCAGGTGTACAACATTGTAATTCAACATCTGTGTGCTCTATTGCGTGCTCATCACCAACGTCTAGTTTCCCGCCGTTACCATATATTTGACCCTTTCACCCTCCCCGCACCCCCTTTCCACTCATATGTGGAATATAATACAAAATTTCTTTAAATAATTTATTGAAGTATGATTGGCTGTAAAAAGCTGTATATATTTAATGCATAAAACTTGAAGAGTTTTGGGATATGCATTCACCCGTGAAACCATCACTTCCATTATAGCCACAGACACATCCATCACCTCCCACAGATTCCTTCTTGATGATACTAACAAAGGTAAGCTCCAGAATAACAAATCAATGTAGTAACCGTCCTGATTATTCTCAAGCTCCTTTGAATTAAAGATTATCTATATCTATAGACACACTGGATGTATAGTCGCACATTTTAAAGATCAGGGTGAATTCATACAAAGACTCCACTATTTATATAAACAAAAATGCAAGTGATACCTTCAAGAGTCTTTTATAGGTTTTTATTTTCCCCCAAACTGCCCAGGCAATGGCACCCAGGCTTTTACTGAACTTACATTAGTAAAAACAATAAATATTTGTTGAATGACTACTTTGAGAAGGAAAACAAAATGATTTGAATTTTTAAAGACTTCAAAATTAATGAAAAATGTTAAAGAACCATACATTTTGGGGGATTTTTATAAGTGTTAAACTTTTCCATCCCCACTTAGAAGAGGAAATTAATAACCACTTCAGTTAATGATGGCCAAACCCAGTCTATTGTGATTTCAAATTATACCCATATCCCCTTGGGAATGTGGACCGGCTCTAGGCTGGGTGTGGGCCTCACCTGGTCTCCCTGGAACTGCCCCGGCAGTCGCCAGTAAAATGGTTCTCCATGCACATGTTGCCTGACGGTCACGGCATCCAGGAGGACATCAGGGGCCTGATAATACACCCCCTCAGTCGTACCCCTGAGGTTACTCAGAGAAACCACACGTAGAAGAGGCTGATCTGAGTCCAGAGTTACCTAGTCATAGAAGGGAGGAAAAACGCACTTTAGGACATGAATTTACTCCATACCTTTGATTTGTCCGATTCTACCATTATTTTTCAGATAAGACAGCTTCTTTAGTAAAACAGGAATAATAAAAACTTTTCCTTTAAACTTAAACCCTGATTGAAATGAAGTGAACATGTTTTAATCTATTGCATTTAGGGTCAAACTGCTGCTACACGGGACAATGTTCAGTTATAAGAAGGACACTGTTGAGATATTGCCATCTTATCTTCTCTCCAACTAAAGCTTTCGATAGATTAGCTAAGGAGCAACACTGAATACCTTTAGTTCCACCTCCACATATTTCTCTGGACAGCAGAAGTAGAGCTCTGATTCATAACTAACCCAAATTAGTTTCTTAGGATTTCTGATGCCTTAAGAGCAAAAATTAATTTAAGTACTTGACTGTCTCTCTCCTACCCCCACCTAATTCCCAAGGGGAGAGGGGTTAAAAACAGAACATTTTAACTGCATTCCTAACTTACTGGCATCCTCACATAACCCTCCACCTCCGAGCAGAGTTGTGACAGCCCAAAGCAGAAGCACGGGGTGCACCCCAGAGGGTTGTCAGCATGGAGAGCGTAGGTGCCAGCTCGACACTCGCTGCACTGAAGGCCAAGGACATTTTCCTAAAGGGGAAAAAATAATACTCATTTTTACCTAAAAAAAAAATAAAAATGATTTCTGAACAAACAGAAATGAAGTAGATCATAAAAGTCAGTTTGGGTCAAGAAACATCCCTGGACTAGCTGTTCCTTAGGCAGGTTCCTTAACCTCTCTGAGCATTAGTTCTCTCAGAGACTCAATCAGAGATTCCCCACAACAGCTGCTGATCAGAATCATCTTGAAGTTTTTGGAAAGTACACATTCCCTGATTAGAATCTCCTGGAGGCTTCAGGTGATTCTGATGATCAGTCAGGCTGAAGATTCACGGATGAGGTGGTTATTAAGGCAAGTCTCTCCCGTTCTAACGGGCTATAATGACAACTGCTAGTATCATAAATGTGGGAAGCCAAAAATATCCACTGATGTTTCCATTACCCCCAGGCTGTAGGATCTACCTGAATTGTCCCTTCCTCATCCCCAGTCACTAATCAACCCAGTACCCTCTGGATTCCGTCTTTCCAGCCCCAGGAAAGGACCAGAGAAGGTGGCCAGAGGCCCTTTCAGAACTGTAATTGCATTAGTTTTCCCATTGTGATTTGTTATAAGGACCTGGGCCATGGTTCTTATAACAAAACACAATGGGAAAACTAATGGAAATACATGGAATTAAACATGATGTTGAAATCTTACCTCCTCGGAAAATAAGAAACACGGATTTCCTTTAATCTGGTCAGCATATACAAAAGAATAATTATCAGCTCTCAAATCACAAATCTCCTTGAGCTCTGTGTTATCTATTTTACCTATATATTCAAGACAGGTTGGCTACTCAGCCAACAGGAACACATGATAGAAAACTCAAGAGTGTTTTTCAAATCAGTTCCATCATCTCGCATTTGCAATGACCAGTAAAATTTCCATTTAAAGAATCATCCATCATTCTAGAAGAGCACACATGAAATTTAAACTCAGACCTGCAAGGTATTATTTACTCATTATGAGATGTGTCTAAAACCTGGCTGCTTATTTAAATAGTTAAAAGCTCAAAAGTCACTATGACGAGAAGGTGAGAGGAAGAAAATGGAGCACCAAGGGCCCATACCTTGCAAGAGCAGGTACCAGTTTCCTCTGCACAGCTGCAAAGACCCTGTTCTTCATCACAGGTGTCCACCAATGTCCCTCTCAGGTCACAGTCACAGGCCACACAGTCTGGAAAGTCTCTGAAGCCAAAGGAGCACTGATGACAGCTCGGTCCAGCAAATGCAGGCTTACATTGGCAATGGCCAGTGAGCACATTGCACTGAGGACTGGCTGACCCTTCATTACTGCAATTGCAGGCCTGAAAGAAGGGAATAAAACAACACACCTAAATAAATACAAAGGCAGCTTTTACATTTTCATAATGTGCACATATTGGGATGAGCAGAAAACACTAAATGTGGGGAAATTATACAAAGGAATGGATCTCTCGATATTGCTCTATGGATTAACTCTGCCACATGCCAGCAGGAGGCAGGAACTGCATTGTGGACATTTGGGCATCTTTGTGGCACATGTGACCTGAAACTCAGTCTGCTTCATAGGGCCAAACCGTCCAGCA
This sequence comes from Rhinolophus hipposideros, assembly GCF_964194185.1. Classification (NCBI taxonomy): domain Eukaryota; kingdom Metazoa; phylum Chordata; class Mammalia; order Chiroptera; family Rhinolophidae; genus Rhinolophus; species Rhinolophus hipposideros. The sequence continues at coordinate 49,067,997 of NC_138063.1, forward strand.
ACATTATTTTAGAAGCAAAGTAATTTTACCTCTGTTCTCAAAACACAAACTATATCTAAGTTTAACTGAAAAAGTTACATAAAAAATTAGAACCCTTTGAGAATGGACATAAACCCCCAATAAAGTGATTGATGCCCTAATCCTAGAAGATAGTATATATCACATAATATATTTATATATTTATAATATAATATAATATGTAATATATTTACAATATATTTAATAATTTTTTGACCTTCTAACCATCAATTCCACAGCTAGGGTCTTGAAGAACTCTTAGAATCACATATTTTAATGCTGCTGTTTCTTTCACTTTGATTCCTACAATCCATATTGAGTTGTAAATATAAACCATAAAGCTATGCAACAGGTTAAAATCAAGCAAATAGAAGAAAGGGAATTCAACTCGCTAGAGCAAAGTAATGCTCGGTTAAGAAAACGCACAGACGATAGGTCACACCTGGCATCCGTGCTCCGGGTCATAGCCCCAGTATTTGTCCTCACATTCTTCACACGTTACGCCTCGAGTATGAGGAGGACAGATGCACTCCCCCGATGCTGGGTCACATGTATTCTGAGTGTGAGTACAGTCACAGGCTACAGCAAAGACAGATGGTGGTGTTACAGGTCAGGACAATCAGTGCAACGGAAGGAGTAAGAGCTGATGCTACAAGTTATTTCACTCTCACTAATAATCTAAACCATTCTTTTAGTTCCTGAAAGAGACCATGTGATTCCCAAGACCCCTTTGTGTCTCATGGGAGGTGGTTGTTCCTCCTTGTCAAGAAATGCTGCTGGATATGGAATATAGTCAATAATATAGCAAGACTAGTCAGAGGGACCACTTCTTTCATTATGTAAATGTCTAACCACTATGCTCTACACCTGAAATTAATATATAATAATATATGTTAACTGTAATTGAAAAATTTAAAAAGGTGAAGGGAAATAAGAGCTCCAAATTTCCAGCTATAAAACAAATAAGTCATAAGGATGTAATGTACAACTTAGGGAGTATACTCAATAATATTGTGATAACATGGTACAGTGTCAGATGGTTGCTGGACTTATGGTGATCACGTCTTTAGGTCTATAAATGTTGAATATCTATTGTATACACCGAAATTAATATAATATTGAATGTTACCTATATTTTAATAAAAATCTTTGAAAAATAAAATAAAAATAAATGCTGCTGGAAGAGAGGTAACGGGGATACAGGGGTGAAATAGAACAGCCTGGGAAAACCCTGGATAGGTGGGAAGAACAGATAGAACTAGTATTTATCAAGCATTTATTGTATGCCAAATGCTGTGTTAAAAGACTTGATGTACAACCTTAAAAATCCTGGATGGACATTATAATGAGCTTGTCCATTTTAAAAATGAAGAACTTAAAGCTAAGTGAAGTGAAGTAATTAATCTAAGCTCACACAATTAATAGAACCTGACCAAAGCTTATGGATGTATCTGGAATAGGGATACAAACAAAAAAGTATGAAATTCTACATGTGAAGAAGAGAAAAACAACAAAGGAACTTAACAGAATTAGAAATCAAAGGAGGGTTCAAAGAGAAGTCTGGAGATTACTATAAAGTCTCAATAATGAATTCAAGAGCTTACGTGTACAGCCACCATCCTGGAAAGCATAGAAGCCATGTGCACACCTGTCGCACCTTTTCCCAGCCACACCTGGTACACAGTGACACTGGCCTTCCTCCGTGCAGTCATCTGACATAGAGCCCATCATGCTGCAGTCACAGGGCAGGCAGCCAAACCCTGTGTCCAACCCGTAATAGCCATACTGTTTCATAGAAGAGGCAAAATAGTGGAAGCCAAAATACATTTTAATAAATAACTAATAATACTAGGATGTTTTCCAAATCAAACGCAGGGTGTTTCATAGAATCATAAAGTGTTTATTCCAGTCCTTTGTAAACTGAATACATACTCTCTAGTTACATGCACAGCATATACCAGTTGCGTTTTGGGTGTTAGCTCTTTCAAGAAGTCGGGAATTCATTTCATTTGAACCAAGGTTAAGTTGTCGTTTATGGACATCACTAATACTTTAATTGTATGCAATGACCAGTAGGCATCTTACCAAGCACTGATCACAGTGTTGTCCGGTCACGTGTGGTTTGCAGTCGCAGAGACCCGTCTCAGGATGGCAGATGCCAGAAAAGGAGCCCTTTCCATAGCATTCACAGGCTAACACACACAAAAAAACATAGTCGTGTCCATTTCTGGGTTTGGTTATGAGATCCCTTAATCCCCAAAGGAAAAATTGTACACATTCATGATTCAAATCACAAAACTAAAAAAACACATATATTACTTTGAAATAACTTTAAATATTTAGCATTTCTTCTGAAGAGTAAGCCAAAATAGGGTTGGTAGAGGAACCATCACAGAGGAAATAGACTACTGAATTCATTAAGATAATTATTAGCAAACTAACTTGACCAATTTCATAAATTCCTTGAAAACTTTTAAATGACCCACCAATGTATATCCACAAATCTGCATTAAAAAACATGCAATGGAGATTTCAAAATCAATGTAGCCATTTTCTCTCATTCCAACCATGTCAATATTTAATATTTGAAAGCTCAGTTATAGCAATCTAAATAAATATATCTCATAATTTAATGAAAAACATTTCCCTCTTCTAAGTCACGAGTCATATGTAGTTCTAATATATTTACCTTCAGGCTAGATGTTTCAGTTTTATCTAGCTATAATATTGATGATTAAAGCTACAAAATCCCCTACCTTTTCAAAGTGATGCAATTTAATGAAAGCAAGACATGTTTAAATGATATTCATGCCACACGTGTCAATATGCACTTCATTTTAATATTTAATATGCTCGCTGAGCCAGATTGGTGGCTCAGATGGTTGGAGGGCCGAGCTCCTAATGCTGAGGTTCCCGGTTCCATTCCCACACAGGAGGTGAGCTGCGCCCTCTACTGCTAAGGTTGTGAACAACGGCTCTCCCTGGAGCTGGCTGCAGTGAACAGCCGAAGGTCAGCATGAGCTGCCATGGGCTTCTGTGAGCTGCCATGAGCAGCTGGTGGCCAGCGTGAGTGGCCGGCAGCCATCGTGAGCAGCCAACCGACACGACTGGCAACCGACTGTCTCACCCAGGGGGAGCACAAGGCTCATAACACCAGCATGGGCCAGGGAGCTGTGTCCTAAACAACTAGACTGAGAAACAATGGCTTGAACCAGAGTTGGGGGGGGGGTGGGGGTGGAGGGGGAAGAAGGGAAAAAAAAAATGTGTTCACTGACAAAATACCCCAGGCATGTATACTATTTATGAAAGCTTGGATTCAGAAAATGCACAATTTCTGTCATATGGTATAATAATGTAAGAAAAGGAAACCTTTGCAAATTATCTCAACCCCAAGCACTCTGTGTGGAAGCCCACTGCAATGGGAGGCAGAGCAGTGGGAGATGCTGGAAACTGAAAGGCTGATAGTGTGGGGACAGAGCCAGGAGTGCAGTTTCCAGGCCCTCGGCCTCACATGGAAAGGTGCTGGCTCAGATAGTAACTGGTCATCAACTGTGATGGGATGGCCATCAGCTGTGGCTAGTTGGCCGTCAGCTGAACCAGTGAGCCATTGGCCACTGCTATAACTGCTATGGCTATGCTAGCAAAAAAATGGGGGCTGGCAAGAGCTAAGTGTAGATTGCAGACAGGCGGATTGCAGCTAGCAAATGGGGAGTCGGTCGGTTGGCAGAAAAGCGGACAGCAGATCGCACATTGCGTGAATCCAGCCTCCAGTGAGACTATAGTAGTATGACTCCCCTATCTATGGCTCTGTGGGTGTTCCTTTTTGGCCTCACCATGTCCTGCGTTCTTATGTGGGGAGCAGGAGGCGAGACCCCGCAGGCCGCCCTGCACGACAAATGATCAGGAAAAGGTGGTGGAATTCTGCCTCCTTGACTGACCTTGGCCAAGCTCTGGAGGAACTCTCTCACTGGAGGTTTTCCCTGGTGGAAGTGCGCTGACACTAACAGCTCCTGCGGGAGGCCAGTTAAGTGCTATGGGCCCCATTCACTGCTGCCCTTTCTGCTCTGCCCATTCTGTAGCCAACCTTTGAAAACTCTACTACCTCTTTATATTAAACATACCTTTTATTTCCTGTATTTCTGATGCTTTGACTTCCGGGGCCTTGCTGAGTCTGGAGAGATTACCCCTCCCAGGGTTAGTCTATTTCTAGAGATAGTAAACAGCTGGGATGCCTTTCGTGTGTAAACCTATCAGCCCAGAGCCCACACCTCTGCCTGCCTTCTTTATTGGGCTCTCAAGTTCATCCACTGCACTAATCACCCCAGATCCATACCTCACACAACTATGGACAGCCCCCTATGCCCCAGAGCCTGCTAAGTTATTCAAACCAACCAATCCTAAGTCTGTTTATCCTGCCTCATAGAAACCACAAAAAGGCTCCAGCCCACATTTTCCCTCCTGACCAACCTGGGAGCTTCCCCACAGGGCCAGCCCCATGCTGTGATGTGTCCCCCTCCTCCTGGCATCTATCTTTTCAATGGTAGTCATCTGATCTGCTGGCCTTGCCATACCCAAATAATAATAAAGCTTGTATTTTAAAACACTCCTCAGCCTCCAACCATTCTCAACTGTCTCCCATCGAAAACATCACATACATATGCCCACATTTTCTTCTCTCTCTCTCTCTCTCTCTCTCTCTCTCTCTCTCTCTCTCTCTCACACACACACACACACACACACACACACACACACACACGCACATGCCACCTGACACTCATACTCTTAACTCTTTATCTGAGGGTCCATCTTCCAAGCACTCTTCCTGAAGTCTCCAGGTACTTCCCAGGTACAAATTCCATGAGCAGATTTTCAATCTTCATCTTGCTGTATCTTTCTAAGGAATGGGACCCCTGACTGCTCTCTCCCTTTTGAACTTTCTCCTTACCAAGTTTTCCGAACACCCATTCTTCAGTATTCTTCCTATTCCTCTCTATTTCTCATATTTCCCTCTAGGCCTCCCCCTCTGTGTCTCACTTAAAGTTTTCCCTTCCTTTGGTGAAAATTCAAAGTTCACTGTATGATTACCACAGAATATTAATGATAATAAGAAATCATCTCTATCATACTATCAGTTTGCGCCTGTCACATTACAGACAATATTTCATTTAACCTTTGTAGCAAACTTAGGAGGGAAGCATATAATTTTCTCTGTTTTTCAGTGTGAAATTTAAACCTCAGGATATCTTTCTGTAATAACAATTATAATAGCAATTATTAATAAAAAATTGTTCATGTTATAACCAATACTAGTTTAAAACCATTGCTGATTACTGACTTCATATATTTTAATTCTCATAAGAACCCCACAGTATGAAAATTATACCCACTAACTTAATTCACATGAGGTTCCTTTAATGTTAGAGCTCAGCAGAGTTACCACAGCCCTTTCTTTTCTCAGTGCCACTCTCTGCCCTGGGCAGCTATGCCCACATCTATCACTTCAACTACCAGCCTATATTTCTTCCCTGATTCCTGCATTCCTGAATATCCAAACACCTTCCCAACAACTCCATAGGACTTCCCATGTCAGTGATATTGAACACTGAGTTTTTTACTTGGGTTAGCCTAATAAAATACAATCTTATATTAGCATGTGGAGGGGATCTTTGGAAGCCCATAAAAGGGACTCTGTTCTATACCTGGGAGGATTTTTACTGAAATATCCAGAAATAGTTGTAGGAATTCATCACATCAAAGCTAGGGATGGGGGAGGAAGAGATGAGAAAAGAATCAAAATTATAACTAGAGAGCTTGGACAGTGTCAGTCCAGCTGCCTGGCCAAGAACTTGGACCCAGCCAGACCTCAGGGTTACGTGTCCTAACCCTGCTCCCCCACCTTCTGTTTATCACCAAAACCTTCTATTTCCTATCTTTCCTTTTATCCCCACAGCAAAATACTGACATAGTTTTGTCAATGTAGATGCATACATTAAAGGAAAATGACTTTTTGGTACATTCACTATGTTTGAATAACTTGAATGTATGAATCCTTCTTCAACAATGAATTTTGTGTAATCTAAGTATAGATCGAGTATTTTTGATGAAAATTTAATATCTTAATTGAGATGGGTTATAAAATATACACTTAATTTTAAAGACTCAGTACTTCAAAAAGAGAAAGAAAATATCTCATTAATACTTGAAAAATTTGATTACATGATAACATTATAATACATTTTATATATTGGGCTAAATAAAATGTATTATTAAAATATATTTTACCTGTTTCTTTTTCCTACTAAAAATGTGGTTACTGAAAATTTTTAAATTACATGTGTGGCTTACATTTCTGTTGGACAGCATTGATATAAAAAAATAATAAAGATTACTGCTTTATTACTAGCAATTATAAGAGCTAACATTTATTTAATAGCTACAACTTTAAATTTGTTATCCCTTTGAATTCTCGGAAAGGCCTTATATATATATATATATATATATATATATATATATATATGTATATTATATATATATTATATACATATTATATATATACTTTATATATTATATATATAATTGTGTCCACTTTATGTATAAGGAAATAGTGGCTCAGAGAGGTTAATGAGTTTTCCTAATGTCACACAGTTGGTCAGTTATCGACCCTGGACCATAACCTACATTAATCAGACTCCAAAACCTGAGCTCCACATATGTACCTATCATCTACCCCATCATATGTAGTTCCCCAATAGACTTGAACCATAAATTTCCAACTCCTATCACAGTTCTCAATCCAGTGCCTAGGAAGTAACAAATAAACTAAGAAATAAATCATCAAGGTTTCCCATAAAGATGAAAAGAAATGATGAGACTTGCAAAAGAATTTAATCAACTTTGGAGTTTTATAAAAATACCAGTTATCATAATTATCTTCCTGTAATAACAAATCAAGGTGTCCACGCTGCTGAACTGAAGGTCGGGTTCATTGGCCCAGGACTATAAAACCTTGTTGATTTCTTTCTTGATGTGTACCTAGGAAAATATCTTGTCTGTCACACTAGCACCCTCTTGTGTCGCCACATTGTAATAGCATAGTAGGAGTCCATCATTTATAGGAAATTATCAAAATAATTTATAATTGTCATTGTTACTCTTTCACTTCTTCAAGAACTGTGCTACACACACACACACACACACACACACACACACACACACACACACACGCATATCTGAGGGTTGTATTGGACCTAAAGCTTTAAGTCTGTCAGCTATGGCATATGAAAATCTGCTTTTCTCAGTGAGTGGTTCTACTTGACTCATAATTTCAAGGATCTAAGCAAAGCCCTACAGAGTAACATGGGGGTCGTTAGGTCAGGCATAGACCACTAAGACGCACCGCTTTCTGGGGCTAGAGCCTCCCCATTTCCCACCCTACATCTTGAAATCCCATTTGTTTCACGAGACCCCTTAGCATCTCCCTCACAAACGTGACAGGCTTAGAGCATCACTCTTCCTTCATATCAGTCCCTGAGAGCTGTACTACCACTTTGTAAAGCACCACTTTCTCCTCAGATGGAAGAGTGCACCTTTTCTAGGCCATCTGACCTTCACGTAGAGTAACTGATGCAGCTGCCATAGGGTAAGTAGCAATGTCTTTGTTCTTGGGTCCATACCCAGCATTAACACAAGAACGACTCAGATAAAGTTACCTCATGGCTGAGCACTTTTTGACACCTGTAAGTAAATGGATGGAGACTTCACGTAGCCATAAGTAATGAACTCGACTTCACAGCGCATGAACTCACCACGGCAATTTTTAGCAGTCACAGCGTCCCCGTAGAACCCGTCAGCACACCTTTCACAGTGGGCACCATCCGTGTTCCCAATGCACCTCAGGCATTCTCCAGTGACAGAGTCACAGTGACCGGCCTCCAAGGGGTCAACATTGCCGCTGCAGTTACACAGAACACAGGATTCCCCAGGCACTGTTGGGTTTCCATAGTAACCGTCTGCACATCTGCATAAAAGATTGAAAGAGGGATCCAAATAAATACAATTTCTCTAGACATTACCCCACTATCCAGGGGTTCTCTGAATGGTTAATCAATCAGACTGACTCTTTTAATGAAAGATTTATAGTGTGGAAGGAATGCAACTCCAAGTTCAGACATTCACAGATTTCCTTTACTCACTGGGAAGAATGGGGAACGCATCCAAAATGAGCCACAAATCCAAGGGGACATGGACCTGGCCCCATGCCAGTTGGACCCACATCCCAGCTCTCAGGGATGTCACCCTCTCCTATAGACTGTAGCCAGACTCTGCACTGAGACTTCCTTGTGGGAACAGACAACACTGGCTTTCAGGAGCCAGAAGACAACTGTTAATCAAACCACCACTCCCCTGTGGAATTATCCAGGGTAAAAGGATATTTAAATGTGTGGACAGTAAATACTGACTCCTTGCTGATTCCTGTTGTTATTGATGATGAGAACTCAGATTTAGTTCAAGGAGATCGAGTGCCATTCTCAAAACATTCTCTGGGAGTTTCAATATTAATTTTGTTATTAAATATCGGCTTTTCTCTAAGATTACGTGAATTAATAATCATGTACCAAAACTCCAAAACCACACTTAACTACACATTTAAAAATAAACACATAGAATTTATGTTAAATAGTTTTTAATGCATCTTTTTGGAAACCAGTTGAGCAATGCAAAGTACCTCTCACACCAAGTTCCTGAGTATCCCAGGGCACACTGGTCACAGACTACTTCATCTCCATCATGTAGGTGGCAGGTGGGGCTGAAACTATCAAAACATTAGAAATGAGTGCAATTTTCCCATGCATGGATATAGAATTTCTAAATATTTTAAGTGCTTAATTTCTACCACTCCTGTCCTTATAAACTTTCATTGGGTTCTCACTCCTTAGCCCAGAATCCAAGGCCCACTTCAGCTGGAGTGTGCTTCCTCCTCTCTCTGCCTGGGCTCATCCAGCTTTTCCCCAATACTCAACTCAGCTGTCACCTCCTCCAGGAGGCCTGCTCAGATATTCCAGCCCGGTTCCTCTCTGGGTTCCCTGGCACTGCCTGCCTGCCTCAGAACCTGGCCCACATTGACCAAGAGTGAGTTCCCTTACACACTTGAGCAATCAATATTTCCCAGAGGACCTCCACTGCTGACCAGGGTCCCTTCAGATTCTACTCCTGCATCTCAGGAAGGCCTGTGAAGGGAAGTATGGGGGTGGTTAAGAGGCCTCCATGATTTCAGGAGAGTAACCCTGATTGTATATTTTATATACTGTAATTTCAAATAAAAATCCCCAGGGGGGAAATTCTTTGGGTGCGAATGGAGAAAGAGTTCTAAAGGGTAAACCAGTGAGAGAGAGAGAGAGAGCAGCTTTCAAAGCACTGGCCTGCAGGACACCACGCCCTATGCCCCATGATGTACAGGCCTTCACATGACTGTCTCCTTCCACGTCCCCTCATGCCTTATGCTCCAGGACTGACTGAACTCCTTAGATGGATCTGCTCTTTTATGCTGCCACGCCTTGGCACACTCAGTTCCTTCTGCTTAGGATAGCCTTCACTGCTGCCTTCAAATTCCTTCTCATCCTTCAAATCTCCAATCTAGAGTTTATTGAGAGTCATTCATGGCAGATTCTCACAGTTCAGTGGACATTCCTCTACTGTGGTCATGACCACACTGTGGATTCGAGGGCCGGCAGCCATGGACAAACAGTTTGATACTCAGAGTACCTACCATGAGACCCAGTATATAGTAGGTGCTCAATAAATACTTGCTCAATCAATTAAATGAATTCAGCCCATTCTCAATAAGCCTCACATTTTGTTCATTAGACCAAAAGCTCCGTAAGCCCAGGAATACGTTTTATTCATCTCTGTATCCCCTGTACCCCCTGGCCCAGTGGTAGGCACACAATATATACCTATGAAATAACATGACCAACATTATACCAAATGGAAAAACAGTATGCAAATGTCCTTGCCATCACACAACTTTCCTTACACAATTTAATACACAAAACTTTTTTTTTTTTTAAAAGACAATCCACCCCTCCATCTTTAATCCTAATGAATTATTACTGGGAAAAATTCACACTCTTATTACATACAAAGTCTTCCTTTGTGGATATTAGTACATATCTGGACAGAAATCCTGGCCATGCCAGACAATACCTGCTGGGGGAGGTGTCAGGCTTACTTGTTGGAGGGGGAGGAGAGGGGGCAGGCACAAGGCTGGCAGTCCCCAGGAGTCCCGCGGGAAGGCAGCCCATAGAAGCCAGGCAGGCAGTGCTCACAGTGGTCCCCAGTGGTGTTGTGTCCGCACGCCTAGGACACATTCATGAAAAGAAGATTCAGCTCAGATTTCCATAAAGAACTCTCAGATATATCTACAAACAACTTAAAGTCCAAGAGGAAAAAAAAACACAAAATGCTAAAACAAGTCACCAAATTTTGTGACATGAGAAAGGGTTGCCCTTTCCAGATTAATTAATACAATTTTAATGTGCGTAAATGCGAAGCATAAGAGTTTCACTTCCGACCATGTCAGAGTAACTGGTACATTCTTACCCTTCTGCAGGAAACTAGAAAACTGGAACAAATCTATTAAACAAATGCTTTCAGACAATGGACAACAGAGAGTGCTGGTCTGTGATCCCTGAGAGAAAGGAGATGGTGGAATGAATCTTACAACCACATGTTTGTTTGTTTGTTGCCTGCAGACACTGGCCAAACAGAGCTAAGGGTCTTGCTGAGTTGAGGAGACAGAGATCAGAGTTTGGGGAGGCTGAACCTGCTGGAATTTGGACAGAGGGCTAGAGCTTCGGAGAGCAAGAGCTCCAGAAATCTACATGGGGGATCCCTCCAAAATGCTAAACAATACTAAGCTGCTTGTGCGAATACTAAGCTTCTTGCACGTAGAGTACAACTCCTTGAGGCCAGATAAAGCACAGGTGAGATGTAAGCTGAAAAATTCAGAAGTCACACAGAGCTCAGAGATATTAGAATTCTTACCAGCTGCTGTGGGGAGATCCTGGCAAACACTCAGAACACTCAGTAGAGACTTCAGAAGGAAAATTCCTTCCTAGTTGTGTTAAAAGTGCCATAGAGTAAAGGCTATATGAGACCGGCCCCAACAACGTTGAAAAACAAACCTGGAAACAATCACGCTGACTTGCAATAACCTAATTGTCTGCCAAAATAAACTTTTAAGTTCTTCAAAAGACAGCAACAAAATCTGGAAACTCAAATGCAACAATATTCATCAAACAATATTTATCATGCAATCAAAAACTACTGGATGTGCTCCCACTGGCCAAATCTGGGAAAATTTGGAATCCATGGGTCCCAACAGAAAACACGTAGGTAATTCAATAAATATATGGGGAGAAGGGAGGGTTCTTGCTTATAGTGGAATGCTGTGTGCCAACCCATAAGAGTGGGGGAAGGGCTAGAGTTGGATAACCATTCTTTTGCAAACATCATAATAAGTATGGTTTGGGCAAGAATAACCAACGACTACAACATCTAAGGGGGAAATCTGATGAGGAATAGGATACTTGCATGGTTCTAAAGTGTCTCCCTCACTTTACAAAATGAAAGAACAGCAAATACATAGTGAAGAAATTGACCAACACCTGGCCTGCAAAATCAGAATTGCCACCACCAGCGAGAGGTGGTGGGCATTGTGGAACTGCACATGCCATGTGCTCAGGAGGACACACTAAGGACGTATTCGGGCCTGCAAAGTATAACCTGAATCTATTCATGGGAAAACAAGAGAAGAACCCCAAATGAGAGAAATTCTATTTTTTAAAAAATGATTGTCTTCTTCAAAATGCCAATGTCATAAAAGGCAAAGATGTGCTGTGGAAATATTTTGAATTAAAGACTAAAGAGACGTGACAATAAAATGCAATACCCAATCTTAGAAGGCGGCCTCTAATGGTGGGGGGAGGAGGAATGTTATAAAAGACATAATTGAGTCAATTGACAAAACTGAAAAATAGATGGTAAATTAGGAAAAGTAGAATACCGATGTTAAATTTACTGCTGTTAGTAACTGTATTATGGTTACATAAGAGAATATCTTTATTCTCAGGACATGCACAGTGAAGTATTTAGGGATAAATGGACAGGATGTACGCAATTTATTCTCAAGTAGTTTAGAAAAATATTATGATTGAATTATGATTAGATAGAATAATAAAGCAAATGGGGAATAGGTTAACAGTAGGTGAACCTAGGTAAATGGTGGGTGTTCTAAGCACCATTCTTCTACCTCCAACCTTTGTATAAATGTAAAATTATTTTCAAATACAGTGTTATTTTTTGTTTTGTTTTGTTTTTAATAGGGGACAATAAGTACTAGATATGAGAAGCAAAAAAAAAAAAAAAAAGGGGGGATCCATAACCAGGAGAAAAATCTACAAATCAGGCAAAGAATTATGTAGATAAGAATTACGACTGATGTTTCATTTGAAATACTGCAAGCCATAAGCAAAAAGAACAATTTTTAAGTACTGAAAAAAACTCTGCAAAAATACATTTCAACAGTGAAGGCAAAAGAAAGTCTTTTTCAGATAAACAAAAGATGAGATAATTTGTCAATCATCAGACTTGCAATGGAGAAATGCTGAAAATAGTTCTTCAGGGGGCAGAAACATGGTCCAGATGAAATCTTGGATTTATACTGAGTGAAGAATACAGAAAATGGTAAATACGTGAATAAATATGAACGACTCATTATCCTGTAAAACATCTCTGGAAAGTAAAACCACCCTGAGCTAGGTGTACACGAGATGTGCAGGAGAAAGGAGAGGACCACACGGGCCGAGCAGAGAGCAACGCTGAGCACCTGGCAGCTTCATGGCTCAAGGGAGAAGGGCACCTGTTTTGCACATTGTCTCCCAGGTTCTGCTTTCCCTGTGACTCAGTCCCCACGTCCCCTGTCATGATGTCTCCCAGAGCTGTCTCCTATGACCTCTACCCACCCCTGCCTGCATTCACCTGCCCAGTCCCACCTGTGGGTCCTCTCCTCTCATTTCCTCTCTCCCGGTCTCCACCTGGTCTGTCATTTCCCTTTATACCCTTTCTCGTAGAGCTACCCATTTTACATACATTTACAGGCCACATTTTTCATCCAACAATTAAAATATTATGTCCAGTTTCTAAACTACATACTTTTCTATAATTCCCGAGGTTGATAAAATATTTCCCATATACTAAATTTAATTTGGGACTATAAATGCTTGTGTTACATCCTTTTGTACCAAGGTTTCACAAGTTTTATTTAGGGTATTGTAGACCACAGCTTCTAAACTTGAATGTGTATATACAGGTCACCTGGGTTAATATTGATTCTGACTCAGGAGGTCTACAGGGACCTGAGATTCCAGGTTTCTAAAAATGCTCCTGGAAGACGTCCATATGGCTCGTTCTCAGAATACATTTTGGTAGCACGTCTTTTTCTCCCCATCCCCCATATGATCTTGGTTTTGATAATTTATCCAAATTAATTAAAAATGCAACTGGCCTTAGTAAAAGCCACATGGTTGCACTGCAAGTATTACACAGAATAACTCGTTTCATTAAAATATATTTGATTATGTATAATTAGAAAATGTCTATGATATGTTTTCTTTGCTCAAAGGGCCAAATGGGGTCTTCTTTCTCTTTGGGAAAACTATTATGTAGTTCTATTGAAGAACCTGCTGAGGCTTTGTTTCAAGGTTTTCTCAGGTGTGACAGTCACTAAGTGACTGTCCCTGTTGGTAGATATGGTATGTGAAGGATGGGAAGGCTCATCTCCTTGCAGAGGAAAAAGATCTCCATTTGAAAGAAAAAACATGAAGGCCCAAGACGTGCCCAACTGCTTTTTATGCCCCACTCTCTGCAAGGCAAAGAAACTGGCTTCTCCTTGGGATAAGAGCAGAAAAAGTACAGAGAAAAGAAGAGGGGCTAAGGACTTTTGGTGCATAAGTGTAGGTTCATGGGTTGTAACAAATGTACCACTCTAGTGGGGGACACTGTAATGGGGGAGAATGTGCCTGTGGAGGGTGGGTAAGAGCCATATAGGAAATCTCTGTATCTTCCTCTTTATTTTGCTATAAACCTAAAACTCCTCTTTAAAAAAAAATAGTCTTAAAGAAAAGAATACGGGCACTAAGAACAACTGCAAACTTCTCTTTAATAAACTGTAAATAAGGAGCAACAGTTTGAGCTAGATAGCTACATACAAGGCCAAGGGCTATAAACAGTTATACAAAAGGAACACTGAGGTGTGTTTTTTTAAAAATAATAGATAAAAGCAAAATTAAACAGATAAATGAAGGTACCAACTTTGGATATTCCCTAAATCCCGATCTAATTTTTTATTATCCTTGCTCCTTTGAACATTGATCATTTTAAAAAGAAAAAGCAACTTTACAGTGGAACTACCTGGCAGACACCACTTAATCCAAGCGGCTCAGGCTAACATCCCGAGGAAGAAGACAGTGACATATATCCCTGACAGGAGGCACTGACAGGGCATGTCACCTCCACACCTACCTGCCAAAAATGCATCACCTCAACCTAATCATGAGAAAACAGACCAGGCCCAGCTAAAAGACCAGCCCCACAGAATGTCAGCATGCTTCAAAGGTGCCACAGTCATGAAAGACAAGGAAAGATGAGAAACTGTCAGATCAAAGAAGGAAAGGCCATGAAATGCAATGTGGGATTTTAAAGGACAAGGGACACGAATGGAAAAAGGGGATGAAATCGGAGTGGTCTGTAGTTTAGTTGATCAGATTGTGCCAGTGTTAATTTCTTCGTTCTGATAATGACTATGGTTATACAAGACCATATATAGGTCTTGTATAACCTATATATAGGTGTGTTAGGGGAAGCCGGGTGAAGGTGACGGAAGGAACTCTATTTTGGTAACCCATTGTAAATCTAGAATGCTTTCCAAAAAAATGTTTAACTATGAAACTGTTATCATTATTGTTATGACAGCTTTAAGAACAGTTTCTAGTTAGCATTTCTACTTTACAAAAATACATGAATATATTTCTGTAAATACATATTGATAGAAGCATGTGCCAATACTCTTTCAGCCTACCTGTAACTAGACCCAGAGCTGGCACAGCCACAACCTACTGACGATCCCCAAATGTTGAAAAAGGCCTCCAATGGCTGGCCTTGCAAACCTCAGTGGCAAAGGGAAAGACGATTTTTTTCTAATTTTTATTAAATTTATTGGGGTGACCTTGGATACTAAAATTATATACATTTCAAGTGTACAATTCTATAATACGTCATCTATATATTGCATTGTGTGTTCACCACCCAAATTCAGTTCTCCTTCCATCATCATATATTTGACCCCCTTAACCCTCTTCTACCACCCTCCCTCCCTGCTTACCCTTTGGTAACTACTAAACAGTTGTCTGTATCTATGAGTTTTTGTTTGTTTGTCTTGTTTGTTTGTTGTTTTCAGTTTTTACCCTTATGTTCATTGCAGCATTATTCATAATCGCCAAGGCATGGAAACAACAAAACTGTCTTTTGATAGATGATTAGATAAAGAAACTGCTATACATATATGATGGACTATTACTCAGCCATAAAAAAGATGAAATACTGCCATTTCAGACAACATGGATGGATCTTGAGATTATCATGCTAAACAAAGTAAGTCAGACAAGAAAAAGTCGAGAACCATATGACTTCACTCACATGTGAGAGATGTTTTAAAAAAGGAACAACGTCATCAAGCTGTGGGAAGCTGTGTGCCTGAGGGAAGTGATCCCAGAGGGATTGACTCTGTGTGCAAACCACCATTTCACGCAATTCGTATAGACACTTCACTTACAGAATGAAGAAATGAACCAAGAACAAAATGAAAGCTTTCCTTATAGAATAAAGAAAAATTAGGCTCTAGAGAGAAAAAAGCCATTCATGGCACTACGCCAAGATCTTCTCCATGGTTCTGATAATTAATTTTCCCTAGTGACTCAGTCAAACTCTTTTGGAAAGAGTGCGAACATATCCCTGTACAATGAATAGAGTTCAGCTGATTAACATATGCATTCACTCCATCTATGAGGAGTGAATCCATTAAAACTCGGGAGTGTGGCCTGGCTTCCAGGCATAAGAGCCTAACAGAATTCCTGATTGAAGTTAAAAAACAAGTCTTGCCCTGTATATGCCCCAAAGTTCATTCTCAAGATTAATTACATATTTGTTAAGCTCTGTTTTAGTTCATATTACATGAAAGAACTACTTGTTCAAAGCATCGATCAGAGCTAACAACTATAAAGCATTCTACATTGTACAAACGAGTGTGATTATTAGTTTTATCATCCCTCTTATGATGTACTATGTAATATAATGTTTTAAAAAACCCTTGCATTTGCATTTAAAAGATCTGACCCTTTTAATTTAATCAGTGGACATTTTATACCTTTACATGGCTTTATAATCTTGCAAAGAAAATAATTACTTTTTATTGTTCTAATAAAAAACCTACAGTGAAGTTATATATCCTTTTTCCACTGTCACCAAAGTAACTTTTTTTTTTCCCAAAAAAAGGGGGAGGGGGAAGAATGAAACATTTTATAACATGAACTTAAGTCTGCAAATTTCCTTTGGGGTCTACAAGGGCAGGGACATTCTCCTGTGGAGGAATCATTCTTTTTTTAAATCACTTCTACACAAGCAGATGGCTTTGGGGTGGGTAGGAGGGGACTTCAAGGTTCCGGTAAGACTCACAAAGCAATCGCCGTGAATGCTACACTCAGCTGCATGGCTGTGGCATTCACAGGGCTGACAAATTCCTCCAAATAGTATTCCATCCACACGGTAATAGCCAGAGAGGCAGGACTGCAAAAGAAGAATGGACAACCCATGCTGCTGAAGGCAACTTTGTACATGACACAAATCATCTTCTACCCAATACATTAGAAACATAAACTGCTCAGTTTTCCATGAAAGAAGAAACTTATTTCTTTTTTTTCTTTTTTCCCCAAACATCTTTATCAAGATATCATTTACATGCCACAAAATGCAGCCATTTTAAGAGTACAAGTCAATGACATTTTAGTAAACTTACTGAGTTGTACGACCATCACCATAATCTAGCTCCATGTTTTTTTTAAAGGTAGAGACGTGTACACAAAAACTTAATGAGTCAGCATACACCTTAGTGGTATTCCACTGTAATATTCTTAGAAATCACGTAACACTCGGACGTGTAACCAGTGTTTCAATCAAGAGGAGTTTCTCTTTCATACTTATTTTTTTTCTCTTGCTTGAAATTCATGAAAAGTATTCAAATGCAGGGCTGTTTCAGTTTAAATGCAGTTTAACTGAGCAAACATTGTAGGTATGCTGTCTGAGGTGTAAGTGCTGGGCGGGCAAGTAGGCATTGAGCATGCTACTCCCTGTTCTGAGCAGCAGGAACCACTCCAGACACAGAAATTCATTCAGTCCTCATGACAACCCTGAGAAATATTACCTCTATTTTATAGATATGGAATCTGGAACACGGGGCAGTTAAATAATGCACCCATTGTGCTAGTGGGATGGTTCAAAGACAGGTGTGCACACCTACGGGACCCGTGTCCACAGGCTGCCCAGGGCTGCAGCAGACACCAGTCATGTTTATAATGCAGACCAGGGAATAAGTAATTTGGAGGCCAGCACAGTCCCAGGAGGCAAGGGAGGAGGGGGTGTGGATTTGGTTTTTATTATTGTAAGAATTCTTAAAGTGCATTTTCATTATGTAGATAATATATAAATGCATTCATTCACACTACCTTGGGAAAGTCCCCTAACACCTCCATGCAGCCATGCTCCCCTTGGGGACAGTCGCCTTGTCTACAGATGGGTGTTGAGCAAGTAGCCACCTGGAGGTCTGTGTGGTGGTTAGAGGGCTACCAAAAATTCCATTCATTACCAATAGTTTCCTGATTCTTTAAGTCAGCTTCTGAATAAGAGTGTGATTAAATAATGAGTTCTTCTGTTTAACAAAAATGCTTGAAAACATGTATTAAGCTTGTGCTTACTTGAGTCATCCCTACACATCAGCACATTTCCCTCCAAAGCATAGTGACTTATTCTCCAGCAACAGCTGTTCACTGCTGCCCCCTTCTGGTGTAGCTCTCCTGCCTTCTACTTCCATGATTCTACCTGGCTGCCATTCTAGGCTCTCCTATTCCTACACACTACAAGGTGCCCTTAGGGTCATTTATCCATTAAGCATCATACACTCAGGGATTAGGACCTACAAACATTTGTTGGGCCTAAAAATAAATGTTTGAGATCTAAAAAAAATTAATTGGTTGAAAAAAGTATATATATATATATATATATTTAAAATAGAAATATTTAATTATATATCTACACCATGAAGCATTAAGCCAATTTTATTAATTGCAAAGTTTATAACTCATAAAGATTCATAAAAGCAAATTATAGGTTAAATGCTCACTTTGTAAAAATGATTGCCAAGAAATCATAGCCCTGACAAATGTTTATAATCATAGTCAATAACGAGAGGCAGAATGGAGTGGTGGTTAACAGAGAGATGAAATTTAAATCCTGATTTGACTACTTCTTAGCTGTGTGACCTTGGTCAAGTTACTTAATCTTTCTGTGCCTCAGTTTCCTAATCCGCAGACCAGAAAATATATGAAGTACTTACCCGATATGGTTGTTGCCAGGATTAAATGAGGTAACATAGGGAAAGAGCTCAGAATAGTGCCTCTGGAAGAGGAATCCGATTTCTTTAAACAATGTGGCTTTCAATATTCCTATAGTCCCTAAAAGTCTGAAGTTTAGCAACATTAGGTTTCTAAAGTTAAAATTCAAATGTGCATCATTGTATCGCCTTCATTGTGTGCTTCTTTTCTCCCTTAGGAAACAAAACAGGAAGAAAACAAAACAGGAGGAGGCGTATTACCTCACAAGAGATCCCTGCATGGCCTTGGGGACATTCACAGTGTTCCACGTCAGTGGCCAGTGCTAGGTCTATAACATTAGGGCTAGCTACGTCCAGAGAGACAGACTCCAACCTACAAATAGAAGGTGGTTGTTATATGGCTTCCACACTCACAAATGACATCTAACACCAATGAAGATGGACACATAAAGAAGACTTAATTCAAACAAAACGGTGATGTGGTTTTTGTAAGTAACTAAAGATTTTCACAGCAGTACGCTTTCTGAAAGTACATATTCCCTGAAAATGCCTTTAGCATTTGGAGCAAAGTCATGCTGCTATCTATAGATGGCTGTGAGAAAGGTGTGATGTTACCCATTCTGAGTTGAAGCACTTCAGAAAAATCAATCCTTCTTGATTTATGAAATGTAATGACCTTATCTCAAAACAGAGAGATTATCCTTAAATGTGTAATTCTGCCTTTGCTTTACCTGAACTGAACGTTTATGCTTAGCCTGGCATTGCCAGAAATTGATCTTCTCGAAGTAATAAAATAGACACGTTAGCTTCAATAGACTGTGTAAAATCTAAGACCATTAACATCAGGAGGGTGAAAAGTAGATGCAGCATGGTCTAGACAATTATTAACTTGTCAGGCATTTCTCAGGATCAGAAACCCTGGAAGTTTCTGATCCTGACGTCAAGTCTATCTACTACTAGATACATTTGTCATGGACAACTATTCTTATATCTTCAGTAATATTATCGTACTGATATGTAATTTTAGGACAGTGAATTCCATTGTGTCCTTGAAATAACTGAGTAAAATATATTAAGCTTAAATACATAATAATAAATAAAGACAAGAGTGAAGTACCCTCACTATACGTTTTCCGTCCCTTTCAATACACACCTGTAAAGAGCCATTTTTGCAGAATTATAGTTGGCTCTGATCAAGAGATGTGTCACATTGGCAAGGACAGTCATCAGCTGATCCCGATCTATCTCCCTTTTGTTATTAAAATCCCGGAAGTTCTCAGGCACAAGTCTAACGGCATTCAAGTAGTCTTCATAAGGTTGCAATGACAGGCCCTCAGCCTGGGTGCTTAAAGTAAGTCCATTTCCCTAACATTTAAAAACAAGACGAAATACACTTGTAATTCAATTTCACGATCAAGAAATGAAAGCAAATTTTGTGTTCAGCAGTGTGGCTTTTCATTTTTACCTAGGTTCTTGTGGCGAACATGTAATGCTGTCTATAACTCAGTCCAGAACTATCAGAGATGTTTCACTGTGTTCCCCCAGAGGGATGTGAATAATAAATCTAAAAACTGCGCTCTTTGTTGGTATCTCAGAAAAGAAATAAAACCATGCATTTTCCTCAAAGCAACCAATCTGACACCCCTAATCTTTAACTGAAGAACAAAAGTAGAGAAAAGATGTAAATATACCTCTAACTTTTCATAAAATTTGTTAACAAATTTTCTGTTAAAAATTGCTTTTAGCAAAATTTGTGTTGATGTCAGTTTCCAATTGCTGCAGGTTGGAGATGGAGGTACAGGTCATTTAAGGTAGAAAGAGAAGAGTGCCGACACCACAGGCAAGAACCTGAAGTGGTTTCTTACCACTCTGGGAATCCTTCCAGGAGAGGCTGAGCTGGGTCTTTTTATGATGGGGGGTAAGATGGAGAGGGGGGAGGATACAGGGACAGAGACAAGGACAGAGAATCAGGGCAAAAATGACAACGCATCTCCTGTCCCCACATTGCCAAGTACTGCTGCCTAATCATTCATGTGGGCAGGCAGTGTGGCAGGAGGGAAGGGGGACTTAAAGAGCCAAAAAGGTAGTTCCAATGTCAAAGCAAAAACTCCCGTCCCTTTAAAATATGAAAAGACAGGTGGCTGTGGGGATCAGGGATGAGGGACAAGTGCTGCCCTGAGGCAATTCCGGAAATGATCCCTAAGACAGAATTCTCACACTCAGTTTCTCTGTGTCCAGACAAGGCAAGTCCTGCTAATGGCCACCTGGACATGAGCAACTTGTGACTATGGCCTTGCTTAGCCACTTCGAATCATAAAAGTGTCACCACACTAAGCGCTTCAGCTCTAGAG
Organism: Rhinolophus hipposideros; assembly: GCF_964194185.1. Classification (NCBI taxonomy): domain Eukaryota; kingdom Metazoa; phylum Chordata; class Mammalia; order Chiroptera; family Rhinolophidae; genus Rhinolophus; species Rhinolophus hipposideros. Next base: position 49,089,084 of record NC_138063.1, read on the forward strand.
CAATTACCTTAATGATAACATCGGCATGAGACATGAGGTCACTGTCCACCGTTTCCACAGGAATGTCATAGGACACCGTGTACTTCAGGAATCCGCCAAATGCAGTCAGCTGAAATGTTTAAATGACAGGGAACACCAAGGGGGGAAGTGACCATAACCCCTCAGCAAGGGAAAGTGGTCACTAGGAGCCATCTGGAAACAACTAGGCTGCAAGGTGTCTGAGTGGCCACAATATATAAGGCAGTTCACATTAAAAGCAATAGAAAAGAAGCCTATGATATGAGTGTTTTGTGTAATCAGTATTACCAAAATGCACTCCCTCTTAGAGGCTCCAAGGTAAATGACTATAAATGTCTGCTAATCACACAACAGATATTTATTTCACTTAAATACTGTACGGGGTGGAGAGTGTGATCCATGGCTACAATCTCAACATTTTGATCTCATCGCCCTGCTTGTAGGAGAATGATAAGGAACATGTTTGATTAGCTAAAGAAAGAACTAAAGGTTTTTCTTCCTGATCAGATATCCTTTAATGTAAAATAGAGATTTTATTTCTGTCATGTATGTTACAATAATGTAATGTTCAATATCCAATCTTTACACCATAAAATTGGAGAGGTGATCTGAAGAGATTAAAATAAAAAACTATTGACCTTTGGTGACAAGATCATGTTATAAATAGAAAACACCTTCTAGGATTATAATTTGATGCGAAAAATAATTATCTTCAAAAATAAACACTACTTAAACATATATAAAACAAGCTATAAAATTAAAATATAATCATCAAATTAGAAATTTCTCAAGCTACAAGACCTATACTACTACGAAAACATACCATTACTTAAAAACAAACCAAACACATGGTAAAGATGAGCAGGGAGCCATAGTTTTTAAGAGAGATGCCACTTAATATGTTTTCAGATCAATTAGAATCTGGAGAGAAGTAGCATAATTAGGAGGAATGGAACTAAGTCAGGGAAGGAAAAGGTTAACACATATTAACAAACTTTCCACTTCATAGAATCGCCATTTAGCATTTTCTGAACATGGAAAAGATTCTATCTGTTCATAAATGTGAACTTCATATGAGCAACAGTCTCCGTGATAATGAAACCAGGGGGCAGCGCAGTGGTCCCTGGACTCAGCGTTTCCCAGTGTCTTCTCTACGCCAGACTAAGATAAGCACACAGCTAACTAAGCAAAGCAGGGTGTGACTGACACTTCACAAAGGCTCAAGTGATCCAGGAACCCAGAGGAAAACAGAAAGTCTGTCACAGGAGAAGGGACGGGACTTCATATAACAGGCTGGCTATGACGGGGCCCAAAAAGAACCAAAGTTCCTATTTCAATGATAATAAAAAGTGAAACAAGATAAAAAAGACTGTGTACGTCAGGTGTCAGTAAATACTCTCTAATTTTCTGTCAAACATTGAAGTGACCAATGGGACTACTTCTAACATGCCACCGTAAGTTCTCTCTTGATGTGCTCTGAGACCTTTGTCTAAGACACTGTCACGGGAAGTACCTTATTTCCGAGGTAAGCCTCCGGGGCTGACCAGTAATACTTGGAAGTCAGCCTGCGCATGACCGCTGTGTTGTTGATGCTGACCTGATGATGTCCGCCCAGCACGTCCTGCTGAGACGGGATCTTATTTGGACTGATCAAGTCTGTGACCAGCCACCCGGACATGTCTTTCACCTTAAAAAAAAAGAAAAAAAAAATTTGAGCATTATAGCATATGGACTACCAGTTACCGTAGATTTCACCCAGGCTGGTGTTAATATCTTTGCAAGGAAGAGGCAGACCCAAAGAGCTTAGCGAGGGATGCAGCTAACACGTGCAGGCCAGAGAACTGCAGGATCTGCGACCCTTCTATTTGTCAAAGGACCGGGAAAATCTGAAAACGAGCCACACATCCCCCAAATCCAGATCAAGTATAAGCAAACGGGCAAGCAGAGCTGTGAAGGCCACAGATCTATTTTTTAGATTAAAAAATAGCACAGAACTTAATAAATGCATTGAATAAGATGTCTTTTGATAACTCTGACTTCTCCTTTCTTGTTACCCCCTACTTTTTAGCCAAATGTAAAAAAAAAGTGTATAAAAATAACCTCCTAGCCTCACAATTTGTCACCTACATAGAGATGACAAGGGATCACCCACAGGAACTCACCTCTATTCTCTAGTATTGATCAGAGTTCCCTTTCTCTCCCCCCAGGCTGCCCCCACTCCTCACCAGCCTGATGGTAAGGGAAGTAGGGAGAGAAGGAAAGGAGGAGAGTCAGGGAATAGCATCCCTACCCTCCCCCTACCCCCATGCTGAATACAGGTCTCCTGAGGTGGGACACGGGTCAGAGAGGTGATTATCCCAGGTTAGCCCTGAGCTCCTCCTAACCTCTAGGCATCACATTCTCTCCCTCAGTCACCATTTGGCACCCCCCTTGAACTCATCACCAAAGAAATCCCAGTTCCCAAAACAAATGGGGACCCCTCGCCTGCCCTCATAATGCCTTCATCACCCTCTGCCCACCCCATCCTAGCCAGCGTCTTTGATCTAGAAAAGTCTCCATGTCCCCATGTCCTGGTGTGCTTCCTGGCCTGAGACCAGCATGGGGCAGGTGGGGTGAGAACTGATTTCACAACTGTATACATTTCCCCACAGAAGAAATTTAAGCACAATGCATTCTACAATACTGTAATAACAATAATCCTATTGTTTCAATAAAGAAATGTATCTGGGAACAAACACATGACCTAGAAGAAAACTTCAGCAACACTTTAATAGTGGGCTGCCTTTCATCCATGCCCAATGTCATTGCAAATGGATGGAAGCAGCAATACAGGGAACAGCAGCCTCATCGCTTCGTGACACAGCTCCTAGAGAGCTCCTTTGAGGGGGTGCACTTATTAAATCCTGGCTCTAGGAACATGCGCGCACCTGACCGATGGACCAAGAAAGGCTGTCACAGACATCGGAAACACCAAAGCAGAAGCACTCAGAGCAGCCCTGGGGGTTTCTTTCCTTCAAGTTATAAAATCCTGGCTTGCAGTGATCACAGTTTTTCCCCTCAACATTTTCCTGCAAGTTAGAGTAAAAGGTTAGCTTTTGAAACCAATAGGTAGACAGAATAAAAAATTTCTGACATTAACAAGAAAGGTGTTTGGTAATCCAGAGAAACAGATAAATAAAAAGATGCTCAAAGTAAATGTGAAACGTCATGATGCTAATATTTCCAGAACAGATACTTTTAAATACTTGTCATTTGATTTTGTAGTCAAGAATGAGGCCAAGGATCTTAGAGCTTAAACATTACATTTAAATGCTTTTTTTTGTATTGTTTTAAATCTTTCATTTTGGCTGAACTTTCAAGCATTTAAAATCTGAAGAGGGCTATAAAACTGTTTGTCTTATTAATAAATGCTCAAGATTATCTTTAGTCATATGTCACATGTGACAAAGATTCTGCTTGCATGGAAATAAGCACATAAGATACAACTGGAAGTCTTTAGAATTAAGGGGGATATAGTTATTAGTATCAGATGGCCAAATAAAACACATCCCTGATACCAAATTAAGGCATGCCTTATCATTGTTCAATTCCTTTGTAAGAAAAATAAAAAGTAACGTGTCTGCCATTAATGAATGTCTTTAGAAATTTAGTGTTTGCACATTTCTCCTCTAAACATAAAGCTAAAAAAGAATGTCCCAGAAGAGGTAACGGTCAGCCTAAGAAGTGTAGTATTTGGTTTCATTCAGGAAGTCACAGAAATACCTGTAGAATATATGACCACTATCCATACGGCACCTAAAAAGAACCAGGTGCCCATCTAAGTCCAAGGACATACACTATGGCTAACTTGCTGTGACATAATGTCATGTTTCTCAGGAAACTGTTGGGGAGGGAAGAATTCTGCCTAAACCTCACTGCTTTGCTTAGGAACTCATCATCTGAGCCAATGGAATGCATTCCTTTTTCAGGAAGCCTCAAAAGAAACGCAGAGACAATTTTAACCTCCACACATACCTTACAGAGACACGGCTCCGAGCATGGGTCCTCATTCACACTGCCGGCTGGACTACAGTCACAGCGAACGCAAGCTGGGTAACCCTTAAAGCCAAATTGGCAATGATCACATTTTTCTCCTGCATAACCTTCCTTGCATGGACATTGACCTGGCCATTTCCCTGGGAAGAAAAGAAGGGCAATGATCTAGATATTTTAGGCTTTTTGGCCAAAGTCTCTGTTGCAACTAGTATATTCAGCTCTGCCATTATTGCATGAAAGCAGCCATATAAAATATATAAACAGTAAAACTTAATTTACAAAAACAGGCAGTGCCAGTTATAGTCCATGGACAATAGCGTGTCAACCCCTGTTTTAAAGAAAGGAAACAAAGATGAAAAGCACAGAGGCTGATGAGAATGTAAAACGGTGCAGTACCTTTAGAAAAACGTTTGGCAGTTCTTCAAAATGTTAAGCACTCAGTTCCCATACGATCCAGCAATTTCACTCCTAAGTATTTACCCAAGAAAAATAGCAACATACATCCACAAAACACTGTATACAACTGGAAGGATTGAGAATTAAGAGCTTAATGTTTGTAGCAGCATTATTCATAATAGCCAAAAAGTCTAAACAATCCAAATATTCATCAACTGATGAAAGGATATATAAAATAATATATACATGGAATATCATTCAGCAATAAAAAAGATTGAAGTACTGATTCATGCTACAATATGGATGAACCTTGAAAACATTATGCTAAGTGAAAGAAGCCAGTCACAAAAGACTGCGTTGTATGGTTCTATTTATATGAATTGTTCAGAATAAGCAAATCTATATAAAGAAAGTAGATTAGCAGTTGCCTAGGGCTGGGAAGAGGGGTGGAGGGAAATAGTAATGACTGCCGCTGGGTAAGGGCTTTCTCCACGGAGTGATGAAAATGTAACAGGATATTATTATAGTTTGTGGTGATGGCTGCACCATGCATATGCCAAAAGCATTGCACATGCTAAGGGAGGGTACTACGCTATCTAGCAGTGAATTACGTCACAAAATACATTTTTTGTTTTTGTTTTTAAACACAGAGACAAATGGTAGAGGTCAATAAGCACTATATTTGCTTTTAATGCCAGCTCTGAAACTTCCTGGTTGTATAACCTCAGCCAACATTCTTAATTTAACTGCTTTGCGTTACAGTTTCCTTGCCTGTAAAATGGGTTAAATGACTTCCTCTGCTACGGTTGAGGTTAAAATAACTAACTAACTAACTAAATAAATAAATAAATAAGTACACACACACACACACACACACACACACACACACACACCAGGGTGCCAAAAAACGTATGCAAGTAGACACTTTAGTCAACGTTGCTCAAGTAGTAGTTTCCTGTAATCAGAAGTATCTGGACGCTGATGGAAACCACTTTGAGCACCTCTTGTAATTGCAGAAGTCAAATGTGACCTGTATTCATCCTTTGTTGTTGGTATATATTGATTATTACAATTTTAATATAGTTTTGCTTTCTTAAAATGTGTATACATTTTTTGCCTATATATATATATATATATATGTATGTATATATATAGTCAATCAAGGTAATTGTCATCATCATCATCATCATCCTCTCATTAACAGTGGCATTTAAGAATCAATTCAATTGTATAATTTACCCCCCAGGGTGCTGGTGGGCCCCACAGTTGGCAGCTGCTTCCCTGCAGGTCAATATCCGTTTTAACTGCTAGTGACACAATTTGATGGGGTCACAGAAGTCTTTGAACAGATGCAAACTATTCAGAATACTCAGGTATTTGCAAATCCGTTGGCCAGTTTTTGAAAAGGAACGTACACTGACATTTACAAACTTAACTGGAAGATTTGCTTGCTTTTGAGATAAGATGTACGCTAAAGCCCTCTAAGTGTCTTCTAAGAGCTAAATAGAGTGATTGCTATTTACTGTGTTCCACATAGGATTTTAAGCTGACCCTGATTTCTTCTTTCATCAAATGCTCAATTAACCTCTCAAATGTCATTTCATCCCCCCAGCTTTGCTGTATCTATACCCTGTCTCACTCCAATCATGATTCCTGATTTTGTTTCATGCCCATGGCCCTTATCCCCACCTGGCGTTATATTACACGTGCATGCGTTTGTTTAGTGTCTGCCTGTGAGCAGGGACCTTAGTCATCTTGTTCAAGTATATGTTCCTAGGTCCTAGAAAACTGCCTGACACATAGTAGGTGCTTGACAAATATTTGGTGAACAAAAGAAGCAACACAAAATCATATCACCAAATTGCTATGCAATATAGTAATAATAGTTCCACTGGGTGCAAATCTTCTATCGGGGAAAAAAAATCAATTACAAGCACAAAAATGAATCAAGTACTTACCTTTGTGTAAATCAGAATGGAGATCATCCTTAATACACACAGAACTGAAGGATCCCAAAGGGTCACAGTCACAAGGATGGCAAGGGTTGTCCTCATAAGGAGACACCTAAAAGGCAGAGGTTGTCCTGGATTATCTTTTTAGAAATCACAGCAATATCAACAATAAAATAAACAATAATGGCAAAGTATCGGCTTTATCCCAGATGTGACTGTTACAATGATATTGTGTACCCAGGGGGTGTAGGTATCAGGAAGATAAGGTGAACCCAAGCTAGAAATCTCCAAACATCTTTTCAATGGGGACAACAGCTAGCATCATTAGCCAAGTGTCATCTTTCCTGTTGTCGCTGATACCCAGCCCCCTCTCACTCTGCTCTCTGTCACAGCCATATGTAAAATCACATATATATTCATCTGGTCACCTGTGACCAGCCCGCCATAGTGATTCATGTGACAACTACATATCAAGTCCATTGAGAGTTGACTGAGTACTTCCTGTGCTCAGATACAGCTGCTTTCGTTACTGGCTGACTTTTCACATAGACAGGATTACAAAATGCTGAGCTTGCACAGCCAAGGAGCCCCTGAATTCAAGTTGAATAACAAAAAGTAGATCTCCTTCTCTGAGCAAGAAAACAGGACAGGTAGATTAAGAAATTGATATCTGAAGAACAGCACTAGCATAATAAGAATAAAAATGAAATATTACAAAAGAAAATGAGTCACTAATACCGAGACTGACACTTGGGGAAATCTCTTTTCCACTATGGGAAGACAAGGAAGCTCAGTTCTGGCAAAGAAATACTCTTACTTTGTGTGGTCTATAATATCCATCGATACAGGTTTCACAATTGATTCCCACGGTGTTCTGCAGGCAATTTATGCAAACCCCTCCTCCTCTGAACTGTCCAGCAGTATTCAAACTTCTCTTCTGATTTGCAACACTTTCGTCATAGTAACAGTCTTTGGCTTTATTGTGACAATTACATTCTAGGAGAATATTTTAGTATCTCAATTAATATGTATATATTTTGTCTGTATAAGGAAAACACTTCCCTCCCTAAGTAAGTTTCTGTGACTGTAAGTTTTACTTAAACTTATAGAATAAGTAATTTTAATAAGATATAGCCAATCTTATGGAGGGCAATTGGGGAAAGCTATCAGAATTATGAATGTCCATTCCCATTTGATGCATCAGTCTATCTTCTGGGATTATATCTTGCAGAAGTGCTTGCACACTCATCAAAGACATGTACAGATTTAATCATTGCACCATTGCTTAAGTTAATAAAAGACTGGTAACAACCAAAGTATCCAAAGATATTTTGTTAATTATGTTAACAGTTTCAATTATATTATATCCATACAATGGAATTCAGTGCTATTATTTTTAAAAATAGCACTTCATATTGCTAATATAGGAAAATATTTTTTCAAGCTATATGGTTGCATATTAAAGCAATGTATAGGATGGCACATGAAATATGTCAAGTTCTGTGTACAAACAGTGTGAGTTGAAGAAATATGTTAATATATGCTTTATTTGCATCAAAAATTTCAGGAAAAACATACTAGGAAATAAAAAAAGTGGGAAGGATCGAGATAGAACGGAAGTAATGTCTTTCACTACATAGTTTTATATATTGTTAGATGTTGGAATCTTGTGAAATTATTGCCTATTTAAAAATAAAATCCAAATTAATAAAGAATAAACGAATCTATGGGAAGGGGAATCTTAGATAAAACAGCAAATCCATAAAGGTACATTTTAAGTTTCAATAGTTTAAATGTTATTAAGGTAATCTGGACCTACGGGAACTATTTAAATATAAATATCTAAGAAAACAAGTCAGTTACTAATTACAAATGTTGTTAAGACACCACAAGCTTAAGCATACTGAGAGGGGGGGAAAGTTCTACATTCTTCCAATTCTCAGAGGACTTACCTTCACACATGTTACCAGAAGAAATGGTCCCGGGCCTCCAGGGCTGCTGGTGGTATCCAGGACAACAGCTACTACAACTCTGTCCACAGGTATTATGTTCACATTGACACTGTAGTTTCTAAAAAACAGGGATACAAAATTGTATCTGAAAACTTACCTGCATATTTTTCTTAATTTCATTTTAAAAGGAAACTATTACAGTAAAAAAATGTAGCAAGACTTTACAATCGAGGATATATGGCTATACAAAAACAAACTGTCATTGAATTTTTAGAGAAAAATACACATGTATGACCTAGTACAAACAGAAGTGAGGAGGAATAAAGCCAAACTAAAACAGGAATTACCTAACAAAAACTTTTCAAAAAAGAGACATTGACTATGAGGGCTTGAAAGCTCCTATTAATAACTTTCTTGAGATTCATCTACGTATTTTTCAGCATCAATAAGAGAATAATCGTATTCAAGAGTTAAATTATTACAAATATTGGAAAAAAGAAGTAACTTCGTGTAAATTGTTTAAAATAAGAAGAGACGATGTCACCTTATTCACTGAATATTATGCTAAAACAAATAAACTTTATCTTGATTTTAGTACCACAAAAATAAAGAGGGAGAAAATGGGAGGGAGAGAATCCTTCTTTTAAAAAATGTAAACATAATTTATAACTGCACATGTTTTTTGCTTGACTGCCTTACAGAGAGGAGAGCTTCAAAATGATATGGACAGTGAATTGTACATTTTTAAATAATTAAAATAGTAAATTTTGTTATATGTGTTTTACTAAAAAAAGAAAACCCACAGTAAAGATTTGAATGGAGATATATACTCCAAACAAAGCAAAATGAAAATTTTGAAAAAAATGAAAGTTTATGGTGACTTAACAAAAAACAAACAAAAACTGAAACCAGTTAAATTATCAGAAAATCTTTTTTGCAGCATGATTTTATGCCTTTCAACATTTGCCTTAAATAAAAAAGCACAATACAAACATAGATACAACTTCCATTTGTAGTTTTAGCAAAATGTGAAATACTAGAACTCACCTTTGTACTTTCATCCCAAGGGCAGCTACTAGCATGGCCATAACAAATACACATTCCTCCAACAGAAATGTCTTTTATTGAGTAGTAATACTAAAGAAAAAGAAAGTTACAGAAAATAATTAGAACCTCTTCTATTTCAGTGAAAAGAAAATGTTGGCACTCCAAAAAATATCTCAGTTGTTATTGGAATTCTGAAAAATAATTAGATATGCATTTTAAAATATATTTCATGCACAAAGAATTTTTGTGTCCAATTAAAAGAAGTAATGTTTAATTCGCTCATCAACAGAAAACATGAGAGTTTAAAAGTATTTCTCAACTTGGCTTCATCTTAAACAAAGGGAGTCATGTTCAAAAACCATGCTACTGAAAACCCTAAAATATATTGCTAAATTGAATACAGCACTATATAAAAAGGATAATAACTCATGACCAAGTAAGATTCATCAGGAATGCAAAGTTAATTTGACACACAAAAACCAAAAAAAGTAAATTACTACATGAACAGAATAAAGGAGAAAAGTCATATGATCATTTCCTTAGATTCATAAAAAGCATTTTATGAAATTCAACACCATTCATTTAAAACAAAAAAACAAAACAAAACAAAACAAAAACTCAGCAAATCAGAAGTAAAAGAGAAATTCTTCAGCTTAAACCAAGGCATCTATGGAAAACCTAGAGCTAACAGTGAAAGATTAAATGCTTTCCTCTTCAATGCTTTCCTCACCATTTCTATTCAACATTCTGTGGGAGATGCGAGCCAGTTCAATAATTCAAGAAAAATCATACAAAGTGCACAGTAAGACTAAACTGTCATTATTTGTAGATAGCATGATTGTGTACATAGAAAATCTACCCAAAACTACTAGAAATAATATGTGAATTTGACAATGTTACAATGTACAAAATCAATAAACAAAAATGAATTGCATTTCTATACACTAACAATGAATAAATAGAAAATAAACTTAGAAAGCAAACTATTAACACTAACATTTAAAAACATAAAACACTTAAGAATAAATTGAAGAAAGGTTGTTAAAATAAACAAATAATAAAGTAATAAAAAGAGGAATTATAAAAGACCTAGCTGAGTAAAGAGATATAGCATGTTGTGGACTAGATGATCCAATATTGTCAAAACGTCTTCCACAATTCTTCCTAAATTGATCTAGAATCAATGTAATCCCAGTGACAATCTTAGCAGGATTTTTTTCTTCTTTTTTGGAGGCAGAAATTAACAAACTAATTTCTAAAATGTATAAGGAAATACAATGAACTTAGAATAGGCAAAATAATCTTGAAAAATAACTGAATTCAACACTTACTATAAAGCTACAATAATCAAGAAAGTTTGTAATTGGCATAAGGATAGACAAATAGATCAATGGGACAGAATAGAGTCCAGAAATAGACCCACAAAGATAAGGTCAAAGGAGTTTCAACAGGGCACCAAAACAATTTAATAAGGGAAAGGAAATTGTTTTTCACAAATGACGCTGAAACAGTTATATATGTATGTGAGGAACAAAAGAACCTTGACCCCTACCTCACACTAAACACAAAAGTTAATTTGAAATGACAGTAGCTGTAAAAGCTAAAATTATAAAGCTACTAGAAAAAAAGCATAGCATAGTATCTTTGTAAACTTGGGACAAGCAAATATTTTTCAGAGAAGATATAGAAAGCATTAACTACAAAAGAAAAAAATGATAAGTTGGACTTTATCAAAATTAAAACCTATACTCATCAAAAGTCATAGTCAGGAAAGTAATAAGCAAGGCTCCTGACAGAGAAAAATTTGCAATAGAAACACGTCTGACAAAGGACTATACACAAAATATATAAAGCTCTTTTATAACACAGTAATAAGGAGACAGATAACCCTATTTAAAAATGGACACAAATTTGATCAGATACCAGTAAGCACATGCTCAACATTAGTTATCAAAGATATACAAATTAATATCACAAGGAGATGCCATTATACAAGTATGTATATTAGAAAGGTTGACATAAAAATGACCAACAAACCAAATATGTGAAAGCGCATGGGGTAGCCAAAATTCTCACACTTTGCTGGTCTGTAAAATGGTACACTTACTTTTTTATTTTTATTTATTTATTTATTTACTTATTTATTTATTTAATTTGGGAATGTTGGGAAACGATTTGTTTCTCCAGGGCCCATCAGCTCCAAGTCAAGTCGTTCTCCTTCAATCTAGTTGTGGAGGGCACAGCTCAGCTCCAAGTCGTCATTGTTTTCAGTCTTAATTGCAGGGGGCATAGCCCACAATCCCATGAGGGAATTGAACCTGCAACCTTGTTGTTAAGAGCTTGTGCTCTAACCAAGGGAGCCATCTGGCCACCCCTAAAATGGTACACTTACTTTTGAGAAGGCTTAGCGAATTCTTAAAAATTAAACATACAGCTCTCCTATAACTCAGTAATTCCACTCCTACTTTACCCAAGGGATTTGAAAATATTTGTCCACACAAGCCTTGTACACTTAACTATACATTTAAAATCTGTGAAATTTTCTTGAATGTAACTTATATGTCAAACTTCAAAATTTTCTTTTAAGTGAAAAAAAGGAACATCCCTCTCTTGCGGAAGATCAGATACTAGAAGGTGAAGAACAATGACTGCTACATTCCCTATGTTATGGCTGGGATAGGGTGAGGGTAAGGGGACATGAGGACATGATGTCAGAACCATCACCTAGTTTAAAAGTGGCATTTTTAACAAAGCGTATGTAACGGTCTTCAATAAAATAAGAAAAAGGCCCACCTGGGAGGAAAATGCCAACCAAAAAGAAAAGCATATTTCCTTTAAATAAAATAAACTTCACATGGTCAGCAGTGCTGCCATACGCTTACTCGTCTTGTCACAATAGGATCCAGGTCTTTAGGGTCCCGGTGGCTGAGGGTCATAAGATCGGCATTGAGGGTTCTGATGCGTTGTAAGCGAAGGCGGATATATCGTGCAGAAGTAAATTCCAGCAACTTGGGGGAAAGATCATCAGCACTTGGTCTGCCATTGATTAAGGATGTATGAATCTAAAGACATCAAAATAAACAGATGTCAATTTAAACATGCAAAAATACTGCCCGGGCTGTTTAACTTCAGGACACAATCTTTACTGATACTACCTAAAATCAAACCAAAAAACTAGGTTCTTACAGAAACCTAACATTTGTTAACTACTTGTAAACATCATGAACACAAAATGTCTTCAATTATTTGAAGTTATCTCTGAAATTGCTGGTACCTTTTAACAGGAGCACTTCTCCCAGTGCGGTGAGGGTATTTTAACATGTATCAATAGGCTATGACTTCTCTGAAGAAAATTCTAGACGCCATGCATAGACTTGGGAGAATGAGAGAAAATGCCACAAAGCTTTGTAATACCCACTAATCTCAATGAATCTGGCTCTTGAAACAATGCTGGGTTCCTGTTGCGCAGAGCACTTGGGAGAGTTTTTGTAGTTTTATCTCATCAAGCCAGTGCTAAGAAACAATGGTTTGTTTTGGATTACGCTCTGACTTTAATAAAGTGTGTACAATCTGGGCGTGTTGAGCACTGAGCTGGAATACTACACAAGCCATCTCCAACCCTCAACATTACGAAAAAGAAGGAGAATTTCCAGAGAAAATTGGGAACTAGATCTTTCAGAGGCATGTTAGCTCTTTCTTTAATATCTCAACAAATGTTCTCACCCTGGTGTTATGGGAAAGACGCTCTGAGGAGGGTCTGATGGAGATACTAAATCACAGCCGAGTGAAGACTGAGGGATCTCCTTGAAGGGAAGAAATGAGGTGAAGTGTATTGGTTATGAAATTAATCATCAGTCAACACCAGTCAATGATACATTAAACACAGCTAGAATTGTTATAATAAAGGTCTTTGTGGTCAGCACTAAGAGAGATCCATTTTGTGTGTTTCACATTGGCTTTTGTGATGGCTATCTTAACCTTTGAGGTGAGGGGGTAGTCTGATGAAAAACAGACATCACTGCAGTGGGTACAGTACCTCTCCATGCTCCAGTGGCACCAGCCTAGAATAATACGAGGTACAGATCACTTCATCATCGGCCCTATAAGTGGGTGGCCCCCGTCTTGGGGTTATATTGTAACGAGTCAAACACTCCGTGTCACTAACTGCATAATACTGCCAGGGGCTAAACTTGGTGCCATCCAGAGAACGCTCCAAAATCCAGTTTCCGGGGCGAGGGGCATTAGCAGCTTTGATGATGACATAGGCGACTTGAAAAACCTGAAAGAAAGAAATTGAAAACTCCTAATCAAGAATCAGTGACAACTGCTCACAATCCAAAGGGCCTCTTGAGAGAGACACTGTTATACAATGATTGCCAATGTCCCTGATGCTTTGGAGGATGGCTGCTTACAAGTGTTAACCAGAAATATGACTTGTGAATGTTCTCCTGGTAGCATCTGTTTCCAAAGTAAATTCAAAAAGCCCTCACAAATTTGTATTGTTATTATTAGTAGTAGTATTACTATTAACATAAGTGCTTGCAGTCTTATTTCCAATGTCTTTCTCCATCTGGATCATGAATGATAATAGTTGTATTATATTACATTAATAGTATTATTAAATGTATTTTTCATAGTTATTTGGAGATAACATATCTCGCTATGAGAAAAAAAGTCAGTCTACTACGTGTGTGCCTAACAGAATGGTTAACATTCAAAACATTGACAACAACAAATGCTGACAAGGACGTGGAGCAACAGGAACACTCATTCATTGCTGATTGACATGCAAAGTGGTGCAGCCACTTTGGAAGACTTTTTGGTAGTTTCTTAAAGCTAAACATACTCTTACCATACAACCCAGATATTGTACTCCTTGGTATTTACCCAAATGAATTGAAAACTTCCATAATGAATCGATAAACAAAGTGTGATATATCCATATAATGGAGTATTATTCAGTGATAAAAAGAAATGAGCCCTCGTGCCACAAAAATACATAAAACCTTAAATGCATATTGCTAGGTGAAAGAAACCAATCTGAAAATGCTACATATTGTGTAATTCCAACTATATTACATTCTGGAAAAGGTAAAACTATAGAGATGGTAAAAATATCAGTGGTTGACAGTGGTTAGTGTTGAGGGAGAAATGAATAAAGGGAGCAGAGGGGATTTTTAGGGCAGTGAAACTGTATGATACCATAATGGTGGACACATATGATATATTTATCAAAACTCATAGAGTGTACAACACAAAGAGTGAACCCTCATGTAAATTATGGACTTAGTTAATAATGATATATCAACATGGGCTCATCAATTGAAAGGAATGTTCCACACTGATGCAAAATGTGAACTATAGGGGAATCAGATGGACATGGGGAAATATGGGACCCTTGTACTTTATGCTAATTTTTCCATAAACCTAAAACTGCTCAAAAAAAGTAAAGCCTATTAGCTAAAAAAATTTAAAGTTACAGAGTAGAAGAGAAGCAAACAGGGCAAAAGGGGTGTAGATGATAACTAACAACATGAGGAAACTAGCCAGACAAATCTTGCATTTGGAAGGAACCCTTGTAGATATCTAGCTCATAATTCAGCACTTAGAAGGAATCATCTCTCCAACAACCAGCCCCTGTGGGAGTATTTGCAGTGACAGGAAATTCATTTGCTCCTAAAATGGTTCTTTTGTTTTATGAAAACTTCACATTACAGGATCTTTCCTTGCATTGATTCAGAGTGTCCCATAAAATCTATGCTCTGGAGCTACAGGAAAGGTTTTGATTTCACTTTCATGTAATTGTCCTTTAAACATTTGAATGTAACTGTCATATATCACTCTAGAATCCAAAGTCTTCAACATCAATATTCTGATTTCCTTAAAATATTCATCATTTAATAAGACATCATCACCTTGCCCCAATGCTCTGGACAATATCTAATTTTAAAATGCGGTTCCCATGAACAGAATACAAAACTCCAAATGTTTTCTGAATTGCGACAAAAATGGTGACAATATTATATTCCTTGTTTTAGTAACTCGGCCTTAGCAAGCATTCACTTTTCTAATAGTAAACTGAGATTACAAACTTAGATTACTAAAATTGGGTTGCAAGCAACAACAAAAAAATGCCTTCTTCCACGTGAACTTCTATCTACTCAAAATTTCTTCCAACCCATAGTGACAGAGGTGATTTTTTTAAACCAAAGTCAAGTATTTTTTAAAAATATATGTCATATATGTATGTAAATGCTTATATATCTATGTGTGTGTATGTGTCTATCTATTTATTTGTGTAGGCATTGGGAAGGAAGTCATTATTCACTTCTCTGAATTTTATTGCCTCTGGCCTCTTTGCTTTTTGTTTGTTTTGTTTTAGTTTCCCTCAGTTTAGCTCTTACCAATTGCAGAAATACAAAAGCTCCTTAAAATTAACCCCCCATAAAACAAATAATTTTACATTCATCTATTGAATCATTCCCTAAGAAGGAAGATTTTTATCTTACCATAATAACTCTGCTTATCTACAAGAAATGTCCCCTAGCAAAGTTTTGTCTGCAAGTGAGGTTAAGTGTGATACTCTTTTTTTTTCATGTTTATATTTGTAATTTTATTCAGTTGTACTTCTTGCATGAAATAACATTTAAAAATACATGGATATAGTTTTTTTCTTTTGACAGAATAATTTCTAAGAGAAGCATTAATTGATCAAAGTGTTTCTAATTAACATTAAGTGTGATACTTTGACTATCCATGTTCACGTGTGCTTTTCCTCTAGAACATAACCATTACTTCTAAAGCACATTACAAGCAAAATAATGTTCTCAGATTTCAAAAATGAGAAAAATCAGGAACTGTATATTTGTTATTAGTGCTTGAATCTGGAGCTAAATGTCCAATGTTTTAAAATCTAGAACCATCTTTATCAATTATAACCACTTTTAAAAATTAAAATAATACAAATGCTATTTTGTTCAAGCATAAATATCTCCAGAAAATTCTCCCATGATTGTAATTACATGGTTTTCGTTTTCAAGTTTATTTTTAAAACAACAAACTTTCCCCCAGTTTTATAAGTCACATATTCTATAATTCATTTGTTTCACTGATTTACTGTATTTTAATATTATGGAAACCCCAAAATTTCTCAGAAATACTTAGCAGTTAATCCTGTCTTCTCTGGATCTTGTCCTGAAGAACATCCAGAGCTGGTTCTAAAGTTGGTGGTGGTTACATTCACCTTCGCAAACATCCAGCACTGTCTTGAAACACCACAGTGGGATCTATCTGTAACAGCTTTCCATTACTTTTCACACTGATGTCCAAACTAACTGAAGAGAGAACATCCTCATCTTTACTTATTGCTGTCCAATTGCCTCGAAAATATTTTCATCGTAAAAGTAGAATTCTATGAGCATGTGGGTCACGATCATTCACCACTGTTGAAACTGGACTTTATAAAATGGAGGTGCCTGGTGAGACGACATGATTGTGTGGCCCATTTGAAAGCGATAGAAGGCAAGGTAATTTACAAATTAAATAAAACGTATTTACCTTCTCTTTTTCAGTGTCACATTTGAAAATGGAAAGAACTAAGAGGTTTACCTCATGGGTGTTACGAGCTTTACGAGTATCATCTCATTTAATCCCAAACAACCCTGTGACTTTCAAGTTATTGTTGTTCCCATGTCACATATTTGGAAACTGATGTACAGAGAGATTAAAAGACAAGTGAGTTACAGGTCCCAGTAAGAAACCAGGTGATCTCACTCCAGGGTCCTTAGCCACCACACTTACTTTGGCGCACTGCCCCCAAATGTCCACACACACCACACATAAGGTCCCTGAAGTTCTTTCTTTCTTTCTTTCTTTCTTTTTGTAATAAAAAACAAAACAAAAAGTCTCCTCCATTCAAATGGACACTGGCAGTAGCAGTTGTTCTGGCTAACTCTGTAGTTTCTGACATGACAGCCCTGGGAGGGGATAGAGAGTATGAAGAAACAAAAATTACTGATGGCTAATGTTTATGTAGCTTTAATATGGCCAGGGACAATGCTAAGTGCTTTATGAGAATCATTACCTCTTCTAATCCTGACAACTACATTCTTCTTATGAAGTACTTATTATTTCCCTTGTATTAGAGATGAGGAAACTGAAGCACAGAAAGATTAAGTAATCTTCCCAGTATTTCACAAATACTAAAATGTGTATCACAGGGCTTTGAACATAGGCCGTCTGTTCTCCTACCCACTACGCCACACTTCTATGAATTGCAAGGAAAAAGAAGAATGAAATCCCAAGCTGAGGCAACTGGTGAGTACTAACCTAGTTTTTCGAAACACTTGCCACAACCAGGAGCAATTATTTCAATATCATGTTCCTGTACTTTGATCAAACCCTTGTCAGCTTTTTATATGGAGAATTTAGTCACATGTGATTAAATGATGCCAAATGGAAGAACAACCACAGTGGGAAAACTTCAGGACAATCGCCCAAGGGAAGAACTGTTTAACTCTTATCTTGGCCAAGGCCTTCAGCTATGAAGCTGGGCATTGTCCTCACAATCTCTCAATGTTCCCTAGGTCCCCAAATTGGAGACCAGGAAACAAATCAAGAAAGGGACTGTGAGCTGTAAATCTGCAAAAGAGGAAAAGGACGCTGAGAAGCATCTAAACACAACCTGTCTTCACTTCAGCCAAATTATTGGCTGAACTGTGTTTCCCCAAAACTCATATGTGAAGTCCTAACTCCTAGTACTTAAAACTGATTATATCTGAAGTTAGAATTTTTAAGGAGATAATTAAGGTTAGTTAAATGAGGTCATACAGGGGGGCCCTTACTCCAATATGACTGGTGTCCTTTTAAGAAGAGAAAAATAGGACACAGACACACAGACTAAGGGCGAACCTGTGAGGACAGTGAGAAGGTGGCCATCTGCAAGCCAATGGGAGGTTGCAGAAGAAATCAACCCTGCCAACACCGTGATCTTCAACTTCTAGCTTCCAGAACTGTGAGTTAATAAATTTCTGTTGTTTAGCAAATCACTATAGCTCTAATTCACCAAGTGTGTGTTGACAAACAGGTCTTACACATAATATAGAAAAAGTGAAGGATGCTCTGTTAATATATAGAATTTTAAACCTTTGCCCAAATGAACCAAATGAAATCCATGATATTTTTGTTGCCCCCCCCCCTTTTTTTGGTTGACTAAACAGCTTTTTCTCTTCATATGTAAGGTTGGCTGAACACAAATTGATGACACAGGGTTTTCACTAAATTCAGAGTCATTGTAGTCTTGCCAAACCTGCAGCTGATACAGCCATTTAAAAATCCACTTTCATCATGGTTTTCCACCAAGAGGCCTTTGTTAATGATCACCGGAATGCACATAAACGGTGTCATACAAATAAAGTAGGCAGACACACATCAAACACCAGTTTCTACAGAGGAATCCAGACAGGAATTTTCACGTGGGCCTCAATCTTAACTTAAATATATTGAATGCACCTCAGGCACAGAGAACTGAAAAATACAGACAGCCTAATTCTCTAGTATCAGAGGTCAACTTCAGACATGCAGGGAAAAGTGAGGTCTCTCCTCTACAGAGAAGCTCAGCTGCTCTTGCAGCACCTCTGCAGGTATTCTGCAGGGGGCCTGGATATCACCAGGGACTCCCCTCTGGAAATTTCATACAAGCACTTACCTGCCTCCATGGCAGTAACTAAACAGTGAACGGAGGAATGTTTTCTCTCTTACATGAAGGAAATGAACTTTCACAGACAAGAGATTTACGTTGAGTCAAATTACATTTAAAAAAAAAACAAAGTTAAGTGTATTTGATAAGTAATATTGCTCAATTCTCCCTATCAAAGTGGTGAATTTGGGCTTTGAAAGCTTTATATCTTGTGACATAATTAGAAAATAAAATTCAAAATGATCATTGAATTAATATTTATTACTCAAGAATGCAGAAGTTATTTACTAAAAGGCTAATAACTAATGGCAGATATGAATCACTTCTGGTTTTACAGAGTATTATCACTAAAGTATCCAATCAATTGATAATCATGTGAAGTAACAACAAAAACTAGGCAAAAGAAGCGAAGTTAGGCCTTAGAAGTTTACTTGGCATTTAGAATATGTGCCATACACATTTTTAGGTAAATCTCTTATGGGCAATTACTTTAAAATATCATTGTTATTATATTTTACTTCGCTGTTTTATTGTTCTCTCCTCATTTTAGAACCAGTACATAAAATCAACGGACAAAAGGAAATAGTTTCATGAATGAGAAGAGAATTTAGAAACAAAATGGATTTTTTTTCTTTAAATTTGGTGTTGTCATTAGAAGTACAAAATGAACATGGCAAGGTCCATTATCTCCCCCCACTTCTTTTCTTCTTGCTTTTTCTTTTTATCGGTGGTAAAAGGGACTGCTCACCAGTAGGGACAAAGTTAGATTAAGTAGATCTCTCTCCTTAAAATTCTTAAGATTCATGTCTCAGAATACCAAGGAATACCCACTTTGGAACCATACTCAGATACATAAAGGGACACTGAGGAAAAGGCAGAGTAGGAAAGATGATCACCAACAAATAGAGGTCACAAAAATATGAAGCCATCTAAAAGTAAATAGTAACCTGTATCCAGTAATCTGAAGATGGGAAAGGGATGTTTAAAACATCTGTCAGAGTAGCTCTGTTTTCATCAACAAGAAAGACTATTTTTTTTTAAAAAGCCCACTAAGTAAGTAATCCCAGGTCCATGTGCCATTGTTTCCATTTGAGGATGACTAGTAACACAATTTCAAAGGAAAAGTGTTGAACCCCTTTAAGAAGTTAAAACTGAAAAGTAAGAAGTTGGTTTCCATTCCTCATCTCAATGGATTTCTACACATGATTGTTCCCAACACTCAACTTCACCAAGTATTCTGGAATGATTTTGCTAAGTTTGGTGGAAGATTGGTTGGAAGTACCTCAAAAGCACAACCAGGCACATCACCAAATGCCCATTTGTGAGGATCTTCACTTTTCCCCTGCCCTGTAAGTGCCATGTAACAACCTATCCCCTAAATGAGATAAACCTGCTTGCAAAATGCAGTTACAGGCCATTCCAGGACCTGAGAAATGCAAGAACTTTTCCTGTCTCTGACTCCTAAACAGTGCCTCAGCCAGAGCTAATCAGTTTTCAGCTGTGAAAATCTCAGCCTCTGAAATTACTTTAGAGTCTTCCCCAAAATGCAGTGTCCCATTTGTTCATGTTGGAGCAGAGGTGGCAATCACTAGCATCCCTTTTTTCCCCTACTGACTGTGGAAGCAGGCTCAGAAATCTGTCATGGAAATTGAAGAAAGAAGTCAGCAATCTTCCAGTAAAAAGCAAAACTGGAGGTTGTTTTGCTTCCATGGGTGGCTGCAGAGGTCGGCCTGACACACGGCTTCTTGTGTAACACACATGTTGAGCAGATACATGCACACCTCCTCGGTGGCCTTGCCCTGGGGATCAGGAACTGTGCAACCTGAGAACAACCTGCCCAATAAAAGAAAAGCAGAGACATAGCCCCCCCAGAGGAGCAGGGTCAGCTCTTCTCCCAGTTAAAATAGGGATTGCTCCTCTCTTGGGGAGGGAAGAGGGATGGGTAAAGAAGCAGAGATGTTACTGTCAGAAAAGCACTCCCCTGGGACACCAGGCTGGGAGGAAGGGACTCCCCTAACAGTTTTCACTTAAGACTCAGTCAATATACATTGATTGAGCATCTGCTTTGTAATGGAGATTGTAGCAGGTCATATAAATACGGTGGTGGGGGGAGGACGTGGTCAGTGGGCTGGATGCCCTAATGGGAAAGTCAGAAGTTGCCCAAGTCCCCATGGCGAAGTATGGAAGCATTGAAGATGTCTGGGGGTGGCCAGCAGAGTCTGGAGAAGGAGCATGCGGTTGGGGAGGACTTCTCAGAAGGCATATCTGAAAAGAGGGGAAGACCGAGTAGGAGATGTCCCGGTAAAGACAATAAAAGTGCAGAGGGACAAGGAGCGAGCCCCCTTTGGGACCAGGGTGTGGAGTGGTACAGATACTGCAGGAGGGCTAGTTGGCTTGAGGGTAGCAAACGGGAGGAAGTCTGGACAGGGCACAGGTCTTGGCGCCATGTTAAAACTTTTAAACCATTACAGAACCCTAAACCAAGAGTTACAAGGTCACTAGGGATGAAAAGATTATGGAATTGGATGTTGGTGATGGGAAATCATGAGAGATGGTGCTGACCTAGTAAAGACCAAGTAAAGGAAAAAGTGAGTGGATCTTAAAGAGTTTTCTAAGAGGTCAAATGTGGGTGAGAAAGAAAAAAAGAAAAAGAGCCCAAACAGGGCTTTCCTACTTTGGCCAAGCCCTCTCTTCACCTCGGGAAGACAAGGGAAGTCCTGCCCACATGGCCCCAAAGTCCATATTCCCCCTTTCTTTCCTCAGTCCTAGAGAATTGCTGGCTGAAAACTTTTGAAAACTCTTCACTTTATCTCTAGTCCTCACTTTAACCTATCATGCCCCAGTAGGTCTAGCAATGGTGAGGAGCTTAGAGTGTCATATCCTTCTTCTCACCCCTTATCATGGGAAAACAGTATCATTGCATTCTGTGAAAGTAAAAGAGATCCATAAACATTAAGCTTCGCAGATCCAACTGGTGATACAATCTAGAAAAGCCGTGCAAATCTGTGCTTGTGTAACTCCGTCAAACATTAACCTATTAGTTATACATTTACAACAGCTAGAAACAATAATTATGTGTTTCTTTCCTTTGATCATTAAATCCAGCTGAATCATTTATATGTTTAGCATTAGAGAGGTAGAAAGCATTTCTCGTTTTTGTAAGATTTTGTTCTTTATGGGAAACCTTATATCCTCTTTGAAGATTCTCATTTTTCTTTAGATGTATCGAACTTCATTGAGCATCTATCATTTGTCAGGCTTCGAATTTACAAATCACCACATTTAAAACTTATTAAAAAGAGAATATATAAATAAGGATATTATGTAGAAGGCTTTTATTTATTTAAAAACATATGGTGGGAATGTAAAATGGTGCAGCCACTGTGGGAAAACAGCATGATGGTTCCTCAAAAATTTAAACATAGAATTATCATATGAGCCAGCAAATTCCATATCTGGTGATATATATTCACAAGAATGGAAAGCAGGGACTCAAACAGATATTTGTACCCCAATGTCTATAGCAGCACTATTCATAATAGGCAACAGATGGAAACAACCCAAATATCCATCAATGGATAAATGTCTAAACAAACTGTGGAATACATTAGAATACTTCTCAGTCTTAAAAAGAAATGAAATCCTGATACATTCTACAACGTGGATAAACTTGGAAGACGTTATGCTAAGTGAAATAAGCCAGACACAAAAAGACAAATACTGCATGATTTCACTTATTTGAGTTACTTACAGAGTCAAATTCTAGAGACGGAAAGTAGAACGGGTGGTTAAGTGAGGCTGGGGAGGGGAGGGAGAGGTGGGGCACTATTGTTCAATGGGTACGGTTTGGGTAGAGTTTCAGTTCGTGATGATTAAAAAGTTCTAGAGATGAATAGTGGTGATGATAGCACAATGTGAATATACTTAATCCCACTGAACTGTATGCTTAAAATATGGTTAAAATAATAAATTGTCTGTTACATATATTTTACCAAAAGGAAAATAATGAAAATAGGGAGAGAAAAGTGAATGGTAGGAAGACTCAAACTTTTTGTGGAAGATGGAGATTTCTACATTGAATGTGAATAAGAATGTAGTATTTTCAAGTCAGCGATGAACTCTGAGAAGCCAACAAAGCCATCTGGAGGCCAAGCAGACAGCTCAGAGGGGATGTTTGAAATCTTATCTTTCCCATGACCCGATTTCTGTTGACTTGTTCCTTTGGTGAGGCATAATGATACTTCAAAAATACAAACTCAGAGCGTCAAACAGTTAGGGGGCCCTGTGATGAGTTGACTGAAGACCTACAGTTCAGACAGAGTGCTTTCTTCCTTGGTATCATTTCCGAAATGGTGGGCAAGCTGCCCTCTGGAAGCCCCACTCCCTGCCTGGCCCAGTGTGCACGTCTGATACAAAGTTGTAAATGATCCCAAATGGTGGCCGTGTCAATGGAGGCCTACCAAATGGTTATTTCACTGCCTTTCTTCCTTCCTCATTCTCAGCTCCCTTCCTTCGCTGAGTCCTTTCTTTGGTTGTCTCCGTGATCCCCTAAGCCACTCTTCCTATGTGTTCTTCATGCGTCCTCAACCCCCGCGCATGCTACACCCTTGAGAAGAAGCAGTCTGCTTACGTGCCTATTTCCCCCAGGAGACCAGAATCCCCTGAGGCATATGAAGAACAAAGGTAAATATCCTCAGATTACATACCATAAAATAATAGAGAAAACAGAAATTTTTAAATTATAAGACTGACAATTCTCACAGTCACCTTCTAAATATGGGGGGAAAGATCTTAGAAACTATTGAAACTGCACTAGATCAGTCACTTTATGACTTACTTTTAAAAAGATGATTAACAGTAAGCCAAATTTGATTTAAAAAAAAAAAACTGTTATAGAGGGGGTATATGGGAAACTCTCTGTACTTTCCATTCAATTTTTCTGTAAATCTAAAACTTCTCTACAAAATAAAGTCTATTAATTTTTTTATAAAACAAACAAATCTATTTACACATATATCCTGTTTCCCCGAAAATAAGACTTAGCCGGACAATCAGCTCTAATAAGTCTTTTGGAGCAAAAATAAGACCCAGTATTATATTATATTACATTACATTATATTATACCCTGTCTTATATTATAGTGAAATAAGACCAGGTCTTATATTAATTTTTGCTCCAAAAGACGCATTAGACCTGATTGTTCGGCTAGGTTTTATTTTGGGGGAAACACAATAGTAGTTATTCATTACCCTAACAAAGCTTAAACCATTAGTTGGCTAATGCGTGGCTTTAAGGCTTCACCAAATTTCTCAGGATATCTTGGTTTGGACAGCTGTGCCTCCCAGCTAATTATCTGCAGGCTTTAATTTGATCTCACAGCTTTCCCAGGCTTCATTTCCGTATCTTATGGTGCATAAAGGGCAGGATAGAGCGAGTCAGTGCTCTCCAAGTAACTGCACAAATTTCAAAGAAATCACAGGTCTGAGGAAATGCACTGGCATAAACAGACAGCTGTCCCAGTCCCTAAAGAGCTTCTACCTTTATCACGACTTTGGCAGGTTTGTCATCTCACCAAGCCTAATGCTAACAGAATTAGATTTCCAGAATCACTCTCCTCCATCACTTCCCAAAACAGGAAGTGACAGCTAATTAATAAATTCTTAATTTCTTACAAGCTAGAGTATTATAAAAATAAATGTAATGTTTTCCATGAATCAGGCTTAAAATGATATGTCCAGAGGGTATTTGCTCTATATTCCACTGCATTATTCACAATGAATAATTGGTTATGAATTGCCATGTTCTTCAGATCTCACATCTTTAGTATGAAATAATGAATAGGAAACATTTATAAAATGCACAATGCAGAAGTAAGGTATCCTTATATGAATATTTTTTTTCACTTTAGATCAGCTTAGCCTGTTATATAACATTATATAAATGGAATCAAACAACGTGTCCTTTTTTGTGTCTGGCTTCTTTCTCTTAGCATTACGTCTGTGAGATTCATCCGTTGTTGCTTTTATTCATGGTTTGTTCTTTTATTTCTGAGGGGAGCTGGTGGAGAATTGACAGGGAAGGACAAAGGGGAACATTCTGGAGTGATGGAAACATTCCGTATCTTGAGAAGCGTGTGGTTTACACCTGTCTGTATTCGTCAAAACTCATCCAATTATATACACCCTACAATGTATGTGTTTCACTATATGTAAATTGTATCTCAATCAAAGAGCAAAAGGAAAGAAACATCTGTTACGGGACTGGATGTACTATTTTAGCTCCCACACAGGCCTTTTCTTTGCTCCTGTCTCCTGCACATCCTTCCTCATTCTCAGCTCCCTTCCTTCGCTGAGTCCTTTCTTTGGTTGTCTCCGTGATCCCCTAAGCCACTCTTCCTATGTGTTCTTCATGCGTCCTCAACCCCCGCGCATGCTACACCATTGAGAAGAAGCATTCTGCTTACGTGCCTATTTCCCCCAGGAGACCAGAATCCCCTGAGGGTGAGGGTCAGCCTTAAGTAACACTTGAGGCGACAGTGATAATAACTAACATATGTATAGAAGGAGCTTACATTTCCATTGTGTACTTGTCTCTCTTCTAAGGGCTTTCCCTGGATGTCATCACTGTCTGATACATCAACAAATCCTGAGACTTCAGCACCCAATAAGCAGAGATCATGACTTATTAATATATACAGTGTTCTCAGATATGATAGAATAGATCAAAGGTCATTCCTGGTAGTTCAATCGCAAATGACTTTTTTAAAAACATTTTTCTTATATTTTGCATGTTTAAAAATGTCTTTTATATCAGAATAAAGGAAGTTTCTGTACAGAAAAAAGTTCAACTGAAGACATTAAAAACAAAAGATTTTGAGGTACAGCTGAGGTATTCATGACCTACTTTGTTTCTTTGTTACTGCTTTCTTTTTAAAGATGCTAAGATGGTGTTACAATTTGAGTAGATTACTAAGTCGAAAGCAAAACAAAACAACAAAAAAACAAATGCTAAAATGAATTCCAAATTTCACTGTAATTATCAAAGAAATTGTTCTTCAGAAATTAAAACTTCTTTTTTAGCTTCAGTATAACAGGAAGAAATAATGATTTCAGAATGGACCTCCCTTTCTTTTCATAAATATACAAAAAGCTTTATTTTGAAGCCAAAACAGTGGGGGATCTGAAAAGCATATTTTGACAAAGTCCTGAAAACTATCTTCACTAATTTCCCAGAAACTTTCCAAAGCCCAGTTGAGTAAGATACACTGTAATCGGATGGCCAATACTGTGCCATTCAAAGCAAAAAGAGAAAACAGGAGAAAGGTTTGGTAAACTAACCTGTGCTAAGTGGAATAATGGTTATGCTTGACTGGCAAACCCACTGATAATACACAAATGATAAGGTTTAAAAGTAAATGTTGTCAAGAAATGAAAATCCACATAGTTCTTAAAGCCTGGCCTCAATTATTTTCATTTATTCAGGTCACTTGTCATTAACAGTGAATAATTTATAGTACAATATTTGTATCCCCATTTATGATCCCTATTAACCCTATAACTCTTTGTCACCTAAAGTTGTGGCATCTAAAAGATAAACGATGGAAGGCTGCCAGAAGAAGCCTCTCGGAGAAAGACGTATGATGCAGTGGTAGTTTTGGAACAGGTCTCAAATTCTGTACCTGTCGACAACCTTCGACAAGCTGGGGTTGCTTTACGTTTCCTCCACTTGAATCTCTGCTGACTTCAGTGACTGAGTGGCCCACAGAACACAGGGGGCGTGAACTTGTGTGACTCTGGAGATCAAGTCTATAGGGGAACACAACTTCTGCCTGTTTCTCTGGAACATTCATGGTGAAGCCCTGAACTGCCATATACGCAATCTACCTTACGTCTCCCACACCGTGAGGGCACCACTAGCCCCCATGGAGAGACCACACAGAGAAATCCTGAGACCACATGAAGGGAGAGCCTGGCCAGCTCCCAGGTGCCCAAACACTCCTCCCAGTTATCCCAGCACCCGTCCCCAGCTGCCTCACCTCCAGCCCCCATGGACTGCAGCCTTAAACACACCCATTCACTCAAGCCCTTCCTGAAAAACTGACCCACAGAAACCTGGATAGATATAAAATGAATGTTGTTTTAAGCCATAAAGGTTTGCAGTGATTTCTTACACTGAAATAAACAAGTGGAAGAAAAGCTGTGTATGAGAAAATAAAATGAGATAATAAAAATATGAAAACTAAGGAAGATCTATCCTTTAGATATAAAGTATCTATCTATGAGAATAGCAGCTTCACAGAGAACAGGACAAAAAAACATAAAAATGTCTAAAAGACAAAAATTTAGCAATGCTTACTTCCAAATCATAATGAAGAGCTTAAGATTTCTTCCAATCTATTCATTTTGCCAAATAAATTCAAGAAAAACTTAAAATTTTTAACTGGTTGAAGACAGTATGAAGGAATAGAAAACTGAAATAGAATCATTTTGAATAACTACAAGTACACAGTAGAGTAATTTCTACCACAGTTTTCAGGAAAGGTCTCTGCCTGACTTCTTTTAAGAAACAGCCAAGGACTCATTTGTAAGGAGAAGCTCCAATTCACATGCAATTCTTGTTCTAAAAATCTTTCAACATTTTCTGCCTTAAGAATGTGAAATTTGCCTGTTCTTTTCTTATCTACCCTGTCAATGTGCTTAGAAAACACTTTCTATTTGGATAGTACAATAATAAACCTCAATCTAGCTCTGGTCAATTTTTCAGAAATTTTGGGGTAAAAACAACAGACATTCACATTAATGAGGTTTTCATAAAACCCAGCAAACAAGCAGCTCTTGTCTGCACGTTTGCATGCAACAAAGGCCTTTCTGTGATGACATTCCCACAACAAAGTATTACTTCCTAATGAAACCTACACAGAAAACAAAGCAGTGCTTCAAAAGGAAACTTTATTTTCAGTGCTATAGGACATGTTTCCTTTTTTACCAAATGTATTTTATCTTCTAAAGGAACATTTTATTTTCTATTTTATCTTGTAAAGGAACATTACAAACTTTTAGTCACAAATTCCACTTCCAGTGAAATTTTCACCCAGGTTTAAAAAATGTTTAAGGGAAATACAAAACACTGATTTATTTTCCTGCTCCTTGGCCAAAAAGCACATGTTAGGTAGCACCCAGATCTACCAGTCACTGCAAATCCAAGTGTTAGCATTGCCTCAATCACAGAGGACAGGACCCTTTAAGTGGCAACTTACGCAAAGAGAACAAGGGGAAAAGGGCTTAGAATGAATCTGATACTCCCAAATCAGGAGGAAATCGCAAGAGCTCCTGTCAGTCTCCCCATAAAATCATAACACAAGGGAAAGCAAAGATAGGAGACCAGGTACAAATGAGGTGAGACAGTGTAGCATAGTGTAGAAGGAACCAGAAGTCCTGGTTTTCAATGTGTGATGTAGCACATCGAGCCACGTGACTTGGGAAGCCAGCGAATAGCTCTGCACTGCAATTTTCTTACCTACAAAAAGACCATCTGTATTCCAGAATTGTTGCGGGAAGGAAATGAAATAATATGGATGTGAAAAAAAATGCTTATACTCCATAACCTACACTTATGTGTGTGTATGTATAGATTTCTACACTGATGCTCTTCGACGTATGATAGGATTCCATCATAAGTTGAAAATATTAAGTGGAAATGCACTTAATACACCTAGCCTGCCAAACACCATAGCTTAGCCTAGCCTACCTTAAACATGCTCAGAACACTTAACATTAGTCTGCAGTAGGGCAAAATCATGTAACACAAAGCCTATTTTATAATAAAGTATCGAATATTTCATGTAATTTATTATGTGTATCTCTCACACCATTGTACAGTTGAAACATTGAAGTCGAATATTGTAAACAATCGAAAGTGTGGGACATATGGATTGTATGTGATATACATATATAGATTCTATATGCTGTATATAGGTTATATACTATATACATGAAGTGTGATCAAAATATACAGTGGATATTTAAATTAAAAAATAATTTTTACAGTAAAAGACGCATTGCCATTAACCCCCTCAAAATACCCCCACTCCCTTTGAACACACTTATCACATCGTTCTTGCCATTTTCTGAAGCAGTTCTGAAAGTCCTCTTTCATGAGTGTCTAGTTGTACTTCATGGCTGCCTCGATGTCCTAAATTGATTCAAAACGTTTTCCTTTCATGGTCATTTTGACTTTAGAGGGGAGCCATAAGTAGCGTGGTGCCACATCTGGTGAATAAGGTGGATGGGGACATACCGCAATATTTTTATTTGACAGAAACTGCTGAACTAGAAGCAATGTGTGACAGAGAGCCTTTCCAATGTGATGACAAAATACGGTGAATGCTGCTGCCGAGTGCCATCCAAGAGAAAGGCAGGGATCTTCAGTACCAGAAGCAGTGCATCGAGCCTTAGTAACAGTGTGTGACAGGTTTCAACTTGTTCGGTGCAGTCAGTCCGGTGTGAGCTACGGTTGAGAGAAGGTGTATTTTAAAGTGTGCCCTAAATCATCCTCCATCATGACAATGCTCCATGTCACACATCGCTTCTGGTACATGGCAATTTCTGTCAAAAAGAAACACTACAGTGTGTCCTCATCCACTTTATTCACCGTCACCAGGTCTAGCACCATGCATGTGACAGCTGGCTCTTCCCCAAAGTCAAAATGATTCAGGGCGTTGAGGCAGCCACGACAGTGCAACTAGAGACATTCATGAAAGAGGACTTCCAGAACTGCTTCAGAAAGGGGCAGGAACGATGGGATAAGTGTGTTCGAAGGGAGGGAGAATATTTTGAGGGGGATTAATGGCAATGGGTCTTTACCATAATAAACATTTTTATTTAAACTTTCACCATAATGTTCGATCGCACCTCGTATAATTCTGTAACACTATATTGCTAAATTCTATACTAGTCTACATTCTATAATACTAATTTCTAAATACTCCACATAGATTATATACCATATAATCAATATATTCTGTATAGATTTCTATACATATACATCATATATACACATTCACATATGATGTATATTTATAGATTCCCATACAATACAGGAAGTAAATATTCTGTTTTAAAGAGATACTCAAAATAAAACTGATCAAACTTGCAATATAAACCTTGAAACTGATATTTACTGCTTTACTTCCTTGGCATACATGTGAGATCATCCCTTTTGATTCATTGTAATTGCAGTGGGAGGTCCTCGCTTTGCATCACTTTGAATTTTCATCACTGTTTCCTGAAGGCTCATGTTATTACCCGTCACAGAAAAACAACCAAAAGGTCCAGCATGGAAATTCTTACGTAAACGAAGGACAAGCCATGTAGAGTATTGATGCATCTTTAAACTTGTTAATAATGAGTTTTAGTTATATTGGAAAATGCTCAGGCTCCAAAGTGAAATAAAATATCAGGATACAAGCATGTCATAAATCTCAGCCGAAGGGACAATATCTTCCTTGATGCAGACAGAGGCCAGGGTCTGGAATCTGAGTGAGGCCTGCCCTTGAGCGAGTTACCTAAGCTCTCTGTCTCAGTTGTGTCATTTGTCAAAAGGAGATAAGAATAGGACCAAACTCGCAGGGTGAGTATGACATAACACTGATCCAGTGCTGAGTACAGGGTCTGGCTCACATTAAGTATGCAGTGAATTACGCTGCAGCATTACTGAATACATAGAAATACATGTGAAAGTCTAAAAGTAATATGCCAATATTGTTAGTGGGTGTATCAGAGTGAAGGGATTGTAAGGTTTTCTGTCTCTTTACACTTATGTATACCTTCCAATTTTTCTACAATGAACACCTATTACCTTTCTTCCCAGAAAAAAAAAATAGAATTATTGACTTATGAATTTATTTTCTCAAAATATACTTAACTGCACTTCTTAGCTAACCCTATTGGCTAACTTCAACTAGATTATGTGAAGGTCTTGCTTAAAGTTTCTCTTGACGATATCTGAAGATTGGGGGACTTCAAAGTCATTTGTGGTTTACAAACATGACAGAAGGAAAGGAAACACATTTATTTACTGTGAGGAATTTGTCTGGGTCTCGACTAGGAGCTACCATTCATTTTTTTTTAAAAATAAGTTTTCTTTATTTTTCAATAATAGATTCAGGTATACAACATAGTGATTAGACATTTATGTAACTTACAAAATGATCCCCCGATAAATCTGGTACTCACCTGACATCATATACAGTTATTAGTTAATAATTAATCAATAAGAATTGGTCAACAATTAGTCAATAACAATATAGTCAGTATTATTGACTATATTCCTTATGCTATACTTCACATCCCCATGACTGTTTGGTAACTACCAATTTGTACTCAATCCCTTCTCCTTTTTTTACCCATCCCCCAACTCCCATCCCATCTGGCAACCATCAAAATATTCTCTGTATCTGAGTCTAGTTCTATTTTGTTTGTTCATTTATTTTATTCTCTAGATTCCACATATAAGTGAAATTATATGGCATTTGTCTTTCTCTGACTTACTCCACTCAGCTTACCCTCTAGCTCCATCCATGTTGTTGCAGATGGAAAATGTTCATTCTTTTCTACAGCTGAGTAATATGCCATTGTATATATGTACCTACTCTTCTTTATCCATTCCTCCATTGATGGACACCCAGGTTTCCTCCACATCTTGGCTATTGTAAATAATACTGCAATGAACATAAGGGTGCACATGTCCCTTTGAAGTAGTGTTTTGGGTATCTTTGGATAAATACCCAGAAGTGGGATTACTGGGCACTTCTTTGTCTCTCATTATAGTCATTGTTTTAAAGTCTGTCTTGTTTGGTATAAGTATTGCTACCCCAGTTTTTAAATTTTTTCCATGAAATAATATTTTTCCATCCCTTTACTTTCAGTTTGTGTGTGTCCTTCGATCTGAAGTAAGTATCTTGTAGGCAGCATATGTAAGGGTTTTGTTTTCTTATCCATTCAGTCACCCTATGTCTTTTGTTTGGAGCATTTAATCTATTTACATTTAATGTAATTTTTGATAGACATGTAGTTATTGCCATTTTATTATTCATATTTTTATCTTTATTTCTTCTTCTTAAAGAAGTCTCTCTAACATTCCTTGTAATACTGTTTGGTGGTGAAGAACTCTGTTAGCTATTTCTTGTCTGGGAAGCTCTTCATCTGTCCTTCGATTCTAAATGATAACTTTGCTAGGTAATCTTGGTTGTAGGTCCTTGATTTTCATCACTTTGAGTACTTCATGCCAATCCCTTCTGGCCTGAAAAGTTTCTGTCAAGAAATCAGTTGACAGTTTTATGGGAGTTCCCTGGTAGGTAACTAACTGCTTTTCTCTTGCTGCTTTTAAGATTCTCTCTTTGTCTTTAACCTTTGACATTTTAATTATGATGTCTCCTAGTGTGAGCCTGTTTGGTTTCATCTTGTTTGGGACTCTCTGCACTTCCTTGACTCATATGTCTATCTCCTTTACCAGGTTAGGAAAGTTTTCCGTCATTAATTCTGCAAATAAGTTTTCAACTACTTGCTGTCTATCTCCTCCTTCTGGTACCCCTCTAATGTGAATGCAGGTACACTTGATGTTGTCCTAGAGGCCCCTGAAACTATCCTCATTTTGGGGGGATTCTTTTTGCTTTTTGCTTTTCTGACTATGTGTTTTCTGCTACCTAATCCTCCAAATTGCTGATTTGAACCACTGCTTCATCTCATCTACTATTGATTCCCTCTAATATATTTTTTCTTTCAGTTATTAATTTCTGACTAGCTCTCTTTTATGTTTTCTAGCTCCATTTTTATCTTTCCTATCACTTTGCTGAATTTCTCACTGAAATCACTGAACATCCCTATAACCAGTGTTTTGAACTCTGTATCTGGTAGATTGCCTGTCTCCATTTTGTTTAGGTCTTTTTCTAGAACTTTGTTCTGTTCTTTCATTTGGAAGATGTTTTTTTTGCCTCCTCATTTTGGCTGCCTCCCTGTGGTTGTTTCTATGTATTAGGTAGAGTTGCTGTGTCTCTGGTATTAGTAGAGTGGCCTTATGTAAATGTCCCGTGGGGCTCAATGGCACAGTCCTTCTGGTCACCTGAGGCAGGTTCTCTAGTTGTGTCCTTTGTGTGGGTTGCGTGTGCCCTCCTGCTGTAGATGAGCCTTGGTTGCTGTTTGCATGTCAGTAGGAGGGATTGACCCTCGGACTGAATGGTTGTGAGGACTCGCCATGACTACACTGGAGGAGCTGTTGTGCAAGGCTGACTCTACAGAGCAAGATTTGCTTTGGCAGAGCTCTGGTGCCTGCCCAATCTGCCCTTTGGGTGTGTCATCTGTGGAGGCAGTGTGGTGGTGCTTTGGCATGGTCCGAAGCTGGCCACTGGGCATACCCGCCCCAGAACCTCCTGGGAAGGTCCCCATTGCAGGCCAAATTCAGCCTCCACCTATGCCCTGCCCAAGGCCACTTGGTATGAGCCACAAAGCAATCCACAGATATCTTCCACCTACACTGGGCTTGGAGGTGCCTGGGAGAGACTAAGCTGCAAACTGATGCTGGCTGCTATTAGCACTGGGTTTGGGGCTGCTTACCAGGTGGTATCAGGCATGCCAAGGCCAGATTCTATTTGTTTGGGGGTCATGAACCTTTGAGAGATTTTAGGAAAGTCTGAAGCATGTGCCAAAAAGGCTGTTTGTATGGAAAAGTCTAGAAGTGGCTTGGGCGGGTCTAAAAGTTGGGAGGGACAAGGTCTCAGAGAATTACCTGGGCTGCGTGAATGGTGTTAGCCAGGTTAATAAAGACGCAGATATGGTGCCTTCCTGTGTCTGCACACTGTGTGTGTGGGTACTCAACAAAGGAACAATAGCACCTACCAGCACATGAGAATACTGCCACTCCAGCCCTCACCCTGCACCCAGACAATTGAATTCCTCTCCATATGTCCTTGGCACCTATCGAGCGCTTGAGCTCAGAACAAGTGAGTCCATCAGTAAGTCCATGCACAGGCCCTTCAAGAGGAATGCCTGGAATTCTAGTCACCCTCCATCTCACTCAACCACACTCTCTGTTGGTTTTCACAGCCAGAAGTTATGGAAACTTCTCTCCCCAGTACTGGAATTCTGTGCTGGGGAGCCTGGTTTGGGGCTGGGACTCCTCACTCCTCAAAGAGGACCTCTGCAGCTGAGATATCCCTCCCGATTTTTAACTGCCACTTGCGGGTAAGGGGACCAGCCCATTCCATGTCTCCGCCCCTTCTACCAGTCTCAATGTGGCTTCTTCTGAATATCTGTAGTTGCAGGACTTCTGTTCAGCTAGACTTCATGCAATTCTCAATAATGGCTGTTCTGTAGTTTAATATTAATTTTGAAGTGGTCTTGAGAGGAGGTGAGCACAGCCTCCTCTTTGCCATCTTGATTGTAAATCGCCACCCTTCATTGCAAATGCTATGGCATTCTACTTTGTAAATTAGGAAAGCCTATCACCCAACTATAGATCTCCACCACACCATACAACCAAAAGTAATACTAAATAAATATATAATAAATGGAATGGCTAACACTTTTCCTCTACCACCATTCTTCCTCAAGTTGCAGTACCAAGATGTTACCCTATGGCAGTCTATAAGCTGAGATCTAAGGACACCTAGTCTGTCGATGTATCTGAAGGCAGTTCCTGATTTCACCATAAGAATTCTAAATTTTGAATTTCACTCCAAGTTTATCTAAAAACTTAACAGAAACATATATATCTTCTCGGACAATTAAGTTTGCAAACTCATCCTAGAAAAAGTGCTATATAACTCATTGCTGAATATCTGAATATCAATATGGACACCTTTGAAATACTCCCCAATGCCAGCACCTAGTCCACCCTTCAAAGCAATTTTGGAACTCTTTTACTGGAATGGCCATCAGTGCTGTCGTTGTATTACCCTTGATGTCCTGAATGTCATAAAAATGCCTGCCTTTCAATATTTCCTTTATCTTCGAGTAAACAAAGAAGTCATTGGGGGCCAGATCAGGTGAGTAGGGAGGGTGTTCCAATACAGTTATTTGTTTACTGGCTAAAACCTCCCTCACAGACAGTGCCGTGTGAGCTGGTGCATTCTCATGATGCAAGAGCCACGAATGGTTGGCAAAAAGTTCAGATCGTGTAACTGTTTCACGCAGCCTTTTCAACACTTCCAAATAGTAAACTTGGTTAACTATTTGTCCAGTTGGTACAAATTCATAATGAATAATCCCTCTGCTATCAAAAAATGGTTAGCAACATTGTTAAAAGTTTGCAAACTTAATTGTCAGACCTTGTGTGTGTGTGTATGATATGTCACACACACACACACACACACACACACACACATATATATGACATTAAAGTCCTTTATAACAAAATTCTGCTCTGGATTTTAAGGCCGCATCTCTGTGTTTACGTCATTGCACTGTTGCAAGTGATCATCTACTGAGAAGATAGTATTTGTGCAGGCTGCAAAGCAACTGGAAAATCTACCTTTACAGTTTGTTTTGTGGGGCATTGTGTGGAGACCACTAGCAGGAGGCTGTAAGGCTGGAGGAAGGAGACAAGGAGGCAGGATCGCTCCTCTCTCTGTACCTGCTGTTTTTGTCGGTGCCCTTCACCCTGGTGCAGCAGCTGACTGCAGTCTCCAGCCTTCCAGTACTCCCCAAATGAGCCTCCTCACCACCACTCAAAGGTAGGTCATTCTCCTCCAAGCCTCTGGGTGCAAATAAACCCAATCACATCCCCTCATGCCTCCTCAGCCCTTACCATCACTGAGTTACCTTGGTACTCCGTTTTCCACTTCTTCATACTTTTCAACCAGTTCCTCATACTAGATATATTCCTTTAAATAACTGGT
Source organism: Rhinolophus hipposideros (assembly GCF_964194185.1). NCBI lineage: Eukaryota > Metazoa > Chordata > Mammalia > Chiroptera > Rhinolophidae > Rhinolophus > Rhinolophus hipposideros. The sequence continues at coordinate 49,125,072 of NC_138063.1, forward strand.
GTGGTTTCTTTTTTCCTGATTGGACCCTGGCTGATACAAAACAGCATGTATTTCATAGTACATTAACTTTTTAAAATGGTAGTAAAAATATACATACCACACAAATAACCATTTTAGCCATTTTTAACTGCACAAATCAGCGGCATTAAGCAATTCACATTGTTGTGCAACCATCACCACCATCCATCTCCAGAACTTTTTCATCTTTCCAAACTGAAACGCTGTACCCATTAAAGAACTCTTCCCCATTCCTCCTCCCCTCAGCCCCCGGCAACCACCATTCCAATTTCTATCTCTATGGATATGACTATTGTAGGTACTTATATAAGTGAAGTCATACAGTATTTGTCCTTTTGTGTCTGGCTTATTTCACTTAGCATGTTTTCAAGGTTTATCATGTGTTCCATATATCAGAATTCACTTCTTTCTTCAGACAGAATAATAGTGTATTGTATATATAGACCAATTTTTTTTAATCCATTCACTGTTGGACACTTGTGTTGCTTCCATCTTTTAGCTATTGTGAATAATGCTGCTATGAACATGGGTATGCAAATATCTCTTTGAATTCCTTCTTCACATTCCTTTGGGGATATACCTAGAAGTGGAAATGCTGAATCACATGGAAATTCTATGTATACCTGTTTGAGGACTCTCCATACTGATTTTCATAGCAGCTACACCATTTTACATTCCCACCAGCAATGAACAAGGGTTCCAACTTCTCCACATCCTCACCATCCCGTGTAATGTTCTGTTTAAAATTTCTTTTTAAAATAGCCATGTTAATGGATGTAGAGTGGTATCTCATTGTGGTTTGACTTTTATTTCCCTATTGATTAAAGATGTTGAGTCTCTTGTCATCTGCCCAGTATATTAACTTTTAAAGTCTGTATCTCAAACTGAAAATCCTTGGGATCTTTAACTAAGAAACTTTACCCTAAGGAGTACATCTTAATATAATTAACAAGGCCTGAAAGAATGTTGACAATCATAAAATTCAAGATCCATCATAAGTGCATCCTCTCTCTCTTTCTTTCTTTCTCTCTCTCTCTCTCGCTCTCTCTCTCAGAATGATTTCTTTAAAATGTTTAGTTGTCACAAAAGGTCCCTGATTCACTGCAGTGGTGTAGTGCTAAAGACCGAGCCCTAAGTCACCTGACAGTGAACAGTTTATTACTGGAAACTACCCACATGCATTTTAGTTTTAACATTTCTTATAGTGACTCTTCAGCTGTATTTTTCTTAAAACAAAATTACCACACTCATTCAATTCCAATAGATTTTATTTAAAGTAAGACATTGCTAAATATCTAAGTGTTAATTCTAAAATATTGTGAATCAATGTAAGAAATGATTTTTTTAAAAAATATTTTTAAACAGAAATTTATTTTTAAAAAGAATTATTTTTTAAAAGAAAAAAATATAAATCTAATCATTCCTCTTGTAATGTTACTAAAGCAAACACTCTGTAGTTAACTCTTACTGCAAGCCACACAACATTTATGGACTTCCTGATAACACCACTTTTTATCTTTTCTTTAGTTTATGTTTAAGGTGGCCAAATATTGCACACAGAGGCTAAACATACCATAACTTCAACAGGGTGATCAACTGGAGAATCATGAATGGGATCAAAGTCTTCAACATTTGCCAATACAGAATGAAGCTGACTAATTTGGCCATAAGACCTCAGAAGCTGACCTATTTATTAAGTTACATGAACACATCTACAACATGAAGTTGTTATGACTCCTGATAATAGTATAGTCTGTCTGTAATTTTACTTTAGAAATCTATACTCTAATTTTACATTTTTATAGGAGTAAAACAAAGCAGTTGAAAGGTTTGTTTGCTGATTGTCATCTTTTAATTGAGCTGTTAACAAAAAAGAGTACGGGAATGTGAAAAAAGCATTGATTCACAATGCAACTCTGCTAATGTCTGGGCATGCAAGGGTGAACAAGACAACACTCAATAAACATTAGCAGGGAAAGGAAAGGGAAGAGAAAAAGAAAAAGAGAAAGGAGAAGAAGAAACCTTCAGATTCTGCCCTCATGGAATATATAACTTAGAAATTATTGAGCAGCTGGGTAATGGCTGGCTTAACAGGGAAATACACAGATTTTGTCAATGGAAACTGTCATCAGAAGGTGTAGCCATGATCTACATCTGAGTCTCACTGAGAGTTACCGCGTTGTCCAGAGACCTAGCTGGACAATCAGCTCTAATGCATCTTTTGGAGCAAAAAGTAATATAAGACTCAGTATTATTTTACTATAAGTAATAATAAAAATATTATGAGACCCGGTCTTATTTTACTATATAGTAAGATAAGTATATATTATATACTTATATAAAATAAGTATATATTATATATAGTATACATTATATTTTACTATATAGTAAAATAAGACTGGGTATAATATAATATAATATAATATAATATAATGTAATGTAATGTAATGTAATGTAATATAATATAATACAATAATACCGGGTCTTATATCAATTTTTGTTCCAAAAGACGCATTAGAGCTGATTATCCGGCTAGGTCTTATTTTTGGAGAAACACAGTAGGAAATAAGGGTGAGGTAAGGGAGATAAAAGGAGATCATTTTACAAGGGAGAGAACTGGCTGTCAATCCCAATACAGGATTCAAATTTAGCCTTACTACTAGTGGGACATGCAACCCTGGGTACAACAGAAGCAGCCAGTCTCTCTGATGATATATTCTGGTCAAAAATATTTAACTGGAATTTCATCAAGTCTATAGAGCTAAGTTTAGTTTGCAGAAAACAAAGGGCATAAAGAAAGATGTTAACAAAACCATGATGAAGCAATGCAACAGACCCAGAATGTGGGACAGTCTGGAAGACAACTGGCCTAGTCTATTAAAAAAGTCAATATCATTAAAAAAATAATAAAAAATTGGAGGACAATTCAGATGAGAAGAGATTTAAGAAGCATAACAATCAAACACAATCCCTTATTGTATACTGATTTGAAAAATATATATATGAAAGACAATGGTGGATAAAATTGGGAAAATTGGATACAGATGGAGAAGTAGTTATTAGGAAATTACTGTTTAGTTAGGATTGCTAATGGCATGATGCCTATTCAGAACAAATGTCCTATTTTTTAAGATACAAAAAAAATACTGTGTTGGTACAATGTTGCAATGACTGCATTTCACTTGAAAAGCGTTTGGCAAGATAAAACAAATAGGGCAACATATTTTAAAATCCCTGAATCTCGGGGGCGGGGGTGGGGGTATATGCTTGTCACAGTAATATGCTTTCTACCTATTCAAAAATATGCATAATTAAAAGGGTAAATAAATAAATACATCTGAGAAAGGTTTGTCCAGATTATCAGCAAAATGCATTTTTTAACTGAACGCACAGCAGAAATGTTACATTGTGTAAAAAGTAAAGAAATTTCTGAGTACTAATTATTTTAAATAATCTTAATTTAGCTTATATAAAAACACTAGAGATTACCTAGAAACCCACCGCTATGTGTACAGTTGATCCTCAAATAACACGGGTTTGACCTGTGCGGAACCACTTATATTCAGATATTTTTCAATAAATACCTGTATTGTTTCCAATCAATGGTTGGGAATCTGTGGATGCAGAGAGCTGACTGTATGCAGTGATCTACAACACTATATCTAAGGGACTTGAGCATTAACGAATTTTGATATCGGCAGGAATCCTGGAACCAATCCCTCACTGATACTGAGGGTAGTTAAGTTTTTGAGGAGTCAAAAGTTATATGAGGAGTTTTGACTGCATCAGGGCTGGTATCCCTAATCTCTGCATTGTTCAAGGGCCAACTACACCTGCTTGATTTTGAAACATGCCTGAAGACCTAAAACTGATGCCCCTGTGGAATTCCTCAAGGTCAGTCAGTCCAACTTAGAGCAAAAGGTTTCCCCCTTCAGGATAAAGTCAAGCATGACACATGGCAAGACAAATGCATTTGAAGTCTACATGTAAAATGTACAGTGTTTCAGTCTGGCCAAACTCAAATAATATCACATTGCTAATGATGAAAATGGTAATACTTTTTTCGTTAAAAAAGGAAAAGATTGAAAAGACGATGTGAAAACCAAACTTTCCTGCAGAAGCATCCTTTCCACTGAAATAAGGGGGGGGGGCAGGAGGGAAAGGCCAGGCAAAAAAAGGTGCTCTTTTCTCATTTTCTACAGGTGGATTTGGAAATATTAAGGCATGCCATATTAATTCAGGACAGATGGCTGAAAATAATCAGAAGGGTTATTTTATTTACATAATACTACTATGAAACTAAACTTGGAAAAAATGTCCTCTGAGCTGCCTGTGTTGCTACCTTATTTACCGTTATTGTTGAGATCCAAAGTTCCTTGCACATAAAGATGCACAATATTGACATGCGTTCTACTTAAAGTCTTGCACATTTTAAAACTCTCACTTATTCAAAGAATTACGATTCATCATTAAATCTCCAAAATTCCTATTTCAATCCTACAGTGTACATTTCAACTATGTGTCTCTTTCAACTGATATTTCACATATTTCAACTGATATTGATGAGTTCTAAGACAAGAACAATTGAATGGAAATACATAAGAAAATCCTTTGATGGTTTTTCTCTAGAACTGGTAACAGAAATTGTGACAATATCTGTCTTTTTCATCCCTTCCACTCAGATTTCTTTTCCTTTCCCTGAAATGGTCCCAACCAGGGCCCATACCCTATTTCTCTTCATTCTCCCACACCGTCTTAAAGCAGAGGATGCAGGTGTGGCCTGAGTCAATGATACCTGCCTTTCCCAGCTTATGCTGACGGCTTGCTCACGGAAGTACTGGACAACTCCAGTTTACTCAAGGCCCTCACAGAAAGCAGGACAAGCGTGGCCAAGAGGTTTCACACTATCCCTTTTTGTTTCTAAGCCTTATTTTCCACAATAACTTTGCACAGTGATAACAGCAAGACAATAAGCTTGAAAGGCAGGAAATGCATGGGTTTTCTCCCACTGCACGACCCCAGTGTGACTGCTGACATCTACCACCCAGCCTATAATACAGCATCCTGAACCAATGAGAGTACCCTGCTGGCACAGCTCTAAGAACTTCAAACTCCATGGAAACAATTTCACTCATCTTTTCAAAATTACCTAGGAATGATAAATGTGACAAGAAATGGTGCTATGTGCTACTTCTGTATATCCCTTAACTTCACCTGCTGGAAAAACAGTGAGAACAGAATGTAAATATGTTAAGAAACCAGGCATACTTTCCTGAAGATTATCAGGTGACTGCGACTCAGCGACCCATAGACATTCCTCAAGGCTTCTGGCCTTACCTACCTGTCTTAAGTCCATAGTGATTGTGACCCAGTGATATTCTCTCCCGTTCTGAATACTGGGACTTTGCCACCAGTTATTGGTGCCATCTATCGCATTTGATATTGGATGACGTTCTGTTAAAAAAGAAAAAAAAAAACATACGTACCTCTCAGTTTTTAATTTAAATTGTTTTAACTTCTAAACTGTACGCTAGTGGAAATGAATAGTGGTGCAAGTGAACACAGCGTCATGGCTTCCTAACAGAAGTCTTCATCATCATTTCAAAAGGTAATGATTCCTGTAGGTACCTGTGAATAGAAGGAGCAACACTTGCCTTTGGGGCTGGCGCTGCTGCCATCACAGGTCCGGCATTGCGCGTTCCGCACTGGTCGACCGGGCACGTGCTCCACCAGTTTGCAGAACATCTCAGGCCCCTTCTCCCCACAGGTCGCATTGGTGCTGATGTGAGCGTTACTGGCAAGATTGAGAATGGCAGGAAACAGGCCTGAAAGTCAAAATTCACCAAATCAGATCAGCCAATTGAAATAAAAAAGATAGGATTACTTCATCTCACTTTGCAAGTAAATCAGAAAGAGATTCTAAGTCTATGTGCTTAGTGAAGGAGACATTACACAAAAGCAGTTATGAGATGGTTTCATTTACATGAAATTCTAGGACAAGCAAATCTCATCTATGAGAAAAAAAACAATGAAGAGCAGTGGCAGAGGGTGGAGATTGACTGTGAAGGCACACCAGGGAATTTTCTGGGATAATGTTATATTCTACATCTCGATAAAGATTAGGATTGCACAGGCATCTGCAATTGTGAAAAATCATAGATAGAACGCGGAACGTTTGGATAGATTGGTGTATTGCACTGTATGTAAATTTTACCTCAAACAATTAAAAAGATCATAAAAAACACTGATGTGAGTAATGACTGAAAAGTTTAGGAGTGAAGTATATTTAAGTCCTTCAACTCACTTTGAAATGCATCAAAAAACAAGTTGGATTGATGGTTACAGAGACAGACAGGTAATAAAGAAAGAAGATGAAAATGATCATTATAGAATCTTGGTAGGAAGGTAGATGTTCATTGTACAATTCCACTTTTCTGATGGAATTTTTTCATAATAAAATGTAGGGAAAATAGATTTTAAGACAAGTTTCAAATGATCCAATGCATGTATTTGCCAATGAAATTCAAACACCCTTCACTTAAAAGAAAGGCATCCATTCTCTGCCTACTTTGTTCCAGTTGTCTCTGCTAGTCTTACAAGGTCTTCCCTATCGTTATCTAGGATATTTTTCACTTTTTTCTCTTTTTTAATGCTTGTTTTCTTTGGTGAACAGAACTTGAAAATGTAAAGCTTCAGTTATCAAAATTCTCTTCAATTTAGTATTAATCTTTACCTTTCTACAGTCCTTTTGTCTCCAGTGATTTTTACCTCTAAGTGGCTAGCTGGTCCAGACTACTCAGAAAACAATTTTTGGATGACTGTGAGAAAAAGAACTCCATCAAGTTCTTTAGAGAGTGGCTTTACCTTAGTAAAAGAGGATAATAGCAGTGAGATTATATGAAGATCTAGAAAGAACAATGTACATGATATCGAAGAGGCATTCTACATGAAAGGACATTGGGAACTGAAGAACAGCATTGAGAGGCGGGATCTTAGCCAAGTGGGGTTTCTCTAATTTACTAGAATTTGATCTTCAAGGATCACAGAAGATAATCTTTACTTTATAAAGCACGTAGAGTCAATATTATTTCTGAAATATTTCCTTTCCAGTGAAATTTGAAAAAGCACAATATAATTTTAGTAAGATAAAAGGAGTTAATGTCTTCAATGTTGATTGTTTAGGTACTGCTTAATCTTTTCAAGGATTTTTTCTATTATAAATAGTTTAATAATTTAAATTACAAAAAATAAGAATGGCTGTTTTTGTAAGAGTCGCTACATTAAAAACTCGCCATGCATCTATTTAAAAAGTAACTTATTAGGTAGTCGCTCAAAGGCTTGCCACATAGAACAGAGCTACCTATTAGTAGTAGTTCTATCCTGGTGAAATGACCCCATTCCAGTCGGTAGGCCCTTAGCCTCTCAATAGGAAATAGTTATTGGTTAGTGGTGTTTTAGAGCATTATTATGACTTTTGAAGCACAGCACAGACTTACATTATACACCATGCCTAACGTGTTATATATATTTTCATTTTTAACTTAAAGTCGGTCATTTTTATCATATTCCTTTAAAGGGATTTACATCAAAAAGGCTTTATGTGGAAGCAGATGAATCTCTACATTTAATTATGCAGTTTCCCAAATTGTTTTATCAACCAGTCGTTAGACACTTACATTTTATGGAATGATCTACTTCCTAAAGTGACATGTAATTCTTGAGAGTAGTACTTAAATTTTGGGGAGAGGTCTTTGGGAGTAACAGGAGGAGCTGATTGATATTTATTCTGTTTGGTAGGGAGGTAAATATTAATTTTCTCCATCCTATATGACCATAATATTCTAGTCATCTGGTTTGAATGTATGTTACGAGCTAATAACTGAAAATACAATATGGTTTTAAACTGTGGTGTTTCATTCTAATAGCTAAAATGTTTTTCTGGCTCTGGATCACATGTATGCATTTAGATATGCAGGACAATCAACTCTATCCATTCCCTTCTCACAGACCAGTCAAGCGAGGAAAAGAAACCAAGGTCACAGGAACTGACTTAACAATGCATTTCTCTATCAACAAATACTTTACCAGTTAACTTAACAAATGTTCCCACTTTCTCTTTATTCTACCCCTCCAGTTGCTGCACATCAAGAGAACTCCTTACTTCCTGCCCAAGTCTCCCTCCCACCCTGGAGACCAGCAAGGGCCTTGAGTTATTGGGGGGAGTGGGAAGTAGAGAGGGTAGGGGAGTCCTGAGGGCACCATGCTGTCTATACTCAGGAGTCTATGCTCGGAGTCACTGAGAAAAAGAAGCTCCAACTTCATGAACTTGGTGATAATATCTCAATTCTAGTCATCAGCCTAAGGTAGTTCTTGTACTAGACATATTTTAAAGAACTTCCGTAATTTTTTATCTTGATGGTATTCTATACTTTTTTACTTTATTTATACTTTTAATAAAAAGAAAGATAAATTCCTTCATTAGCATGGTATGTTGAAAAACTTTTAAGTAATTAATTTCATAGATGTATCCTGGTTATCTTTCACTAAAAGTAGGTCTTTCTTCTCAGATAATCTAGTATTTGAAAACAAAAAAACAAAACTATTCACTAAAAATTATTCTTTACATATTGCATTTACTCTTACTTCATAGTTATGAATAATTATTATTCCTTGTAGCCTGTGATCACATCTGCTAGAAGATGAAAGAAAGTTAGAAATATGTATTGGAGACAGCATCTTTTAAAAAGAAATTTTTTTATAAAGTCCCCCAGGTTGCGGAATCATTTCAAAGATGACTGAACTATTTCAATAAAGGGAAACTACATGAGCTTCAAGTAGGAGGAAGGATAGGAAATCAAAGGGTGAGAAAGGGCAGGGGGATCAAAAACGTACCAAGAACAAAAGTTTGAATTTATATGTAAAAATCAAAGGCAGAATGAAGGCTGTTGCAGGACACATATGTGACAGAATTTTACCATTACTTAGCGGCACACTTAATAAATTAGACTATACATTTTTGTTGGGAGACATTATTTACTTTGGTTAGTGTTACTGTAATACTAATTTGTATTCCCCCTCCCTTTGCCCCATTCAGGACACACAATGGAATCATTTTCCTATCCCTGTATTTAACCAGTAGCTAAAAACTTTATAATGCCAAACTCCATCAAGCATGAAATAAATTCCTTCTCATTCACCAGCAGTTTTTTTTTTTAATCCTCTTTCTTCACAGTCTGAATACACTCGGCCTTCTTAAATGCATTTCAGGACCACATTAATCTGCTGGAAATTCCTTTATTTGATATTAGGTGAAAAATTGCTACAAACCTGACAGACAAAAATGCTACCATACACAATTACCAAAGTGTTCAGCTAAAAGACTTCTAGATAGTTGAGTAATTCATTTTTAGAGGTTTCTGTGTCCTTCCCAGTGGAAAATATTTTCACCATTTAAAAAGAGAGTATCTAAAATGCTGACTAGACCTGAGGCTCATTGCAATAACTTTTTTTATCAATATTTGTCAAATGATTCAGGGGTAATGGTTCAGGGCTTTAATGTATTGGTATGTAAGAGAAACATGAGTTGTTTTCTATTTTGGAAAAACATTTTTGAGTTCTACAAAATGTTATTTGCCTAATTCATAATCATTGTGATATTCTTTAAAAAACGATTTGCAATTCTTTATTAAAGGATTGCTGGCAATATGTTCTGGTCATTATTTCCCAGCATGAAATAAAAAATTATGAATATTTTATATGATTGAATAATAAAAGTGGCTTCAGGTGTCAGGAATTTCTGTTTTGGAAAAAACATCAAAGCTGCTTGTTCAATCCAGGAGAAATTTGGAAAAATTGGAATTTAAGTTTCTGAATTGAGAAATTTGTGATTTGAAAAAAAACCAAAACATTCAAGTTCTTTTTTTTCTCCATATATCCTACTCTCACTTCCCTAATCTCACCTTTTTACCCTGTAAACATCTATAAATTGATTAGAGAAGGCTGGTGTTAGAAATAAACTGCCCTGTTTGCCAGCACTCTCTTTGAAACATGGTAATCGCTGGATTGAACAATAAAAAGAGAACCTCAAACAGCTACAAATGGCATTATTCAGTGAGAAAGCCTGGAAGCATTTAATACTAATCCAACATAATAATATCAAAGTATTCTAATACACCACATAATGTTCCAGGTTAATAATATTTAAGATATTCTAACAACATGAATTTTAGGGGGACGCATGAATTCAGATTTAGTAACACATCCATATGAGTCATAAAAAGTAGGTGAGAATGTTAAGTTCAATAAATATTTAATAAGAACCTCTTAGGTACAAAGCACTGTGCCAGGCACCTCCCTGGGACACAGAGATGAATAAGCTGGGCTAAGCCTATCCTTAAGGCTCTCATAATCAGAAGGGAAAGAGACACATCTACTCATAGATTCTGCTACGTATAATATTAAAAATGCAGCAATATTTAAAAATAGATTAGAGGAGAAAATTTTGAATAAGAAATTTAGTCAGTCATAACCCAGTCAGAAATATGAGCACATGTGCTTAGGCAAGAGCAGGTCTAAAAATCCTTAAATGGCTCCTTACTGCTCTTCAAATTGATTGCAATTTCCTTCCTTTTGTACTTTTCATATATCCATTCATGCCCGACTCATCCTTTAAGCTAAGCCCCGATCTTTTCTGAACGTCAGGCTAAAATAAATGTCCGTTATTTGTCCTGCCTTAAGTCAGCATGCCCTATCACTGCACTTACCATTTATACAGACATCGTTAATTTGCTGACCAGTCCTCGCTCCCCCCCAAGATTCTTCTCCCCTCACTATCATTCTCCAAAAAATATAAACAACTTTTGATTAATATGTGAGGTCCTTCAGGGCACAACCACGTCTCGTTTGCTCTAGGTCAGAATCTGGCCCATGTGAATGCCCCATTTCTGGGCCCGAATGAAAGAATGAACAAATGAATGAAGAAATGTTCCTTTATACTCCTGGATTACCAGCAAGTACACAGAACCAGGAGCCCAAATCTAAACTCTCATCCTGATTCCACTATTAACTATATGCTTGGACAAGTCAACCTCTCAGAGCCTCTATTTCCTCAACTATTAAATAAATACCTCTGTGCGCCCTTTTTTCCTCAGATATCACGATTCCAGAATTTTACCTTAATAGACTATCAGGTAAATTAGCCCATCACTCTTTCTTTCTCACTATTTGGAAAATAAATTAAGAATAACTTTTCTCCATTCAATGAATGCACAGAATGGTAAAGAAAAGTTAATTTGGTAATTCTTTGATCTCCTTGGATAAAAGAACCAAATAGAAGTACAAAGTGGCATTATTTTCTTTGCTTATTCAGAAGTCACTCTTCAGAACTTGGACGTAAAGAGGAACGGAAGAGAAACAAATGATGTTTTATACAACCTTGATCCTAAGCCAGAGAACCATCAGAGGTTGGTTTTGTTTCTGATCTGTGCTTATGGCAATAGCCCTTCCTTGACTCTTGCTAACTTCCCAATGTTAAAAACAAGACAACTGGCCCAAAATGGAGTTGCTCATGCTAAGCCCCATGTCACCAAACCAAGACTTACGGTAATTACAGTTTCTGGCTCTCCCAGAGATGAAATCTTAAACCAGTCCCTCTGGAACTGCCTGATCAGCACTAGTTAGGCAATCAGCAGATAGCCCCCCTGCTACCCCCAAAAGGAAAGTAACCAACCCGCCTTTTTGCCCAGTATAACTCCCTTGTCCCCACTTCCTTCTGTCTATAAAAATCTTTTATTTTGTATAGATCCTCTGATCTCCTTTCTATCTGCTAGATTGGAGGCTAGCAGATCAACGAATCAATGCCTGATCAATGAATCAATGAATAAAGCCAATAAAATTTTTCAATTTTACTCGTGGCTTCCTAATAAAAGTCTTCATAAGCATTTCAAAAAGTTTACTCAGTAGAATTTTGTTTTTGAACACTAGTGTTTTACATATATATACACACACATACATCTTTTGGAATTCTTTCAAAACAGTCAAGTTCTACTTAATATAGCATATTGAATATCTAACCTATACGTCCAGGCTTAAAATGGAAATGTCCATTCTAACCAAGTGTTTCATATCAACTTTATTAGAATTATTACTGCCTATAAAGATAGGGTTGGCTAAGATGTAAGAACATAGGCTTTTGAGTCAGACAGCCCTCAGTCTGAATTCCAGGGCTACCATTTGCCAAATGGGGGCTTTACCTGTCAGTCTCCTTATCTGTGCAATGAGAAGCATAGTACCTATGGATTTTTATGAGCATTAAATGAGATTATGTGGGTAAAGGACCTAATCCAATATCTTAAGGGCTCAATAAATAATTGCTGTTATTATTTTCATATCATCAGTGGAGATCACCAACACAAATTTCCTCAAATATAATTAGACTTTTGTGGTTATATTTCATATATTTGAGTCTCTGTTGCTTTGATTAAATTTTACATAATGCAGTTGGTTTCCATTTAAGTGCCACTGAGTATGAAAAGCATCTACCTTTAAATAGAAGAAACCCACTCAGCTCAGAGTGATGTGCATCATGAGAGGCCTGGAGGAAACAGACGCGGCGCTCACCTCACGCTCACGCCAAGGCAGGGAAACCCTGCACAGAAGGCTGGGCAGGACTGCCCAGCTCTACTCAACTTGTCCTCCTTCCCAACCTGCTTCCCTCCCTCCTCTTTTTTCCTATTATTCTTTCTGTAGTTGCCTTTGCAACACTGGGTAGTTGAATCCCTGTAAGTTAAATGCACGTTGGTAAATCATAACCTTCTCCTTTCATTGTTCTGAAAGCTGACAAAAAGAAAAGAATCTTTGAGGAGGTGACATTTGAAGATTTGCCTCAAAAATGAGAAGGAGCCCATCATGCAGGGGTAGTACTCTATGTTAATTTATTTGTAGTTCTTTGTACTATATTTATATGCATTAAAAAAACATGCCGGGAATAGGTCTGTGAGCTTTGCCAAAAGGGTCCATTGGTACCAAAAGGTCAAGAACCCTGGTAGGGATGGTGCTTCTGCTAAAGTGATGTGAGCGAGGAGCCAATGGTACAGATGATTCTGTTAGTCTCCTTTCTCCCACTTACTGACTCTTCCAGGAACCTAGTTTATCCCTGGACAAAGGCAGCCAGGAAGCCCCTAACATTTTGATCCAGGTTGATTCTGAAGGTGAGTGAGAGGGGCTTGGGCCAAGCCAAGAATTAATGTCCTGCTCAGGTGAGGTCCCAAGTGAGCTGACCATGTGGGGCTCAAGCAGCAGTGTTTCCAGCTCAGGGGCACTAAGTGGAAATGAGTCCTTAGTGCCATTCAGGTTGCCTGGGCCAGATGAGATGCCTTGAGGAAACTAATAAAAACTTTCTTTAACCACTACCCCCAAGGGAATTATAAGTTATCATCTGAATTCTTGCATTTGGCATTTGAGCATATTTTCAGGAACACATTCTCTACGAATGCTGAGGACAGAGGGCCTATATGAAGGAGAAAGAGGTAAAAAGATGAAGGAGGGTTTAAATTGAAATTACTTATCGTAGAGCATCTCTAACCCCTAAAATATATTCAGGAGCCTAGTAACAAGCTGTGGCAAAATTCATCTTAACTCAAATTTTTTTTCTAGGAAACAATACAAATATACCTATAGATGTATTTGAAAAGTAAGCATAAATGAAACTGTTTTCCCACTGTTACTTCTGATTGATCAGCAATTGGTAGCAATTCCTCACAGTAAGTGGTTCCTTACTCCTCTGCTCCTTTCCCATGAGAAACCTGAGCCAAATACTGTGTCATAACAGGAGTATACCATTTAAAGAAATTCTATGTCTACTTTTAATTAGAAATTAAAAATCACTTTAATCACTACTAAATGAACTTGTTTTATATGTCAAATACATCACTATTCTCAGAATGTTACAATAATAAAACCTCATCGCTAATGAAATACATGAAAGTCTTACTTGTTTAATGTAAAACAAACAGGGATTTCATTTCCAGTGAAAATTATTAAAATGTTACCAGTTAGTTATTTTATTTCTCAAATAAAGATAAATCTAACAGTTGGGGGGAGGGGCGTTTAAATGGAAGTAACTTAGGTTGCCTGTAGACATGGAGCCCTTTCAGCCTGCCATAGAAGCACTAACTAGAGAATGACTGCCCTCTCATCTCCTCCTTCTCCCCCAAAAGCAAATACTTGGTTTTTGGACTAAGCCAATTTAATCATTGATGGCTGTTAGTAAAAGAAACGCTTTAAAATATTCTAGAGATTCTGAGGCCCTTTCCAGCACAGTGATTTAAAAAAGGTGGGGGAGGGAGGAGAAGGAGATGGGGAGAGAAAGAAAGACCCCTATACAAACAGGAAAAAGTCCTAAGAATTTGGCATTTAACACAGTTGATTTTCTTTTTTTTTCCCCCCTCACGTGGGAAGATGAAGAAAAGTTTAATCTGGGAAAAACCTGAGGGAGTGGTGAGTGAAAGGCCTCAGCACGGTTTTGCTAGAGTTCCATTTCCATAGCAATGGGCTCAAGGTGTCCTTGACAAAGACAGGTTTTCACTGGAAGATAAAGAAGCACAGGAGCAAGCAAGGCATAGATACTCTCCGTGGAAAATAGAGCCTTATCAGTGTCCGCTTACTCCTCCCACCAAGGCTTGTTTAATACTTATATTCCGTGACACGGCAGTTTTCAGCATACATTTAGCTGCAGAGAAACAAAATTAAGTCACTCATCTCGAAGTGTGTTTCTCTTTTGCTGCCACAAACTTTAAATTTATTAAAGGGCAATAATTTAAATACTTCTACCCTATCAAAATCAATATTGCACACAGGCAAACCACAAAAGCAGTCAACATTCACATGTATTTTTACATTTCATATTATTCCTATTGCCCTGGAAAAACACTGCCCCTCCTCACTCCTTCCAAATCCTTACAGGAGTGAACTCAGCTTAAAGGAAAGTCAAAAAGCAAGTGCAGCCTTTAAGCTGAATATCGCCAGCTTGGTTGAATTAAAATGCAGTTTTATTATATTTTGCTTATATCATTTATAAAGTTTACACTGTTTATATAATTTTTAAATATCTAAAAACGTAAGTTAATTCAACATTTTCTTATTAGCCCAAACACTCAACTTTTCTACAAATCCTATTTCTTCCACTTTCCTGTGCCACTTTTGTGCTCTATTATATGGATTTTTCTTCCTTATGCTTTAAAACTTTCGCATCCCTGTTCAGGGTGTCCAGGGCCACTTCAAGGGTATGTGACCAGTACAATTACCCTTGGTTTCATTCTGGAACTGTTTGAAATGTTTCATAAATGAAACGAGGAGCCCCACATTTTCATTTTGGACTAGTTCTTCAAATCTGTAACTGGTCCTGGAGGTGACTAGTGGGAGCTTCCATGGAGGACTGTCCTCACGAGCGCCCGTGTACTTCTCATGAAATCATTTGGCATCAGAGACGGCCTCATCACTCTAACTGAGCACCAGCAGAATGACCGCAAGGTCCTGGGATGACCGATCACAGCTCCTTTTATTCCAGCGCATATCGACAGGGACATTTTACAAATAAATTATTTGAGGTATATTTCACCTTAAAGACCAAAAATAGGGAAATATAATCGACAACTACAGTAAACACTCTAATCAAAGTACATAGAGTTAAATTATCTTGGCATCATTCTCACTGGATTGATAATACTGCATTTTCTCAGTGCCAGTACCATTGTTTTCGTTATTTTCTTATGAAATTGGGCTGCTTATTTATATAGATACATTCATTTAATGGAATAGCTTATCTATTTTTTTTTCAAAAAGCTGTTACTATGTCAAGGCGTGTATAAGAACTGTATTCACTGTCTCCAGTCTCTTGCCTCATATTCACTCTTCACTCAACTTCAATCGGAATTCTGCTCCTTTAATGTCATTTTCAAAGTCTCCATTAACTTCCATCTTACCAAACCCAACATGCCATTCACCTTCAGTTTACTTGTCCTCATAGCACCTTTTCTCAAAAATTATCCTTCTCTTTTTTTAAAACATTATCTTCTTGTGGCTTCCATCACACTCAAACTCTTGGTTTTCTCTCTCTCAAAGCAACTTGTTGTCAGTCTCTGATAGATTTCCTAGCAGAAGACAGCACATTCACCAAACAGGTGCATTCTCATGGAGAAAGTGGGAAGGAACATACTTTCCCAAAATAATATCTCCAAGACCAAGAGAAGCAATATAACATATGAGGTCTGACAATTAAGTTCACCAAGATGTTGCAATGATGTTGCTAAACTTTTTTGATATCAGAGGGATTGTTCATTATGAATTTGTACCAACTGGACAGACAGTTAACCAAATACTGAAAAGGCTGCGTGAAAAAGTTAGATGACCTGAACTTTTCACCAACAAATCATGGCTCTTGAATCACCACAATGCACCAGCTCACACAGCATTGTCTGTGAGGGAGTTTTTAGCCGGTAAACAAATAACTGTATGGGAACACTCTTCCTACTCACCTGATCTGGCCCCCCAATGACTTCTTTTTACCTGAACATAAAGGAAATATTGAAAGGAAAACATTTTTATGACATGCAGGACATCAAGGGTAAAAATGATGACAGCTGCGATGGCCATTCCAGAAAAAGAGTTCCAAAATTGCTTTGAAGGGTGGACTAGGTGCTGGCATCAGTGCACAGCTTTCCAAAGGGAGTACTTGGAAGGTGACCATAGTAATATTCAGCAATGAGGTATGTAGTACTTTTTCTAGGATGAGTTTGCAAACTTATTTGTCTGACCTATTGGTTTGAGGGCAGAGACTTGGGTTTTCCACAGCACATGCCCAACACTTATTTAATATTATTAATCCTAATTGAGATAATGATATAAAAAGGCACCACATATGTGGAAAATGAATACACTGCGTAATGGAGTTAGTGGAATCTCAACACTGGCCAAAATAAAACCAGCACAAGCTTAAAAAGAATAAATACAGGACCTTCTACTTTTCCCCCAAAATTTACCTGCAAGCATAACCTTGGTGAAGGAGGAAAAGATGTTACAGTTCCTGGTGATAGCTATGAGAAGAGTGCTATAAAAATTTAACATGTTCTAGGGTTGAATTAATAAAGCCATACTCTTAAAGACAGAGAGAGATGACCCTTAGCAGCCACAAATTTAATAACTATGAGTTAACTATGCACAAGATATTCTAATGTTATTCTGTGCTCAACTGTGCAAAGAGAATGTTGAGGATTAGAGCAGTGTTTCTCAAGCTTTATATATACAAATCACCTGGAGGTCTCATTAAAATGTAGATTCTGATTCTGCAGGTCTGAGGTGGGCCTGAGATGCTTCATGGCTAAACATCTTCCATGGATGGCTGCTTTGAGTTCAAGAGATTAAGTGATCTCTTTGGTTTTTTCCAGTTCTAACACTCTGAAATTGGCCAATTCAGCCAAACCTTGGCACAACGATGATCAGACTGATTAGTGAGATCATGCTTCCTCCAGCAGCTTTCTCTCACTATTTAACCAGAACTATTTAATTTTCACATCCTACATTCAAGTCTTGCTGACTTTTCCCAACTATTTTTACAGGGAATGCATTGCTTCAGTTAAGACACAGGTTTTGGGCTTACTGTAAAGTGGAAAAAAAGAGCTCCAAAATTAAAGACAAAACATATGAACAAGGTCAACTGAGCATCCAACAAGAAAATATATTCAAGCAAACCAGTGGTTTTGATTTTTCATCCCTGTTCCACTTAAATGACTCTGCCAACCAGCCTGATTCATTCATATTGAAAATGACGTGTTGAAGACGCTGTGAAATACTTACAGTGTTAACATTTTAAAGGAGAGCGTTTACATAGCACTATCTGAGTTCTGATGGAGGGTCACCCCTTAAAGCCCAAGGACTGCTGGTTACTGGTATTTTGACCAGTCTGATGTAGCATAAAAGTAGGCAGCCTCCAGGTGTCTATTCACAGAGGTCTGCAGGGAGGTCTCTGCACAAGGTGGGAAGAGGTGGGTTAGAGAGGACAGCAGAACATCTATTTGCGTTTTAGCTTCCAGGAGAGGGTCTAGGTCTAGATGACAGAAGGAAAGGGAAGAGTTTTCAAGACAGCCTGTCTGGGCAAAAGCAGGGCCATTCATAGATGTTGCGGCTGTCTCCCCATTCTAATAAAGAAAACAGCCGGAGAGAAGTGGGGAAGGTCAAGGACACAGCTTCCTACCACAGCAGTACCCTTGAGGCACCCCCCCTTTTTTCTCTTGTCTTATTAAAATAAGATTTCAATGTTATTTTTCTTTTATTTTCTAAGTTATTCCCTGTATTACATTCTTATGATAATATAGGCAGGGAACATTTGCTTTATTTCCACACGTTAGTAATGAAGAAATCAGAACACAGGCTGGACCACATTCATAGATTACTCTCAAATAAACCATATTTATATACATTTTCTATAATAGATTTTCTTTTAGAACAAACCAAATAGCCTACGGTTAAGATACTTCAGTATAAAGACTGATATCATGCATGTGTGTGCACATCCATGTACATGTGTATGAGGTCAGACAATTAAGTTCGTGAACTTGTTGCAATGATGTTGCTAACCTTTTTTTGATATCAGAAGGATTATTTATTATGAATTTGTACCAACTGGACAAACAGTTAACCAAGTTTACGATTTGGAAGTTCTGAAAAGGCTGCATGAAAAAGGTAGACGACCTGAACTTTTCACCAACAATTCATGGCTCTTGCATCACGACAATGCACCAGCTCACAAGGCACTGTCTGTGAGGGAGTTTTTAGCCAGTAAACAAATAACTGTATTGGAACACCCTCCCTACTCACCTGACCTGGCCCCCCAATGACTTCTTTCTTTACCTGAAGATAAAGGAAATATTGAAAGGAAGATAGGTATTTGGATGACATTCAGGACATCAAGGGTAATACAATGACAGCTCTGATGCCCATTCCAGAAAAAGAGTTCTAAAATTTGTTTGAAGGGTGGATTAGGCACTGGCATCGGTGCATAGCTTCCCAAGGGGAATATTTCAAAGGTGACCATATTGATATTCAGCAATGAGGTATGCAGCACTTTTTCTAGGATGAGTTCGTGAACTTAATTGGCAGACCTCATCTATGTGTGCACGTATGTTTTATTTAGGTTAAACTGCCCATAAGCAGGTAGCATTAAAATCAGTGGTGCACCTTCCAGGGGTGCATCAGGAAGGCTGCCCATGTTCCATAGGCACCCACCATAATGTTCTCTCATCCATCTCCATCAATACCAGCACTTTACTAATTAGCAAGGACAATATCAGAAATGGGTCATTAGTACAATTAGTGGATTGTTAATGACACTATGAAGAATATAATAGAGTCTCATTATAGAAATTCGTGGTAGTCAAGATAGCTATATAAATTAAAATATTTCAGAGTGACTTTTGGCAATGACCAGGTAAAGAGGTTGACAAATCCTCCCCTGAATAAAACAATAACATAGCTGGACAAAATTTACAACTACAACCATTTCAGGACTCTGAAATCAACTGAAGACTAACAACAAATTGGGAAACTTTTCTTTATGAAAAGCTGCCGGGATTCCAGGTCAGACCACTAGAAGAGATCAGCCCTCTACCTGGGGCTGTCCCATGCTCACCCAGCTCATCAGCATGATAGATTACCAGGCCCTGGCGAGAGTGAACACCAGCAGTTTCTCTGCTGGAGACCCAATAGCCGACTAGATTTGGAGCACAGATTGAAAACATGAGCCCAGTGATGTCATAAAAGTTATAAGCTCAGTAGAAAATGAATGGGGAAAGCTTGCAGCTCTGCTAGCCTGAGATTGAGATTCCAGCAGGGGCAAACTGCAGACAGTTAGGCCAGCCACATGCTTACCGGGGATATCCTGGAAACAGGAATGCCAGAGAAGGGCTAGATCTGCTCTCCATACACCCCAGGATTTTTTATTGGAAAATAATAAAATGCTTAAGAAAATAGTAGCAAAAATTCAAGGCCAGAGCACTGAAATCTACAAAACATTTCTGAGAAAAATTAAAGAATATGAATGAAGAGATGTCTCTTATTCATAAATAGGAAGACTCAACATTGTTAGACAGCAATTCTTCCCAAACTATCTATATATTCAGTCTAATTCCTATCAAAATCCCAGCTGGCTTTTTTTTTTTTTAATTGAGAAGCAGATACTAATGGAAATGCAAAGGACCTAGAACTGTCAAAGCAATTTAGAAAAAGTGAATGAAATTGAATGGCTTACACTACCTATTTCAAAACATTTAAAAGCCAAAGGAATCCAGACAGTTAACATAAGAACAGATATATGATTAATAGAACAAAATAAAGAATCCAGAAATACACACTTACAACTATGGCCAATTGACTTTTGGCAAAATGCCAAGGCACTTGTGTTTTTTCAATTACATATTGGGACCACTGGATATCCACATACAAAAATGAACTTACCATACACAAAGTCAACTCAAAATGGATCAGAGACCTAAATGTAAAAGCTAAACGATAAACCTTTTAGAAGAAGCTATAAGAGAAAATCTTTGTGACCTTAGGTTAGGCAAAGAATTCTTAAATACCACACCAAAAGAACAATCCATAAAAGAAAAAAAATGATAAAATAGGCAATCAAAAAAATTGGCACTCCAAACACACCATTAAGAAAATGAAAAGACACGCCACTCCAAACACACCATTAAGAAAATGAAAAGACAAGCCATAGATTGAGGGAAAATATTTTCAAATCACATTTCTGATAAAGGATTTGTATCCAGAAAATATGAAGACAAAAAAAAATAAATAAAAAATGAACAAAATATTTAAGTAGATATTTCACCAAAGAAGATATATGAATAGCTAATAAACACATGGAATATGCTCAATAGCACTAATTATTAGGGAAATGCAAATTAAATTACAAGATACCACTTCACGGTCACTAAAATGTTTATAAACAGAAAGACAGATATTATGTACTTTTGGTAAGGACGTAGAGAAACTGGAATGCTCAGACACTGCCACATTTTATAACTGTAAAATGGTGCAGCCACTTTGGAAAACAGTTCAATAGTTTCATTAAAAAAGTAGCATAAGCTTACCATATGACCCATATTCCATTCCTAGGAATTTCACTTAAGAGAAATGAAAACCTGTCTACACAGACTCGTATATGAATGTTTATAGCATTACTCCTAATAGCCCCAAAGGGAAACAATCAGAGTGTCCATCAACTGGTGGTTGAATAAACAAAATGTGGTGTATCGACACAATGGAATGCTATTCAGCAATAAAGTGGAACAAACTATAAATACATGTTTTGACATAGATGAGCCTAGAAAATATTATTGAAATGAAAGAAGATAGACACAAAAGATTACATACTGTATAGGTCCACACATATGAAATTTCCAGAAAAAAACAAATCTAAAAGTGCAGAAAGTAGATGATTGCTTGGGCTGAGGTGAGGGTGGGAGCGGGGACAGTACAAATGAGCATGAGGAAACTTCTTGAAATCTTGGCAATGTTCCATACAAGCTTGTGGTGATGATTGTACAACTCTAAATTTACTCAAAAAATAGTTGAACTGTTCACTTCCAATTGGTAGAATTTTATGGTATGTAAATACACTCCAATACAACTGTTAAAACATGTTGGAGATTCTCCTCACACTTGTATGTACGGGCTATAAAATCATGTAGCCCGTAGCCTACATTCTGGAGGATAGTTACGTCACCTGAGGCTTGATCTCTAATACGTCATATCTAGTCTGCAGTTCAGGAAGGTTTCTGATTGCCTGATGTTGATTCAAGGGAGAAGTCTGCACACCCAAATGGCAGAAAAGCGGCAACTCTATCAAATATACAGAATGTGGCCTATGACCTGTTTTGGATCTGATTGCTAATTAAGGTATACATGTTAATAATGTGTAACGTGTAAGCTGGTGTTTGGTCCAAGCTATGTTCTTCTCATCATCTAGTGGTCAGATTGTAGGGGAGTAGACAATTCTCATGCACTTCAAACTTCTTTAGTGTGCTTAAAATTCAGATTATATTTAACAAAATCTTATTTTACCATTATCTACCAAAAGATCCTAAGCATTTTATATCACTAAATTGGCATGGAAGAGTTGATAACAAAAACAAAGACATGTTTGTTTTCTTTACTTACTGTTTTCTTTAAACATTTTGGAATCATTTCAATATGAAATTTAATAATGAATTTACAGAAAACTGTCTGATGCACAAATTTTCAGGGAATATTTGACTACCGAAAATGAGGCATGTCTTAACTTAGTCAATTATAAAAATTTAAAAGAAACCAACAAAGTTGGAAACCACTAAAGACAAGGAGATCTTATGCACATATTTCTAAAGAGAATAGGCTATTCTTTCATTCAATAATAAGTGAGTTTTATCAAACAAAAATCCATCTGTGACATAAATTCTGTATGTCTTTGTTCTGTTCCTGAGAAGACAAAGATCGTTTAGCCCAGAATGCCCGAAGGAGAACAGCTGTCCCCCACTTAAACAAAGTCGTCCAAAAGCAAGCAGGTAGATTTCCTTAAAACAACAACAACAACAAAAAAACACCTCTATGTGAAAATATAACAAGAGTTAGTCAACAAATGCCAACATGTCTGAAGTAATGCACAATGAAGTATTCTGAAATCACACTCTTAAAAGGAAACCCCATGTAGTAGAAATGTAGTGTTGAATCAGAGTTCTCTCTCTGTTTACAGTGATACTATTCTGTAGCAATAAGTGGAATTACATTGGTGTACGAGATATTCAGAACCAAAAATATCGCCCAGATCTGATGAACACAGTAGGATACTTTGGGCACTTCTCATGCTTACTTGACTACAAATACTGGATTGCAAGGACCACTGGTCACCAGTGTATGGAATATTCTAGAAACTTAACAACTACTTGTTGAATATGTGAGTTAATGAATTGCTGGCTTGAGATGCCTAGAAGTTGGGGGCTCAAAATCTAAAACTAAGATTTTGTTAAACATAATCTGAATTTTAAGCCTATATTGAATCTTCATCATCAGTCAATATTACTTTAATTACAAAATATAATCCCTTTTTCTCTTTGTAGTGAATTGATAGACGGAAAAAAACAGCTTAATAATAATATGTTCAGGTTATTAAGCCCCTCCTGATTACCAGATTCTGCGGCTCTTTTCTCTCCATATTTGGACCCCACATGCAAGCACAAAAGGTATCTGGACTTTGTGATTCTGTTCCTAGGTCGTCCCTGATCATGTGTTCTGATTTAGAATGTGAGCTAAGGACTTGGTTTCACCCTCTGCCCTCATTTGATTACCTGGATTCTGCCTTGTTCTGCATCCTCAATTCCTATGTAGGTGACCTGCTAACGTTCTCCCTGTCACCCTGTCTTCTCCCTGCCCACCTCTTCCCAGGAAATTATCACTGTTTAGCGACTTCCCTAATCCCAGCTGCCTGACTCTGAATCCCAAAATAATGACCATTGGATTCCCTTCTAGCTCCTGTTGCTTGTCTGCATTAGGACTTCCATTCATTCACCCAACTAATATTTACAGAATCAACACTAAATGCCAGGCATTGTGCTGGGTGTTAGAAATAAGAACAAAAATCTCTGCCCTCAATAAGAGACAGGCAAGTTAACAAATAGTTACAAAATAATGTGCTAGTCAGATGTAGAGACAAAGTGCCCTGCTATAAGCAGAAGGAAAACCCAAATGCCTAGGTGGACAATAAGTCACAGTACCACCGGTGAAATAAAGGGCTTTCTATGTACTTGAACAGTGTGATCCAAGTTCACAGATGTGAGCCCCTATGTCACAGTATGGGAACCACAGATAATTGAGAATGGCCAAAATAGGGTTAGCAGTGGGCGAAGAAGCTCAGTCTGAGCAGAGTCAGATCATAGAACACCTTGTAAGTCCTGCTCAGGAGAGAATGAGAAACCATGAAAGCAATTGAACAGGGATGGATGAAAACTTCACAGTCCTGGGGAACTCCTGGGGAACTTCGGATACCGATGGCTTTTTGAGCCTTTAGGAAACTGGTGGGTTTTTTTGGCCCCATCAAACTTCATCCCATCACCTGAAGCTGCGCTGGTGCTTCCAGCAGAACCTACCCCACCCCAGGAGATGGGACCAGGTCTAGATTCTGGCTCTGTCGATCTGGGGTTAGTCAGTATAATACCTTTCCAGGTAACTTTAGCTGGGTGCTGGTCTGCAAGGTCAGTAAGGTGTGTGTGTGTGTGTGTGTGTGTGTGTGTGTGTTTGTGTAGTATATGTGGTATGTATGTGAAGGGGATAAGGTGGTGTGTGTGTTGGGGTTGTAGAAGGAAGAATGGCTCTTATTTTGTTGGGTGGAGCTAGAAGGAAAATAATAAGCCAAACATTGAAAATAAAAACTTATGACGGAGGCTAGGAAAAGCAAGTGCACAATGGATGATCAATTAAAGACAAGAGGAGAGAAGGATAGGAGCAGTAGGTCACTAAGGTCAGCTAGACTTTGGAGTCTCCAGACCTGGAAAGGGGCAGGTTGGATCAGGAGAGAAGGAGGTGGCCCAGATAATCCCAGAGGAAAAGGTGCCTGTGGCTTGTCCTTTGAAAGGGATTGGGAAGGAGGACACGGCACCAAATAATGCCTGTATATGGTACCTACTTCATGATATTTGGATGAATTCATTAAACAATGAAAAAATAATTCAATCAACCACTCAGCCCTGCAAGGCCTGATCTCATCCCAAAATATAAGGGACTCTAAATGTCGCATTGGTAGGGGTTACTATCAGGTACTGCATCCCCTTTCCATGCCTGCATTGCTATGTAATTGCAGTCACTGCACAGCAAAACTGTGGAGCTAACTTAGTGTCTCCTAACCCCAGAAGCACAATGGACTAAAACCCTGGGGATCCTTTTAAAATGCAAATGATGGGCACCACACAGACCACATAAGTTATGACGTCTGGGGTAGGTCCTCTAGGAACTGGTGTAATTAACAGCTCAAGCGCAATCCAGAGAGAGAACTTCTGTATTAGCTGTGCCTGTTCTAGAGCACACAGGAGAGCTAGCCAAGCAGATGAGCTCTGATTTCCCCACGAAGGAAAGGACGCTAAGGATTTAGGCATCACCTAACAAGCTGTCTGGTGTAGAAGCTGAGCCTGCAACTCCAGCTCCTGCTGAGGGCCTCTTGGTCGCTCCTCTCCTGCCTTTCCCTGCCCCACAACTGAGTCTACTCATTTCAACATGAACTTGCATGACTGTAAGCAAGCGAAATATACATGGTAACTTCCATCATTGTGACTTTAAGCCCTCCACTCTTTCTTTGACTATTATTTCTTATGGAGAACTTTTTTGGTTTTTTTGATATATGTACTTTTCAGTTCTGTGAACTTCAAAAACCAAGAATACTGAAAAATGTCTTGGGATTATAGTGAGAAAGGCAGCTGAAAATGGAGTCCAAGACACACTAGACTTTGTACATCCCTGACTCAGGGTCCCAATATAGTTCAGTGCATGAACAAATGAATGAATAAATGAATGAGCAAACACAGGGAAAAAAATTTTTTAATTGAATAGAAATGACAATCCCACAAGAAAATATTTTCTACCTTCAAAATGTATGAGCCAATTAAAACGCCAACTCCTTTAAAGAAAAGCAATGGGAGCTTCCAAAGGCATTTCACATGCTAGTGCATATCTCGAACTTTTTCCCCACCCCCAAACTTCTAGAATGAACAAAAGTGTTCCAATGAAGCCAGGAGGGAATTGTAAAGAATTGGGAAAACTAGATTTTGTATAAAAGCAAAGATAGTGTTTGGGTGAAGGGGGTCAAAAAGTACAAACTTCAAGTTATAAAATAAATAAGTCGTGGGGATATAATAATGTACAGCATGGTGGGTATACTTAATAGTACTGAACTGCGTATTTGAAAGTTGTTAAGAGAATAATCTTAAAATTTCTCACCACAAGTGTCGTGCGGGGTGTCCGGCGGGGCGGCCTGCGGGGTCTCTGTTCCCGCTCCCCACATAAGAACGCAGGACATGGTGAGGCCAAAAAGGAACACCCACGGAGCCATAGGTAGGGGAGTCATACCACTATGGTCTCACTGGAGGCTGGGTTTAGACGACGTGCGATCTGCTGTCCGCTTTGCTGCCAACCGACCAACTGTCCTCGACTCTCCTTACTCTCCTTCAGTCTCCTCCTTCACTCTCCTCGGCTCCCCTCCGTAACCGCGGCAGTTATATCAGTGACCAATGGCTTAATGGCTACAGCTGATGGCCAACCAGCCACAGCTGACGACCATCCACTATCTGAGCCAGCACCTCTCCACATGAGGCCGAGAGCCTGGAAACTGCTTTTTTGGGGGCTTTGTCCCCACAACAAGCAAACAATTTTTTTGCCTATGTGTAGTGATGGATGTTAAGTAAACTTATTGTGGTGATCATTTCACCATATATATATATATATATATATATATACAAATATCAAATCATTATGTGGAGCACCTGAAGTTAATATACTGTTATATGTCAATTATACCCCAGTTAAAAAAAAAAAAAAGAATGCCTGAATTAGAGGTTCAGAATAAAGGGGCTGGAAGCATAGACACTGGGAATTTTGAGGGATGGGGAAAGAGTGCTAACCTATCACAGGACACAGCACCAGGGACGGAAAGTAAGCCAAGTGGCAGAGCTAGTTCTGGAAACAACTATTTAAACTAGAAACCCAAAGGGTCTGCTTGAAGACCAATTGGAAAGGTCATTACATCTCTGGATACCAAAATGGGAATAAGGTTTTTAAAACAGATTCCAGATGCCACCTAGTCCTGCTGAATGGTATCCCCTTGGGTGGCATGACATGTAGGAGCCTGGAGGACCTCATGCCCATAGGGGCTGGGCTCGGCTTGGTAAGGGTTTTAATGTTGGTGAGCAGCCCAGCCACTTCTGGAGCATTAGTGGGTGTTACTGTCCTCCCACTGCCAAAGGCTCAGGTCTTAGGTACTAGAACCCTGTGCCCTAAGTTATCTGTGCATTGAAAGAAATGCTGGGAGCTAAGGTTTTGATGTTTAAGGGAAAAAGGCCCCTTCTTTTTGACCTTGACTGACTACATTCAGGGCGAGCCAACTAAAAGAGGACCAGATGGCAATTCTGGCTGAATAGGAACTCTGACTTATCACAAACTACAGCACAAATTCAGAAACAGCATAGTTGAAAAAGGCCATAATAACAGGGCTGTCCGAGGGAGGTAAGCTGCAGGCTGTGCAAGGGTGGTCCGGCTAGGCTTTAGGTAAGAAATGGGGGTACAATTCAGGTGAAGGAGTAATGGGAACAAATCATGTAGCTGAAAATCAATACACCACTCGCAGTTAGAGAGGAAGTTGATGTTCGGGATAGAAAGGTGTGGATGAGGGATAGTTGCCTGTGACTGAATTTGGAGGGATTACAGGGGGTGGTCGCCTGTGGGCAGGAGTAGGAACCCATTGAAGCTGAGGGGTGCATTATGAAGGCAGTGATTTAGCAGCATTAGCCCAACTGCCATGTGAGCCTAGATTAGGGAAAAGATGCCAGCATCAGAGACTCATTAATAGTGGCTGGTTGTAGTAATTTAGATGGCTGGTGATCATTTGCAGTGATAAGGGAGAGAAACAAAAACAAATCAGGGTTTGCGATGTCAGAGGGACAGTGGATGGGGGGAGGGGGTTGACACAGTGTGAGGGATAGAAATGATAAACATCTAACTATTACATTGTTTTGTGCACCTGAAACTAATTTTTAAAAAGTGAATGAAGGGTGAAAAAGGAGAAGGGATTAAGAGGTACACATTTCTAGTTATAAAAACAGTTACGAGGATGTAAAGTACAGCATAGGGAATATAGTCAATAATATTGTAATAACTATATATGGTGTCAGATGGGTACCAGACTTATCAGGGTGATCATTTCATAACTTATATAAATATCTAATCACTATGTTGTATACCTGAAACGGATACAATATTTTTTAATTAAAATTTATTGGGGTGACAATGGTCAACAAAATTACATAGGTTTCAAGTGTACAATTCTATATAATATTGTTGTCAACTATAATTAAAAAATTTAAAAAAATTTAAGTGAAAAAAATTCAGGGACTTATTTAAAAGAAGAAACAAAAATTCAGAGGGACGATTTGGACAAGGAGATACAAAAAATGAAAAGGAAGATGAATCCAAGGTCACCTAAAGAATGCCATGAGCTGGGAAAAATAGGGAGGGAGTCATTGGAGCAGGAAAGAATTCCTGTGTGGGAAACGTGACAACAAAATGATCCCTTTTTGTGAGTGAAATTCTGTCATTACAAAAAGGTTTGAAAACATTTAAATGTGTGGTACATGATAATCAGTATTATGTCGTGAAGCTTTTCTTTGTTTTTTCTAAATGTTCTCTTTTAACTAAAGATGATCTGCTAAACGTAAGCATCTTCTTTATTGTTGTAGAGAATTTCCTGGGGTTCTGGCAGGAAATTATGGAGCAATGGAACAAAATGCAGGAAATTCTTTAATGGAAAAAGATGGCATTTTCCATAAATACTGATTTATCTAAATTTGACATTCCCACCAACAATACAGGAGGTCTCTGGCACAAGAGTTTGAGTCATACTGCCTGCTGGGCCAACAGACCAGACTTACAGATAACTTCCAGAATGAAAAGAGTCAAACTTCAAGAAAAGAACAGAAGAAATAATGCACACACATGCTGAAATCAGGATCTTATATATATTTCTATGCCAGGGTTTCTGGATTAACAATCTGAGATAAATGCTTACGTGGGCAAGAATGTTATCCACCAAGCTGATTGGAATCTCACAGCCTCCATTGTCTGTCTCCTGCCCCCAAGCAAGACTCAAAATCACTGGGAACAAATTAACCCAAAGAAAGCTCTCCTGATCCAGCCTTGAGAAAACAAAGACTCAAGTGGAAGAATTCGGTGTTATTAAATGGTGACTCTGGGCACTGACTGTCACCCTCAGTATAAACGGCATGAAAATGAAATGATTCAGCTATAGTGTGGTGTTTCATGCTGAAATAACTCCCTGGCAGGCATGTTCCAACAGAACCCAAGTTCATGACCTTAACTAAATTACTTCTATAAAAGACTTTTTCTCCTCATTAATTTTGAAATGCATTTATTTACTCAATTGTCCATGGATACATACATGTTGTAGAAATAAAACAAATGAAAGAATTATTTGCAAACATGTAAATAAGCTACATACATCTTTCCTAGGAGACTACAGTTTCTCTGGTTCATCCAAACATTTCTGCGGAATGAAACTAAAAACTTCACCTAAGATTACAATCAAGAGTTCTCTCTGGTTATCTCCAGTTAACTTTTGTATCCAAAGTGTGTGTTTAATTTTATTTATTGGGAATTATTTAAAAAAACTAAAATTCTCTGTGTCTGCTATAGGTGTTCCAATAATAAATCATACTTATTGGTAAAATAAATAACACACTATCCTAAACTTCTAATAGAATATTCTCAAACTTGACTTCTCTATCTCCTAAAGTAGAGTAAAATATATATGTATATATATGTTATATACATGTATATATATGAATGTATGTATATGTATATATATGTATATATATATATACATTTACTGGTTAAGGAATAGCTTATTAATGTTATGGTAAACAATACTTTTAGAAATAGTACAACATCATGAAATCAATCAACGATTGAGTTTTTGAATTCCAAAAGGTGTAGGAAACGTGGGTCTAATACCTTCCTGTCAAAGAACATCTTGGAAGGGACAAGTTGGAAGATGAAAAGTTTACAAGTATATACATTCAGTACGTGATGTATTACTATCCTGCCATAGGTACACTGAAAAAGTAGTGTGGGGGAGGGCAGTAGGGAGAGGAATACTGCTCCATGTTTTATCAAGAAATAATGGGTACCTCCCTTACACTATTAGAGAAGAAGTAGGTTTCATGAAGTAGCGTGCTTTTAAGAGTTACATGGAGAAACACGTATGGAAGGATATTCAAAAAAACAAAAGTAGCAGTTGCCTCAAAAGAAGGGGACAAAGCCAAGATCGACCTCTTTCTCTATATTCTGTAGTACCATTTGAATTGTATACCAATTTATGGACATGGAATACTTATTCAAAAATATTTTTTTAAGTTTCTTGATTCATGAGTAAAGGTATTAATTTCAATTTGGCTCAACAAAGATAGGTGGCTATTAACTTTCAGGAACACTGCAAGCAATGAACAGGCAGATATAATAAAACAGCCCTTCAAGAAGCCCAAGCCAAGGAGAGAGGCACAGTAGCAAGCCAATTGTTTACACCATGATAAGTACAATAAGCATAACAATAGCACTAAGTGTTCACTGGGGTAGCAGGGAAGGGTACATAATAAGTATTTCAGCATCCAGGGACCAGGAAGGTTTTTCAGGGTGTTAGAACCGGAATGGGAGAGACTTGTCCTGCACTTAACAGCCTGTGTGTGGGCGGGGAAACACTGGTGAGCTGTGAATAGGTGCAGGTACGCCCAAGATAATGCCCCTCAACTCTGGGACAACAGGCGAGCTGGGGGCCAAGCCTCCTTGGTTTACCTCAATGTGATGCACACCAGTGTCATTTTGTGCGCGCACGTTATGAAGTGAAGGGTTTGGAAGGCGTTAGTCCAACATAGGGTGGTGTTTCTAGAAAAATCACAGTGGTAGCAGTACTGAGGCAGAAGAGGGGAGGAAAGGGGCCCAATGAGGGAACCATCACAGTATTTCATGGGAAAGAGAAACAATTGTCAAGCCTAGTCAGCAGTGGGGACAAAAAATGAGAGACAGATTGTAAAGATGAGGATGTAAACTCAGCAAGTCTTAATGACCAAATGAATGTGGGCAATAAGAGGAACGGGTGTCTAGGACAGTAAGCATGCAGAACAGACGTAACAGTAAGAGCCATCATCAGAGATCGCATGCCTGTGACACTAGGACATGCCCAACACGGTGCCAGTGTTTGTCATGTGCTATTTAATCACATTAATCCCATCCATTTTATAGACAGGAAGATTGAGATTTTAAGAATTCAGAGATATAAAAAAACTTAACCAATACCATAGCTCATCAAAGTGATAGGTCTGGTACTTGGGCCCAAGATTATTTGATGTTAGGTTGTTGCAAAAGTAATTGCGGTTTAAAAGGTTAAAAATAATTGCAAAACTGCAATTACTTTTGCACCAACCTAATACCAAATCCGGAGTCCAAATGTCTAAATAATGATATACCCCAGAGAATACAGCTTGGAAGAGGGCTTCGCCAACAGTTCTGTGAAAAATAGTAATACTGTAATGATGCTTGTAAATAATGTTTTTTGAGGGCTAACCCTGTACTAGGCACTATTCTAAGCACTTTTCTTACATTCTTTCATTTCATTGTTAACAGCCTCTTCCAGGGAGGCACCATTATTTTCCCATTTTACAGATGGTGAAACTAAGGCACAAAGAAGTGAAGTAATTTGCCCAATTTCTCACAGCTAGTAAGGCCAGAGAATAAAACACCTAAAGCGCAAGAATTTCACTTGTCATTTCCCAATAGAAACTTTCTGCAGATGTTAATGAATATCCATAAAACTTTATGAATGAATTATTATAAAATGGTAAGTATCTCGGTTTACCTTGAAACAAGTGGTTGTATAAACATTATATCGTACTGCCTTATAAAACAGTGCAATTCTAAGAATGGCACAAGATACTACAGAACAGTGTATATGTTTATTTCATATCCTTGTCGCATGTGAATTCTCGATTATACTGAATTAACTACAGATGTAGGCTTTATTCTTAACGTCTGGAAAAGAGGAAGGGAAAAAGGAGTGGACCAAAGTCTAGGAGATGTAAGAGGTGGGCAGTAATGTTTTTATCATACATACCCTTGTTTGCAACTGCTAAAATCAATATTGTTTTTATTGGCCTTTACCTGAGGAATATGACTACAGAAAGATGTTGGGAATTATTTAAAAAAATTTAAATTCTCTGTGTCTGGCTATTAACTTTCAGGAACACTGCAAGCAATGAACAGGCAGATATAATAAAACAGCCCTTTAAGAAGCCCAAGCCAGGGAGAGAGGCACAGTAGCAAGCCAATTTCAAAATCTATTCAGGCACACACACTTTACTGGTGAGTACATGCGTGCTAAATATGAATACTATGTCATTTCAGGGAATGAAGTAAAATTTCTTCTGTTCGTAGCACACTTTTCCCCCTAAACTTGGAATTGTCTATTGGGGAGGGATGAGGTGAAAGGACAGTTTAAAACGAAAGAGTTGATGAGCCAACCTGTGAAGCAACTATAATTCTATGTAATTGCGAGCTATGGACTTAACACAACATTATTTTTAAAAACACACCACCTCTTATACTCAGACATAGCTTACTTTAAACAGGTTATATTTCAAAGGAAATTGAGCCATTGGGTCATATACTGTGTGTAGTAAAGTAATACCAAGAGGCTGCAGAAATGATAGAGGACTGCTAATAATCTAAATGCTACTAGATATGATCATTTTCAAAAAATATAAGCACCAGATTGCAGCAAAGATGATACAGGTTAGGATCCCTTTATTATGTTCTGACCAAATTATACCGTCTCACTAATTCATGCTGTTTACATGGGGCACAGATTATTTTTGAAAACTCAAAGCTCCTTCAATGACGCTTGTTAGGCAGGGTGAGGGTTGACGGCTTGGGAACTGGAAGGCGGTGTGAAAGATTCAAAGACTGCAGCTGTGGGTGGTTTTCCACAGCATCTTAAAGCAGGAAAGCCCCATGCGTTCCACTTTCTCCAAACACCACTCATAACCACCCCCCAGGGCAAATGCTGAGCCCGCCCCGAGGGGCATGGAAAACATCCAGGGCATCTCCTCAGTCTAGGACTTTCAATTTCTTATAACAATAAAGTTGAGTCAAGCTGCTCTCTCCATC
The DNA here is from genome assembly GCF_964194185.1 of Rhinolophus hipposideros. NCBI lineage: Eukaryota > Metazoa > Chordata > Mammalia > Chiroptera > Rhinolophidae > Rhinolophus > Rhinolophus hipposideros. The sequence continues at coordinate 49,158,114 of NC_138063.1, forward strand.
CTGTGGGAAACTAGGATGGGTTCACTTTCTGCAACCTAGAAAAAAAATGAGTTCAGCTTGCAGTGTAAAGCCTTCTCTCGCCCAGGCCGGCTCCTTTTTTTCCATGGATAGCTATGCAAATTCCTTATCCCTGCCTCAGCTTTGAGCGAAGCAGACGTCCGAGCTATTCAAAGCTGGGCTGCCAGCTCCGGTCCAGCGCTTTCATCATGAATGCTTGAATGAATGAGATGGCCTCGTTTCTGCAGTTACCAACTCAGCACAAATCCTAAACACACATTTTTCCCACGACGGTATTTCGCATTCCGCCTACCTACTTTTGACCTATACTTTTTTTCTTTAAATTTAATGAAATGTCGATTTGTGGGCATATGCTCGTGGTCTTGTTGTATGCATTGCTTTCAAGAAACATTTGTGACCTCGTAGCCAATAAGCAGCGACACTGGGAAGACTTAAGCCCAAGGGTAGAGTGGGGAATGGGATTGTCCCCAGAAAGAAAAGAGGGGTTCTCTATTTCTCTTGGCATTGGCAGGAGTTTTGAAAATTCGCTTCGGGTTTCTATTCTTCCCAAACCTCGCCACGAAAGTCAATGTACCCGTGAGGCGACAAGCATGCGAAATCCGCCCTTCGCAGCGGGCTCCCTCACCCCGCAGTCAACACGGTCTGAACCTGTGCGGGGAACAAGCCACCGGCGTTTGGCTGCCTCCGGGGCTGCACAAAGGCTCATCTGGGCCCGGACGTGGGCTCCGGGGGCCGCGCGGGCCGGTCGCCCTGCTCGGGGCAGCTGGCCAGGGGCGCGCTTCTCACTGTGGTCTCCTCCCCACCCGGGCCGTGAGGGACCCCGAGGAGCCCGCCCTTTCCCGGCCACGGATCGTAGGGCTTTCCACGCGGGACAATGAGGCAGATCCGGGCAAACGCCTTTCTCATTCATTCCCCGCGCGCGACCTGCCAGCCCGAGCCTGGGGACTGGACGCCCCGGAGCGCGCGGGACCCGCGCAGCCTCCACTCGCGCCTGCACTGCCCGATTCAACGGCGTCCTGGCTCTCAGAAACCAGAGTGGAACCCCCAGGCTGCCCCCGTCCGTGCTGGGGTCCCCAAGCCCCACCGCGCCGCGCGCACAGACTCGTCCCCGCAGCCGAGCGGGAGACCCACGTGGGGACCCCCAGGCGGAGGGGACCGCGGAGGCGCACATCGCCCCGAGCAGCGGCAACGCGGAGGGCTTTGTCCCGCAGCAGCCCCTGCCAGCGGAGGAACGCGGGCTGGCGCTCACCTCTGTGCTGGCCCCGCGCGGCGACCCAGAGCACCGAGGCCAGGAGCGCGACGCCAGGGCCGCCGCCTCGCATCTCGCCGTCGTGGCGGCTCCGGGAAGGAAGCCGCGGCCAGGCGCGGGGACTCTCCGCACCGCGCGTCCGCGGCTTCTCCCCGGCCACTCGCCTCGCGCCCGCCAGCCCCTCGGACACACCCCTCCCGACCTCCGCGGCGCCGGCCCCTCCCAGCCCGGCCGGGGCGCGGGAGACCCCACCCCCAGGGAGGCCGGGGTGACCGGCCCGCGGGGACGCGCGGGGACCACCGCCCCCCGCCGAGCTCAGGCGGCCCCCCAACGCCGGCTGGGGGGGGTGGGGGTGTCGGCGTGCTGCAGCCGCAGGGACCGAGTGGTGGGGTGGGCGGAGAGAGGGGACTGGGAAAGGAGGAGAAACCGCTGAAGTTAGTTCAGGCGGTGCATTGCGAGAAAGTATTTGCCCTGTTGACCTTCCCGCCCCACTGAGGCTCTGCAGCCCCCGTTGGGGCCCTGGGGCCGGGACTCGCAGCGCTGCCGCTCCGGCTGCGCCCTCCCGCTCGCGCCGTCCCCCTTCAGCACCCCGAGAGCGCCCGGGCCCTGGCCGCCGGTCGTCTCCCTCGGAACCGAACCCGGGGCTCAGCGGACCAGCTTGCCTCCTCCGCTGTTGGCACAGGAGTTTGGGAAGATTTTTCCCAAAATGAGTTGTAACTCGTTTCCTAATTTATCTAAGGAAGGCAAGAAGGGTTTCTTGGACGTTATCATTGTTGTTATTATTATTAGCTTACCCTTACTGCTCCAGAAAGCGGTCTCATTATTTTTGGGAGTTTTATTTTTAACACGAGATTTCAACTGCTTTGTTCTTTCTTCTTCTTCTTCTTTTTTTTTTTTTTTAACTACATCTGGTCCCTGTTAAAATGTTTCTAATTTCCTCTGATTTTTTTTCTATTTAAAGTATATTCATAACACTTTGCAGATCTCATTTTCTCACAGTATAAACACACGAGATAATAAAAGTCCCTTTTACAGTCCCACTCTCTCATTTTTTTCTTTTCTTTTTTTGTCTTTGTCTGATAGGGAGATACTATTTTCTAAGTTGTGTCAATTTGACAACTCTACCGATTCCAGTTTTTCTAAAAACACTTTGTTGAACACTTAAGGAAAAATTGATCGTTATAATATTAGTAATTATTTTTTAAAAACTCATACAAGTACATAACAAAAGGTAGAATTTGGCACTTTAAAAAAGATGCAGTAAAGTGAGAAGGTACTCTCATAGTACCAAATTTAAAATACAGACCTTTTAAACTATTAATATACTAAAGTATTAAGTACTTAATTATCAAATAAATGATTAAGTCAATTCAGTATTCAATAAGTAACCAGGTATTAGCATTTAATACAGAATTGTAAGCATTTCTGCACTAAAATAACTTTGTACACACACACACATTATGCACAGACACATATCTTTTAGAGTATCTTAAGTGTATTCCTATAGATTATTTCATGTGATCTTCTGGGTTCTATAAGATGGGCAGATAGTTACCCTTGTGTGAGATATGAGGAAATGAGTGCAGAGGGTAAGGTCCTGTCCAGAGCTAGAGCCCAGATCTGATTTCTTGCCCACAGTTCTTTACGTTACTGCATGAGGCCATGCGGATGAGATCAAAGGCAGCAGTAGGAATCACAAGCAGTTATCTGTCTCTCCGTATCTTGGGCTCCTAGAAACTCAGTCTGGACTTCAGTTAGACCTTATCTTTGAACTGCAGACAGGGAACTCATGCTTGTGATTTCAATGAAAGTAAACAGTCAGCACATTTGGGGAGTGAATAGGAAACGTCAAAAGTTGCAAGTTAGCACCAATTTTTTTTGCTACTCAAGGTTAAGCAGAAAGATTTCAGTGCAGGAAGAATTCCAAAAGCCAACTTAATGAACAAGCTTGGATAAGGTGAAACAGTAAAAAGGTAACAATCCATGTCATAAAATCCTGCAGTACAAATTTTGCCATTCTGTAGCATGCTTAGAAATATTTAATTACCTACAGCACCATGAATGTTCAGGGGTGGCCTGTTCAAGATGAAAATGGTATAGGAACATTCATGTTTTGTGACAAAGTAGAATTTGAGCTCAGCTAGGCTCACAAAGAAGCTTGCTTCAAAGTCACCTATAAATAATAAACAGTGAAAATGCCTAAATGCCAAGTTATAGTTAAATGATTAAGTAATTTATAATAAATCAATGTGATATTATGTAGCCATTTATAAAATATGAGAGTTTTAAAATTTGCAAAAAAACATTGATATGTTAGGTGAGAAAAGCAAAATTCCAAATAATATGGGCATTCCAATTGCAATTATATAAAATATGCAGATATGCAAACAAGAAACTAGAGGGCAGCATACAGAGGAAAACAGTTGTGTTCAGCTGTTAAGAGGGCAAGTGGTGTTGTGGATGTTACAGGTAGTGATAAAGAACTTGGGTTGGGCTCAAAGATGGTACACATTCTTCCCACTCATTTATTATAAGCAAAATCTTGGGTTACTTTCTCAACTGTAAAATAGAGATAATAATAGTACCCACTTCATTCATTCAACAAACATTTTTGGCTCACAGCTAAGTGCCAACCACTCAGGATTTAACATTAACTGAGACAGAAATATGAGGGTCTACACCTGTGTGGAACATTCAGTACGGAAGTTAAGGCAAAAAAAAAGTAGACAAAAAATTATAAATTTAATAAGTTCTATAAAGGGAACTTCTGGTCAAGATGTGCTTCCCTCTCACAACCACATCAAAATTATAACTATAGAAAAACCATCATCAAGAATCATCTGAGGTCTACCTGAACAGAAGTCCTATAACTAAGGACATACAAAAGAAGCCATCTCAAGACTGGTGGGAGGGTCAGAGATGCAGTACGGGCTGGTCTCACACACACAAGTGGTGTTTAATATAGGGAGGGACATCATGACTCAGGAGGACCTACCTGAGGAGCTAGTAGTCCCAGCCTGGCACCAGGCTCCCCAGACCAGGGTGCCAGTGCCAGCAAGAGAAGTCCCCATAACTTCTGGCTATGAAAACCAGCAGAGATTGGGGGCTGAGTGAGATGAAGGGCAGCTAGAGTCCCAGGTTCTCCTCTTAACGGGCCCTCACATGGACTTACTTACTGACAGACTCACTCACTCTGAGCTCCAGCATTGGGTCAGCAGCTCAAAAGGCACCAAGGACATATGGGAAGGAACTGAATTGTTTGGCCTTGGATGGAAGGCTGGAGTGGCAACTTGCTCCCAGACAGAAGTGCTGGCAGATGCCATTGTTCCCTTGTAGAGCCCAGCCCGTGTGTAGATGCAAGCAGCCGTCATATCTGAGTCTTCATCAACCTGGTTAACACCAATCACCCAGCCCAGGTGATATCCTGAAACCCTGCCCCACCCAACTTGCAGGCACACCCAAGTCACTTCTTCATACAAATGACCTGTCTTGGCTCACGCTACAGATTTTCCTAAAATCTTTCAAAGGTTGACAAGCCCCAAGCAAGCAGCATCTGGACGCAGAATGCCTCAAACCACATGATGAACAGCCCTAAGCCTGGCATTAACTGCAACTGGCCTCGATTAAAAGTTGGCCTCTCCCAGACACCTCCAAATGCACAGCTGGTGGAAACCATCTGCAAATACCTTTGTAGCTCATACCAAGTGTTTTGGTGCATAGGAAGTGGCTGAACTTGACCTGCAACAGAGCCTCTCCGAAAGCACACCAGAACAAAAACACCTGGTGGCCAGCTTCAGACCACAACAGAGCACCACCCAACAGCCTTCACAATAGACACACCCAAAGGACAGATTAGGCAGGAGCTGTGCTAAAGAGAAAAGTCAACCCCTGCACAACAGTTGCTCACAATCAATGTACTTATTGCACCTGTACTCATGGCCCATCCTCACAATCAATCATCTTGAGGGTCAATCTCTCCCATTGACATGGAAACAGCAAGCAAGGCTCAACTACAACAGAAGGGCACACAAAACTCACAAAGGGACACACCTGAAGTACCCAGCCCAGGTTACCAGGGTGACTATGCCTCTGAACCCCCAGGACACCTACTACATAAGGCCACTCTACTAAGATCAGAAGACATAGCATCTCCGCCTGATACACAGAAACAAACACAGGGAGACAGCCAAAATAGGAAGACAGAGAAACATATCCCAAATGAAAGAACAGAACAAAGCTCCAGAAAAAGAACTAAACAGAATAGAGACAAACAATCTACCAAATGTAGAGTTCAATACACTGGTTATAAGGATGCTCAATGATCTCAGAGAAAACTTCAACAAAGAAACAGGAAACATAAAAATGGGGATTTAAAAAATAAAAAGGAACCAGTCAGAAATGAAGAATACAATAACTGAAATAAAGAATATATTAGAGGGAATCAACAGTAGACTAGATGAAGCAGAGAATCAAATCAGCGATTTGAAAGATAAGGTAGCAGAAAATACCTAATCAGAACAGAAAAGAAAAAAAAGTCCCCCCAAATAAGGATAGGTTAAGAGGTCTCTGGTACAACATCAAGCATACCAATATTCACATCATAGGGGTACCAGAAGGGGAAGAAACAGCAAGGAATTGAAAACCTATTTGAAAAAATATTGATGAAAAACTTTCCTAGCCTGGTGAAGGAAATAGACATACAAGCCTAGGAAGCACAGAGAATCCCAAAGAAGATGACCCCCCCAAAGAATCTCATACCAAAACACATCATAATTAAAATGTCAAAGGTTAAAGACAAAGAGAGAATCTTAAAAGCAGCAAGAGAAAAGCAATTAGTGACCCACCAGGGAATTCCCACAAGACTGTCAACTGATTTCTGAACAGAAACTTTGCAGGCCAGAAAGGATTAACAGGAAATAAAGTAATAAAAAGCAAGGACCTACAACCAAAATTTCTCTACCCAGCAAATCTATTACTTAGAATTGAAGGCCAGATAAGGAGCTTCCCAGAGAAAAACTAAAGGAGTCCCCAAGAAAACACTAAAGAAGTTCATCATCACCAAACCAGTATTACAAGCAATGTTAAAGTTACCTCTTTAAGAAGAAGAAGAAGAAGAATAAAAAAAAAAGATTAAAACTGTGAATAATAAAATGGCAATAACTACAAATCTATCAACAATTACTTTAAAAGTAAACAGATGAAATGCTTCAATCAAAACACATAGGGTGACTGAATGTATAAGAAAATAAAACCCTTACATACACTGCCTATAAGAGACACTTCAGATCAAAAGACACACAGCCTGAAACAGGGATGGAAAAAGTTATTAATATTTCATGAAAAATGGAGAGGGGAAAAAAACAAAACCTGGGGTAGGCATACTTATACCAGACAAAATAGACTTTAAAATAAAGGTTATAACAAGAGACAAAAAAAGACCCAGTAATCTCACTTCTGGGTATTTATCCAGAGAAACCCAGAACACTACTTTGAAGGGACATGCATATGTTTACTGCAGCATTATTTACAACAGCCAAGATATGGAGGCATTCTGGAATGAATAATGAAGAGGTGGTACATACAAGGTCTGACAATTAAATTCGCGAACTCATCCTAGAAAAAAATGCTGCATACCTCATTGCTGAATATCAATACGATCACCTTTGAAGTGCTCCTCTTGGGAAGCTATGCACCAATGCCAGCTCCTAGTCCACCCTTCAAACAAGTTTTGAAACTCTTTCTGGAATGGTCATCAGAGCTGTCATCGTATTACTCTTGATGTCCTGAATGTCATCAAAATGTCTTCCTTTCAATATTTTATTTATCTTTGGGTAAAGAAAGAAGTCATTGGGGGCCAGATCAAGAGTTGGGAGGGTGTTCCAACACAGTTATTTGTTTACTGGCTAAAAACCCCCTCACAGACAGTGCCGTGTGAGCTGGTGCATTGTCGTGATGCAAGAGCCATGAATTGTTGGCAAAAAGTTCAGTCATCTAACTTTTTCACGCAGCTTTTTCAGCACTTCCAAATAGTAAACTTGGTTAACTTTATGCAGTTGGTGCAAATTCATAATGAATAATCTCTCTGACATCAAAAAAAGTGAGCAACATCATTGCAACAAGTTCGCAAATGTAATTGTCAGACCTGTATGTACATGTATCACTAGCATTCTACCTGGAACATTTTAAATACTCAATGAAGATGAATCATTATTTCAAAAAATTTTCTCATACTACATATTTTTAATTAAAAGATAAAAGACAGCTTGATTATGAACATTTTCAGAATGAAAAGTCAGACAGCGTAGGATAGGCTAGATTTGAGTTTTCAAAACCATTTGGGACATCTTGATAAAAATGCAGATTGTAATGCAGTACCATAGGTCTGGGGTTGGAGTCTTGAGTTTCTGCATTTCTAACAAGCTCCAGGAGATGCTGATGCGGCTGGAAGACAGAGCACTCTTTCAGCAGTGCATCACTGGTTCGCTTGTCCTCCATCTTGTCTGCTTGCAAATTCGAATGGACGGAGGAGCTTTTAAAAAAACTGACACTGGTCCATAACAGATTCAGACCCAGAGATCCTGATTTAGTTGATATGGGGTACAGCCCGGACACTGAGATATTTTAAGACTCTCCAAGTAATCCTAATGTGGCAACAAAATTTGAAATGCTGGGCTGGATTGACCAGCTGCTGTATGGAAAGCCATCCAGGTCTGGTCAGTGGTGACGAGGCAGGCTGGAGGAGCTAGCCACAGAGGAGGATGGCCACAGGCAGGAAGAGGAAGCACAGCCTGGCAAGTGTCTTTCCCGCGTGGCCTGACACCTACATAGTAGGGATCCAGCCATGATGCCTAGAGTATGGGGAAGGAGTGTTCTTTGAAGGCTAAGTGCAAGCAAAGCTGTCCTTTAGTTTTATAGGAATCGAGATTCCAGGAAGGAACTTGGGAACAGGAGCATCACACCAGATCCAGATACTAGACCTCGAGTATAAAAGTGGAGGCTTGATTACCAAGGAAAGCGGTGAGAGGTCAGTTACTAAAATTGTGTCATGGTGTCAGAGTCTGATCCAGGACAAAGCTAAAGAGGCTGAGTGTAGGCTAAGCTCATTAAGGTCCCATGGCAAGAAATAAGGTGATTAAGAGACTAAGTTTTAGGCAGGGATAAGAGGTGGTAGGAGGAGAAAACAAAGTAGGAAATTTAGGGGTGGTAGGCAGAATAATGCTACCCCAAAGATAAGCACATTCTAATGGCTAAAACCTGGGAATATGGTATGTTACAAAATGGACTTTGCAGATATGATTGGATAAGGATTTTTTTTTCACAACTTTACATATTATTCATTCATTGTCCCAGACTGGAACCACGTCCTGTGTGAATCAGCAGGAGAATGGATTTAAAAATTGTGGTCTATTTTACAGTAGACTATTACTTGGCAATAAAACAGAATAAACCATTGACTCACATGAAAGTATGAATGAATTTCAAAAACATGTTAAGTGGAAGGAGCCAGACACGAACAGTACTGTATAATTCCATTTATCTGAAGTTTAGCAACATGTAAAATTAATCAAAAGGAAATAGTGCCTGCCTATGGAGAGAGCGAAGATTGATCGAAAGGGGACAAAAGGGAAACTGGGATAATGGAAATGTTCTGTATCCTGAATGAGGTCTTGGTTGGATGGGTATAAACATTTACCAAAATTAATTAAATCATATGTAAGTAGGATCTGTGTATTTTTCTGTATAAATAAGGATCTTGAGATGAAGTGATTTTCCTGAATTAGCTGGGTGGTCCCAGTGTAATCCCAGAGTCCTTACAAGTCAAAGGATGGCAGGACAATCAGAGGGATTCAATGTGAGAAGGACTGAACCTGCCATTGTTGACTTAAAGACAGGGGAAAGAAACCATGAGTCAAGGAATGTGGCAGCTTCTAGATTAGGGGTGTCCAAACTGCGGCCCATGATCCATTGTTAATTGGCCCGCAGCAAATTCCAAAAATATAAACCAGGTGAGGCAATACGTACTTCACCTCCAGTGAGTGGCCCGGCTGTTTGTGTATTTTACCACGTATGGCCCTTGGTGAAAAACGTTGAGAAAAGTTTGGACACCCCTGTTCTAGATGCTGGAAAGGCAAGGAAAAAGATAATCCCCCAGAGAGAATCAGCTCTGAGGATACCTTGATTTCAGCCAAGTGATTAAAGTAAACAGACATCTTGGGATACTTAATCATGGAGCTGGGAGGACTGTGAGTGGAGCTGGGTCCTTGTAAATTCTCTAGCCCTGACTTCCTGTTGAACTTTGTGGTAACTTCAGACAGAGGGATGCTAATAAATAGAATGGGCATCTTGGAACTGGGCCATTATCTCTCTTCTTCACGTGGGATCCGGTTGAAGCCCCGGGTTGGAGGTGTGTATTTCCCGCACTGCAGTGGTGGTTTTTGTTTCTTCTTCCTTTTTCCCCCCGAATAAACCGTTTTTCTTGTGGATATATCTGGAGAGTTATTTTTTGCCAGTCGACGTTTTGGGGGCTCTGTTCCGGGATCCAGAGAAGAAAGGAACTCTGGCAGCTGCCTGGCTAGTGAGCAAGCTATAAACAGGCGTCTATTTGAGCCGTTTCCAGCTCCAATACTTTGCTTTTCAGCTTAAGGAGATGTGGGATAAGTTCTCTCCTGAATTTGAGCCAACGGGCTTCTATGTCTGCTGCTCTCCAGGTTTTTGTTCAGGAATTATCTGAAAAACAATTTTGTGTGTTTGTTTTTATTTGTTGCTCTGTGTGTGTGTGTGTGTGTGTGTATGTGTGTGTATGTGTATGTGTATGAATACGTTAAAGGCCTATTTGTCTATGTTGTCTGGATACTCATTTTGGTACATGGGCTTGATTTCTTCGGAAAGCAAGCTATACTTTGAGCTATATACTTCGCCTAATGCCCCTTTTGGAGGATAAAAGACTATTTCTACTGAAATTGGTCTGTGTTGGCCGGTTTTGGACTGTGCTGTCTCCTTGACAGAGGGGAAGAGTACCACTCAGTCTAGCCTATAGTTTAACTCACTGGAGGTTGGCTAGTTCCCTGGAACTGGCTCCAGCCTTCAGCCTGATTCTCAGTGGTCAGACTGTTTCAGAGTGAGGCGGGCTGAAGACCTGCAGGTAATTTGAGCTGTGAATTGTTTTTTGGGCCCAGTGTTAAAAAAATAAATAAAAAAATATGGGATCCCTGATGTCATCTCAAATTGTCCCTCCTCCAGAGACACGAGCCAAGTACATGTTTAAAATCTGTGGGGAATTTTCGTGCACGTATTTTACTACATGGGCAGATCTGATTAAGTAATGTTGAAAATCAGTGGCCACTTTGGGGAACTTTTGAGATTCCCAAACTTGATTTTCTTAAAACAAAATTGGGTAGTAACAGCATTGTAACTGAGAAAGAGGAACGGAATGTCTATTTGGAGTAGTATAATGAGGCTACCAAACAGGATTGCAAATCTAAAGTTGTCATTTTACAAAATAAAGTCTCAAAGTTAATGAAAGCTGTTAAAAATTCTAAAAGAGATAGAACAGAGGTTGAAACCTCGTGCTCTTTGTCTACAACAGTGCCTTGCCCTTCCCCCACTGCTTCTTCATCTCCTCCCCCACCTGCACCATCTTGCTCTCCTTTGTCTCTTCCCCCACTTTCAACTCAACCCCTAGCAACAGCTTCTCTAGAATCTCCTCCTTGCTCTTCTTCCTCAGAACTTATCAATACTTTTACTTTTAACATTAAACCTTCTGGAGATCCTTATAAACCCCATATTTCCTATGTTCCCTGGACAAAAGCTAAGTTACGAGCCATTGTAAAGGATTTTCCTAAGGTAACTGAGGCTCCTAATAAGTTTGCTGAGGAATTTAATATTACTATTCAAGCATATCAACCTGGCTTTTCTGATTTGTACCAGTTGACCCATACGTTGGTTGGTGAGCGCTGAGCTAGACTTTGGATGAGGGTTGCCGATGGGAGCATCCTGAAAGGGATTTAGAAAAACAAACCTCAAATTATTGGGAGGAATCCAGGGAACTTGCTCAAAAGCTATATCGAGCAATTCCCGAGGCTTTCCCAAAGTCTATCGATTAGAGCAAAATTCACACTTGCTCACAAAGGCCTGATGAAACAGTTCATGACTTTTATAATAGGTTTCAAGTGGCTTTTAAGGAAAACTCTGGTCTTCCTTTAAATATTGACTCCACACGTGTAACTTTTAACTCGTTGTTTGTCAATGGGCTAAATAAAGACCTTTCCCTCCTGGTCAAGAGATCCAGGATGGGATGGGGAAGTATGCCTACCCTAGACCTGGTAAATTTATCTAATGAACTTGCTAGTACCCTAAATGAGCCACCTAAAAACAAGATCACCAAGACATCTGACTTTCAGCCATGGCAAATGAAAAGCCCTGTGAGAAATCAGAAAACTCCAACCTTTGCCACTACTGCAAGGAACAAGGACATTGGAAAAAGGATTGCCGTTTCTTCGCAGGATGATAGTATCCATTTGCTGACACTTTTGGCCTTAAAGAGACACAGGGTCTCTAAAGAGAAACTACAATTTGCCCAAGCCCAGGTTCAGTACTTGGGACATCTGATATCGAAACAAGGTCTGCGCCTGGACCCAGATAGTCTCCATGTCATCCTAATTTCCCAAGACCCAAGACTAAGCGTCAATTACGAGGTTTTCTTGGACTAGTTCGTTATTGCCGGAATTGCATCCCAAACCTTTTTCTTATGGCAAAACCTCTATATGCCTTATTAAAGAATGACAGTCCTGACCCAATTTCACGGAAGGAACGGGACGACATGGCTTTCAAGGCCTTGAAGGAGAGTTTAATAAACTCACCTTCTCTTGGGCATCCTAACTACCAGATTCCTTTCTTCCTTTTTGTGCATGAAAAGAAAGGACATGCCCTTGAGGTGCTCACTCAGAACCATTGGGAAGGACAAAAACCCATGGATGCTATAGTCAACAACTGGACCCTGTGGCTCAGGGATACCCTCCTTGCCTCAGAGCCATTGCTGCCACTGCCCTCCTGGTTAAGGCCACAGAGAAGATTGTTGTGCCTCGTGCAGTTAAAGCTCTCCTGAATTTTCTCAATCACACTCAGCATCTGTCAGTCAGCCGTCTTACTTCCTTTTGTTAACCACTTCCCGTATAACCCTTTCACATTGTAACAACCTTACTCCAGCTACTTTTCTTCCTTCTGAGACTGAAGAAGCTCTTCCTGACTGGCTGACACTGACAAGTCACCTTCTGACTCCTTGTGACGATTTGCAGAAGATTCCTAGGGGTAAAGCTGATTTCTCATGCTTTACCAATGGTTTGTACTTAAAAAAACGACAATGGTGAGTATTGTGCTGGTTATGCTGTTGTACCTCTTTCTGAAGTCATCGAGGTAGCACCTTTGTCTCTGGCCACTTCAGCACAGCAAGCTGAATTACATGCTCTCACTCGAGCTTGCATTTTAGCAAAGGGTTGAGCTGTCAACATTTATACTGACAACAGATATGCCTTTGGTGTTGCCCATGACTTTGGAATGCTATGGAAACAATATGGTTTCCTTACTTCCAATGGAGATCAAATTAAGAATGGTCCATATGTACAAAAACCATTGGACAATGTGCTTTTATCTGATGTCTTAGCCATTATTAAGATTCTAGGACATTCTAAGCTTGACACCTTGGAAGCCAAAGAAAATCACCTGGCTGATATCTCTGCTAAAAATGCCGCTTTTAAAAGCATTAGTAACAGTCAAACCTCTGTCATGGTCCAGAGAGGAGCTTTTCCAGTTGATAACTTAGAAAAACTAGCCAGGGAAGCCCCCAAAAAATCAGCTTCTGAAGAAGAAAAACAAGACTGGAAATCCAACAATTGTTGGTTTAGTAAGGAAAAGAGGTTCTGTCTTGGACCAAATAACAACCCAGTCTTACCAGAAAGTTTGAAATTCCCACTTTTAACCACTGTACATGCATTAAACCATTGGTCAACTGACAAAACGGTAGCCTTCATGCACCAATATTGGTGGGGAAAGGTTAATAAGGCTGTAAAAAGTGCCAACCTCAGATGTCCCACCTATCCGTAGTATAACTCGGAGAAACCTATTTGCACTGCCCCTGGACATTTTAAATCCCAAATGGACTATTTGAGGTCTGGCAGCTAGACTTCATACAGCTTCTCCCATCTCATGGATACAAATATATTTCAGTAATATTTTCTCAATGGACTGAAGTTTTCCCTTGCAGACAAGCTAATGCACCTGCAGTGGTTAAAGTACTCTTAGAGAAGATTATTCCTACTTGGGGAACTCCTCTTGAACTCCAGTGATTGAGAAACCCATTTCATTGGTCAGGTGCTAAAGCAAGTCTGTGTGGTTTGGCCAGTTCTATAACATTTCCACTGTGCTTACCATCCTCAATCTTCAGGATTGGTTGAATGCACAAAAAGTATTATTAAGACTCAATTGGCAAAATTTACAGAAACTCTTCAAATACCTTGGCCAAAAGGCATTGCCATCAGTCCTTTTAAATCTCAGATCTACTCCTTTGGGGTGCATAAGCTCTCACCATTTGAGATAATCACAAGATGCCCTATGCATTTGGCTCCTGCCTCCCTTGACCCACTGTTGGTGAAAGGAGACACACTTCAGTATTGTAAAGGATTAATTAATTCTATTGACAATAATCATGCTTTAGTCAAACAATCATTTCACCATGCACTCCAGAGAAATGAAAAACTGAAAATTCATACTCAACAACCTGGAGATTTTGTTTATTGGAAAAGATACCTCAAGAAAGATTCCCTCCAACCACGCTCGAGGGGTCCTTACCAGGTACTGTTGACTAACCCCTGTGCTGCTAAACTACAAGGAGTAGACTCTTGGATACACGTGTCACACCTCAAGAAGGCACCAAACCCTGACCGGAAAAGCACACCTGAAACCAAAACTGTCAAACAATTAAAGCAGGTGACCTCTATGGAACTTGAGTTCCTGGTCCATACGTGCCACATAAGCTAGGTTGGCTATGTTCTAATTCTATCTTCAACTTGATCTGTTTAAGATCTGCTTCTGATGCCAGTCGACATTGGACACCAGCTCTTTCCTGATCCATGCACTCTTCCCCATGATGCAAGAGATGACATCTAGAAGAGGCCCTTCTGATATCGAGGTTGAACAGACACCAAGGGACTGGAGGCTGAACGGACATCGAAGGACAAAAGGCTGGACACTGGAAAACCTTAGACTAAAGACCTGACTGTTGAACAATGATCTTTTAGAGAAAAGATCTCGATCAAGAGGCGGGGATGATAAAAGTGAACTGACTGACATCTTGGGATGCTTAACCATGGAACTGGGAGGACTGTGGGTGGAGCTGGGCTCCCCTTTTGACTGTCTAGCCCTGACTTCCTGTTGAACTTTGTGGTAACTTCAGGGGGAGGGATGCTAATAAATAGAATAGGCATCTTGGAACTGGGCCATTATTTTCCTTCTTCACGTGGGAGCCGGTTGGAGCCCCAGGGTGGAGGTATGCGTTTCTTGCACTGTGGTGGTGTTTTTTGTTTCTTTTTCCGTTTTTCCCTGAATAAACCATTTTTCTTGTGGATTTATCTGGAGAGTTATTTTTTTGCCAGTTGACACAAGTAAAAGTTCGTTTTGGACTTCTAACCTCTAGAACTATAGGATAATAGATGTGTATTGTTTGAAGCAACTAAATGTATGATAATTTGTTACAGCAGCCATAGGGGACTAATACATTAGATAAAGACTATCTCCCAGGAATCAAGTGGAGATGATGTTGGGGGGTCGGGTGGGGAATAATGAGTAGTTATATTTAATCTAGGCAGATACTAAAGATTCCATTTGTGTCTGTGATAAAGAAAGGTCAGAAAAAGGAAGCATTTGAAGAAACTATGTGAATAAAAGAATAAAAGTACTCAGAGCACAGTGGTAAAGGAGAACCTGGGGCCTGGGGAGGGACAGGATTGCTATTCTGAGGGACTGTGAGGATTATAAGCTTTGGTATTATGCAAGGATCGGTACGCTATAAATTATGTAAACAATTGGGCAAGGCAGCTGTAAAGTGATAGGCAGGACTCTGTTTCTAGCCCTAGGTAACAGACAACTAGTTGCCTCCAGAAATCCAGTCTCCTTTTCTTCTGAGCACTTGTTCATTCAGGTGGGAACTGTATTTCCAGCTTCCCTTGAAGCTAGGCATGAATTTGTATTACTATGCCCCAGCTGCCATAACAAAAATACCACAGACAGGGTAGCTTAGCAACAGAAATTTATTTTCTCACAGTTCTGGAGGCTGGAAGTCCATGCACATCAAAGTTCTGGCCTATGTGGTTCCTGGTGAGAGCTCTCTTCCTGACTTGCAGACAGCCTTCTTCTCAGAGTGTCCTCTTATGGCCTTTCCTGTAGGAGGTGAGTGGTGGGGGTGGGGAGAGTATGCTCTGGCTCTGGTGTCTGTTCTTATAAGAACACTAACCCTATTGGGTCAAAGCCCTACCCCATGACCTCATTTAACCTTAATCCTTCCTTAGAGGATTAAGGTTAAATACATTTCCAAATACAGCCACACTTGAAGGTTAAGTTTTCAACGTATGATTTTTCAGGGGACACAAGCATTCAGTCCCTAACAGACTCTGACTAGGTTCAGGCCAACAGGCTATGAGCAGAGGTGAAGTGTGCAACTTCAGGCCTCCTCCAACTGAGCAAGACCTCCTTGCCCTACATGCGGGTCTGTCCCCTTTTTACTGACTTAAACTCAGATGCTGCTATACGAGGCAGCTTCAACGCCACAGGTGCAGATCACTCCTGGAGGATGCTGAAGCAATAGGACAGGAGATTCCAGAATAACATAAATAACTTCATGAAACAGAAGCTCCTTGCTGCCTGCATGAATTATGGGAGAAAGAAAGAAAGTGTTGTCTAAGTTAAGCCATTATATTTTGGAGTCCTTTATAAAGGCAACCTAGCCCTTCCTAATATATCCTAAAACCTGAAGAACGAGGCTCTCCTCTGAGCAGTTAACAAAAATAAACTATCATGACTTCCCACCAGGTTATTTTGAAAATGAAAATAGAAACATATTAAGATAGCTAGGCTTAATTAACGAAGTAGCTACCTCACAAGAGTCCGTTTGAAAATAAAATAAAATAAATACTGCCTCAATGCTGAATCTTATCCTGAGTGTGCTCCAGGCCTGAGTAGAACACTTCTTTCCAACTCATTCTGAATTTCTTTACTTTGAATTAACTTTGATTCACATATTATGTCCGCATTTAAATATTTCTCACAAAATGATTCTTTTTTTGGCTACCCATGGCTTTTCTTACCTCAAACATTCCGTCTTATATCTGCCTAAATGTCAGAAAAATTTTTGTTTTTTCAAAATCCTATTGCCATTATTTGTTTGCAAGAGTATAGAACAACATGAGTCAAGTTATGAGTAATGTCAGGAACCTCATATGCCTTGCCTGACCCAGACTGCCTTATCAAATGAGAACATTTTTCACCATTCAATTTAGGCCTTTATGTTTGCAACATTTCTTAGAGAATATGTCTTAAGGAAATTTGTAGCTTCTCCATTGTACAGAACATTTATGGGATGGTCTAACCACACACCCATACACTTTCTGAGAATTACCTTCCCATGGCTCAGTGGTTATTACAAGAAAATCCAGTTTGTACAACATGACCTTCTTCCACCCCACCCCCCAGGCCACCACCCACTGTGGGTTGGCCAATCACAGTCATCATCTGAGACCCTGCTCGGCAGCCTACCTTAGCCTTAGCACCATCATGGTTTTCAACCTTCCTTACACACACATGCCAATAAACTTTTCTCTTCCTTTATCTATTTTGAGTTGAGTTTTTATCACTTGAAACTGAGTCCTAATGCACGCCTTTTACATCGATATGCCTTCCAACGTGGGTTCTAAAGAATATCACGTAGCATCTGCTTTCTGATGGTTAATGGTTTCTTAAAGAGCCTATACTATTTTACATTTAAAGGTCTGAGTTTCCAGAGCATAACTTAAAAATACATTTAAATGGAATTTAATAAGGATTTTACACAAGAAAACCCAACTGTGAAATAATGCAGGAATCAGACTGCCTGGGACCAAATACCAGTTTCCACATTTACTTGACTGATTAATCTTTGGGAAATTATTCATCTTTTTGTTCTTAGTTTCTTCATCTGTAAAATGGGGATAGATATAAGACCTACATAAAAGGTGAGGATAAAGATTCTCAGCCTGCTGCCTGGCATCAAGTAACTGTCCCATAATTATTTTCTTTCATTAGTATCATCATCGTCGTCATCATCATTTGTGAACTAGGAAGCAATGTCGAACGGCTACTGTAAAACTATTAATGTAAGACTATAATGGAGATAAGCAAATTTGTCAGTACATGCTTATAAAAGGCAGTTTGAATCATGTGAAGGGACACACTGTCATCTACCTTCTTATTTATATGGAAGAAGCACGGGAAACTCTGAAGGGAAAGGCAAACTAGGAAAGAACATCTTTCTGAAAGCCAAATAGTAGATAAAGATTAAAACAAAATAGTGAGCAGCCATAGCAAAAACTGAAAAAGTTTTGGAAAAAAAAACTGGCAGGGAATTGGTCATTAGGGAACCTGGCAAGCGTGTTTTTCCTTTCATCGAGGAAGAGGAAATCAAATTGGGGGGGAGTCTGGAAGACAGATGTTCATAAGAACATGTAAATAGCATTTGTTCCCTGAACCCTGCAGGATGTCCCCACCTGCTGGGTATCTGTAACAATAAAAACCTTTAACAGGAAAGTTAAACTTTGAAATCAAAGTTTGCAATAGTAGCAGCCCACAAGAAATTTAAAGCTGGACACCAGTGATCTGAAAATTAAGCAGTAGACATAATATGTCAACTATATCTCAATTTAAAAAAAGAAATAGGCATTTATAAAGATACTTGTCACTGTGTCATTTCCATCTGTCCTGTTTTGGAGAAGATGTTACAAACCATCACTGTTATTGGTTTCTTGGTGCTTCTTTCTGTTTTTATTTATTTTATTTTTATTAATCTCTCCTTTTATCCACTCCTGATAGAAGCAAATATTCTACAGTGTTCTGCACTTTCATGCCTCTGAGCATTGCTTTTCTCAATGCTTACCTCAAGATCTCCATCTTGTGTTAGTCATTTTATAACACCTTTTCCATACCTTTCATCAAGAAGTGAATTTGTAGTCAAATAACTTATAAACCTGGCAATAGTATAGTATAGGCAGAGACAATCTTCAAATTTTAATAATAAGATGTTCCTAAAACATAAGATTTGGTATAGGAATGAACACCATTCTTTCTTCAAGAGATCCTTTACAGGATACAGGAGGTAGTTAATCCTGGTAGGCAACACTTGATATTGGAAAGTCAGAAGACCTAAGATTAAAACTGTGTTTCTGTAAAATCTTAGCAATTTGGCTCTTGGACAGATCAAATACCTTCTCTTAGCCTCCGTGTTCCTCCTCTGTAAAATCTGGTTAACAGCATTTCTTACTTCAAGTAGTAGTTACTACCTCTAAGGGCAGTGATAATAATAGCTACCATGTACGGAATCTTGAAAGTGTACTTTATACCTGTTGTCTCACTTTTCTGCAGTCTTGTCTCAGCACGGCGTCACAGCAGCTGAATGAGGCTGGAGAACCACGCTGACCTGTCTCTCTTCAACTCATGCCCACAGTCCATAAACTTGGCCTTGAAATAGAATTGCCTGGCAATCACATGGCCTGCTCTAAACTGTTCACTTTCCACTGAGCAACTGCAACCTTTCAGAGCTCAGCCACATTTCCCTTTGGCTAGGATGTCCATCCCCTCATTTTCCCACCTGTTGAATTCCTGGTGATCCTTGAAGACCCGACTCAAGCATCTCCTGCTCTGGGTAGCCTTCTGTGATTGTTCTAGTACTCACAGACTGCTGGCTCTTTTGTGCCACCAACGTACTTTGTAATACAATCTCCATTGTAACCAATCTATTGATTTTATTAACATTTTTCCCATTAAACAAAGAATTCATGCCCATTTTCATTTCATTTTGTCTTAACACTTCCCACAATATCTGAAACTTGACACATATTTGTTGAATATGACAATAATGTTTTTGCTTTCCACAATATGTAATAATGTTTTTGCAGTTCTTATGTATGTGTTATGTTCCAAGCATTATGCTAAACATGTTCCATAGATTATCTCACATACTAGTATAAACATCCCAAGGTGGCAGAAAGTAAGGGAAGCTCCTAAGTGTAAACACAGTTCTCAGTTACTAGCAACACATTAACAAGCTAACTGGCCATCTTAAAAAAAAAAAAAAAAGACATATTAATTGGAGAACTATCAGGGGGCAGGGAAAATGGGGTTCATAGAATCCACAGGAATCTGGAGAATGGGGTTTGGAGAACACATGGGAACCTAGAGGGTTTAGATGCTAGGCAAGAGCAGCAGGGACAAGGTCACCCAGCAAAACAGTACAGCTGAAGTGGAGTACGGCACAGAGAGCTGTGTGAACTTCATATGCTCCCTTCACCTTTTTGTACTAGCTCAAGGTCCAAAGCCTGGGGAACCAGTAACTGATCAGCTGAGCTTAAATCATGTGCCTAAAGTGGGGATAGAAGAGGCATTGACATTTTTCTCCTACAATAAGAACTGAGAATGAGAAAGAGGGAAGATTTTACACAATAGGACCACATAACCCCCACCCCCTCCCCGCAACTCCAAGGAGAGAACAGAATGCTAAGAGGAAAAGACAACAACCAAAACAGCAAACCTCTTATATTGGTATTCAGGAAGAGGTTTATGGAAAGAGTGAGAACTGAACAATCACTGAAGAATTAGTATTACTTGGAAAGGCAGAAAAAAATAAAAGTTTGTGGGAAATAGCCTAAGCAAGGGAAAAAAACCAGGATATATATTGAGGGGTAGGGCCACCTGCAGACTACATGAGACACGAGGTCATGGGCTTCCTTGGGTCCCTCAGCGATGGGCCAGGCACCTACCTGAGCTGTTGGGCCCTCTGCTCTGGCCTCTTCTGACAGCTGCTGGAGTTTCGCCTCCTTCTTATACTTTTGCCCTTGGCTGAAACACCATGCCACACTGTGTAAGCTCTGGCACCTGAAGCAGCTACCGAGTAGGACAGACGATGAAACCCAGAAGTGGGGGACAGTTTACTCCCTGAAGGGGGAATGTTGATCAATGAGAAATAGAAGACAAAGGGAGCCAGACTGAGAAATTCCTCCTGCCATGAACTACTTAAAGGCCTGAGGTCTCCTTGCAGCCTGGCCAGAGAAGTCCAACACGCAGGACACCCTTGCCAAGCCCCTTATGAGTTCCTTCTGGCTCATCCTGAAGCAGAACCAGCATCTAATGTCTCCCTCTGTGTGACTTCCCATCTCTCCTTCCTTCCCTGCATTCTCTTCTCCGTTGCCATGGATTTCACTTTTCAAATAAAGCACCAATATTTTAATCTTTGCCTCAGCATCTGCTTAAGGAGATACTGGGCCAGGAACAGCTGCTCCTAAAGGGAACAATTTCTTGAGAAGTGGGAAACAGGTTTAAATACTGCAGTGAGGCTATGACTTGTCGGAAGAAACCAGGGTGAGGAGCTGGAGCTTGAGGAGAGGGGATGTGAAACTATTATAGAATCTTAAGCAGAGAAACAACAGGACCAAAGTCTTTCGAAGGGAAATCTATTTGCTGGCAGGAAACAGAAAGCATGGAATCAAGAGAAATGGAAGGTGAGTGACTAGGATAGTGATGAAGTGGACGTGAGGAGGACGTAGAGAAGAGTGGCCGTGGGAATGGGAATAAAGAGAATGGGGTGAGCTTTAAAAAATGAAAATGACTTAGTAACTAATTGGATACAGATGATAAAGGAAATTGGGAATTTAAAATTCCTTTTTGAGAATGAAAAAAAAAATTGGTTAGAGGGGAAGGTGAGCCAATGGGAGAGGATATAATGAGTACAGTTGATTGTTGTAGTTCAGGTGTTACCAGATAGTCAAATGGAGATGTAGAAACACAGCTGGGAATTCAAGACAGATGGAGAGCTCCGTCTTCTCTGCATGAGCACAAAGCCATGGATAGGAGTGAGCTCACAAAGTGAGGCTGTTCAGAGAGAGGGCACGAGGAACTCAGGTGGAAACAAGGCAAGGAAAAAGAGCTCCTGGCATTGGTAGAAAACGTCCATGAAAAGAAGGCACAGAATTGATCCATTGGAGGTAAAAATTACAGTCAGGAAATTTGGGGAAGGATAAAAGACAAAGGATGAAATAATGTCTGTGGTGAATATTCCAGGAAGTTATAGAGAAGATAAGTGACACTCATCTTACTGAGTATTCACTGTCAGCTGCTTAATCCTCATGTGAAAGATAAATATTCTTTCCATTTCACAGGTAAAACAATAGGGATTCAAAGAGGTTAACCAACTTGCTCAAAGTCACACAGCTGTTAAGTGTATCAGCTAGTTTTTGCTACGACACAAATTACCCCCAAACTTAATGATTTATAGCAAACGTCATTTATTTTTCTCAAGATGATTCTGTGGGTTGGTAGTTTGGGCTGGTTCAGCTGGGTCCTGCTGGTCTTCCCTGGGCTCATTCATGTGTCTGCAGTCAACTTCAGGTTAAAGAACTAGGTGATTTATGGGGAGCCACACGTGGGAGGCATGGAGCTAAACCACAGGGTCCACAATTGTCAAAGGATACTAATAGATTCAGTGAATTAGAAATTAGAAAAAAGTTAGAATTAGAACAAAATATCCAAAATAACAGGAGTACAGAACAAATCTAATGTGTGTGGTAGAGAGCGGTTGGCAACAACGCATCGTAATGACAACAATTATTAGAGCTAATAGCTGTTGAGCAGTGGGCCAGGGACTGCTCTAAGGGCTTTTGTGGATGATCTCATCTAATCCCCACAACAACAACACAATAAGATAAGTATAGCTTTAGTTTTATTTTTCAATGCAGAAATAGGCATAAAATGTCTAAGTAGCTGAACCAAGATGAATCCAGGCAGAGAGGTGAAGAGTTTGGAATTTGGAAGAAAGATTTAATTTAGGGATTTCAGTCTTGGTGTAAATGCCTTATAATGAGTTCCAAGATATGATTCTGTCGGATGCTGACTAATATAAAGAAAAAGAGTCCTAAAGGTAAGGAGGGCAGGAACTATGAGTCTAAGATACTGAAGGTTATAAACATGGATATGAAGTCAATAAGAGTAATATTGGATAATAAGGCATAAAATAAAAAATAATGCAAAGTCCTGAAAGCTCTAGTGAAATTTACAATGTGAAGAGACTATACCACACTGTGAAACAGAAAAAGAAAAGACAAACACGGGAGAGGACATTTTATCAGGATATGCCAAGTTATTTTGCAGTAACAAACAACCTTACTAGCTTAAATAGCAAAGGTATCTTTCTCGATCATGTGGGTTAGCAGTGGGCCCTATTCACTCTTAAAACTCAGGGTCCATACTGATGGAAGCTTCATTTTAACACACACTTCCATTATCACTGAGGCAGCAAACGTAGTACATTACATGCTGGCTTTTAAAGTTTACATATTATTGGCCAAGGCAAGTCACCTGGCCATACCTAACCTCAGTAGAATCCTATCATGTGAGCACAAGTGTCAGAGAACCAGAAAAGTTTGGAGAAACAGTGCTAAGGACAACCACAAAGAAATTCTTGTGGCCTATGCTAAGACATGGTGAGCAGACAGACTAGAACAAGAACATAGGTGTAGGGATCCCAGGTGAGTGTGCAGAAAATGAAATGAAGAGCGAAAGAGAAGGATACAGGTGGTGAGGCCAGGTTAGGGGTGAGCAAGACTGAGCCAAGCTAGGATCAAAAGCATAGTCAAGCTCACTCTCCAAAAGGTAATTGTGCAGGTGGAGAATGCTGCAAATAGGGAATTTTATTATGAGAACAGCTGGGGTGTTCCCCTGAAACCCTTTCCCAATCCAGTAAACTCTACTCTGTTAGGACTGGGAGGTTCATTTCCTTCTGGTCCAGATATTCTTTAAGTCTGCCCCAGGACGACACATTACCAATTCAAGGTGTGGAATGAAAATGTCACTAGGGACAAGAAAGGCCTTAGGTAACAGAAGTGACCAGAGTCACGTTATGTCCAGGGCCTGGATCTCTATAGCTGGGCAAGTGCCGAGGTTCTGACCGAGACCATTTGAAAATCCAAATATTTCAGCTATTAATTAATATCTAAGTTAAGGTCCTCATTACAATTCTTCAGAAGGTTTAGCTTTTAGGTTTCCTAACAACAAAGACACAAACGAAGGTGCCAATGGCTACATAGTTTTTTCATTTTCCAATAAAAGAAATCAGGATGAACATTTAAGTGGATATAAATCCAAGAATGAATTCATTATTTGTGAATTATCAACACAATAGACAATATTTTCAGTTACAGGTTTCCCAGAGACAGTGCTATTCAAACAGATTTTTTTATTAACCTTCTTGAGTGCCCAGGGCTCAGCTTCACATTGTAACTTGGGAAGGGCTATTAGGAAGAAAAGGGACGACCGACCGAGATAAGGAGGCCAGGCCTGTTTGTTTTTTGATTACCTACATTCCCAAGGACCTAAATAATCTAGAGGAATGCACCGATCACCTTCCCATTAAATATCAGATGTTTCAAGTGAACCTGTACCAGATCTTGGTAAATTTATACCTGAATTCTCTCACAAGTATAGTAATGCATCAGGAGTAGAGAACATAAGTTATGCATAGCTCTATAACTGACATGTAAAAAAGCTATGCTCCTGTAATCTAGATAGAAGCAGGGACCACCCTAGGCCTATTTTAATAAGAACCATTGGTGCAAGGCAGACTTCTTAAGTTTCAGCACAGACATCAGAGAAGGAAGCAAAACATATGTAGTGGGGAAAAATAAACAGATTTCAAGAGCAAAGCAGCATATGGCTTTCCTCTCTGAGAGTAAGGCCAAAAAATGCCCTTCCTTCAAAGCCGAAGGACAAGCTAAGCAGCCAAGGATTGAAAACAAAATAACCCATGTGAAGGAAAGGAAAAGAGAAGTTTAAAGAAGGTCACATACCACATGTGCCGGTCACAAGGTCATGGCTGTCCAAGGGGGAGTTCATCTACTCTTTAAACTGCAAGCTCATTGAGCTGGAGGATTTGCTTATACATGTACGTGTCTTAACAGAACTGCTATGTTTCATTAACATTCAACACAGTTTTGATTATCAGGAATGGTTCCATAGGCAATTACTAATATTGAATACTATTCATGAAAGACTGGATTTTAATTACAAGGTGAAGATTATATATGTTTAATTTTAATAAGGATTTTAGTGTTCCTCAAAGCCTGTGTATATGACCCTGGGTAGAGACACTGTTGGTTATAAGCCCACTTCCCCTCCTGCTACAAACTCCCAGTTTATAAAGGTTTAATATGGTCTATGCTTGAGACAAGACGGGCCCTTTCCTACCCCAGGGAGTGAAGTTGATAAAAATCAGATGGGCCAGGGTAATTCTACTCTGTTGCCAGGGATTGGCTTAGATACAGACTGGTGACTCAGTTATATTTTTCTTAATCAGCACGATATATATATATTTATATATATATAGATATTGTTTATATATATGTATACACACATATACATATATAAACATATACATATATATATATAGTGCTGATTAAGATATGTATATTTATCAGCATTTTATATATATATATATATATCTCCAGCAATTTTAAGTGTACAATTTGATAAGATTGACAAATGTAAACAGCTGTGTAACTACTGCAACATTCATAATATAAAACATTTTCCACACCTCCAAAAGCTTCCTCCTGTCTTTGTGTAGTCAGTTCCTTTCCCCATCTTCTAGAAACAACTGTTTTGATTTATGTCACTATAGATTAGCCTTTTCTAAACTGTCACATAAATGGAATTACACAGTATGTATTCTGTGCTTCTCCTCTTTCACTTTACATAATGTGTTTGCTGGTCCCTTTCATAGCCGAGTTCCTTTCCATTGTGTGGCTATACCACAATTTACCTTTTAATTTGGATGATTTAGATTCTGGCTCATATGCATAAAGCTGTCGTGAACATTCAAGTACAAATATTTGTGTGGACATTCATTATCATTTCTCTTGAGTAAATACCCAGGGATGGGATTGCTGAGTCATAGGGTAAATATGTATGAATTCTTTAAGAAGCTGCAGAACTTCTTTCCAAACTGGGATTCCCATCAACAATATATAAGATTTCTAAGATTTCTAGTTGCTCCACATCCTCACTTACATTTGGTATTGCCACCCTTTTTCATACCACTGATTCCAGTAGTTGTATCTCAGTGTAGTTTAATTTGCATTTACCAATAAGAACAAATAATGTGATATGATATTGAGCATTTTTTCATGTGCTTATTTGCCATTTGTGTATATTCTTTGGTGAAGTGTCTGTTTAACTCTTTCTCCTATTTAAAAGAAATTCAGTTGTTTATCTTGTTAATACTGAATTGTATAAGTCCTTTATATATTCTGGATATATAAAAAACATATATCTTATCAGATATGTTTTTGAAATATTTTCTGCCAGCATATGCTTGTCATCTCATTTTCTTAATAGTGACTTTTTAATTGAAAGATTTTATTTTTAGAACAGTTTCAGATTTGTAAAAAAAGTGAGGAGATAGTACAGTGTTTCCATTTTAGCCCCCACCCACCCATACACGGTTTCCCCTAGTTATTAACATCTTATATTAGTATGGAATATTTGTTGTAATTAATTAACCAATATCAACACGCGATTATTAACTGGAGTCCATACCTTATTCAGATTTGTCCTTTTTCTGTTCTAGGATTCCACCAGTATACCACATTATACTAATATCTAGTAATTATGTCTCCTTAGACTGCAAAATTTCTGACTTTCTTTGTTTTTGATGAGTTTAATAGATTTAAGAAGGACTGGTTAGGAATTTTGTAAGATGTCTCTTTAATGGAATTTGTCTGATGTTTTCTCATATTTTGATTGTGGTTATGGGTTTTGGGGAGAAGATCACAGAGGTAAGTGCCATTTTCATCATATATCATATGATGACTCTCTCTCTCTATATATATATGTATGTGTGTGTGTGTGTGTGTGTGTGTATACATACATATATATATATATATATATATATATATATATATATATATATATATATATAAAATACCTACAGAACTGGTAACTGTTTTGATGTTGACCTTGATCACCTGGGTGAAGCAGTATTTGTGAGGTCTCTTCACTCTTTTACCCCCTTTCCATCCTGTACTCTTTGGAAGAAAGTCACTGCACTCCCCACACTTACAAAATGGGGATTGTGTTCCCCTTCCTTTGGAGTAGAGTGTAGAGTGTCTATATAATTTCTCTGGAATTTTTCTGCAAAGGTCATTTGTCTCTACTTCCCATTTAATAATTTATTCAATAATTTATTCATATCAGTATGCACTCAGAATTATATTACATTTTAGGTTATAATCAAACACTTATTTATATATTTTGTTGTTCCAAAATTTTTTCTCACCTTTGGTCATTGGGGTCTTTTTCAGTTGGCTCCTTTGACATACCCCTATCATGGTGGGTTTGTTTGTTGTTTCATTTTGTTTTTTGAGCACTTGCTTACTTACTGGTTCCAGATTCATCTCATATATTTCCTAGTCCTAGAATCAGTAGTTTCTCCAAGGAGCCCTACTTTCATTGGAGACTGATTGAAGAAACCAAGATCTAAGTCCTGGGTATGCTCATTACTACTAGTGTATCATTTCTCTTAATCTCGCTCAGCCGATAGAGCAAAGAAATAGATACTAACTTGTGTATATACACATATCTATAAATATAAATATGCGTAACCATCTGTATTGCTGTTAAACGTGAGTTCTTTCTGATGTCTCCAATTCTAATCCATTACCATAAGATCATTCTGTCTTTCTCCCCTTGATTATCTTTAGATTCACACCCCATCAGTTAGAAACCTGGTGCCTACCACTTGCCATTCATTTATTTAACTGTCCAATTCCAGTATACATGTATCAGAATGTATGCGTCTATCCGTAGTATCAGAATTGTTAACTGCCTCCTCCATGGGAAATAACTTCATCAACTAGAGTCTGAGTGAAGTTCCTTTTGACTTTAGTTTTGCAGATTGTATTCATTTCCAAAGTTACTTAGGTCAGAATCTTTTTCTCCTCACCCCCTCAGTGAAGTTGATTCATATTTACATTATGCATTTGATTTTCTTGTCACAGACTGTATTCTTTCCTGGAATCTCCTAGTTTGCTAAATAATTATTCTTAATTTGCATACATTGAGGTTCTCTCTTTGTGTTATACAATTCTGTTGGCTTTTACAAATGCATAAAGTTAGGTATCCATCATTACTGTATAATACAGAATAGTTTCACCATAATAGTTACTTTTGAAGAGCAAAAGTTTTAACTTTTGAAAAAGTTCAAATTGACATTTTTTCCCTTACAGTTTGAGCTTGTGTGCTACATAATATATCATACCTAATCCAAAGTCACGAAGTTTTCCCTACATTTTGTTCTAAGAGTTTTGTAGTTATATTTCCTATATGCAGGTCTATGATCTAGTTCAAATTATATCTTGCGTGTTTTAAGAGGTAAGTGTGGAGGTACATTTTTCTTCGTCTTCTTTTTTTTTAATCAGTTTCAAGTGTACAAAGCAACATAATAGTTAGACATTTATACCCCTCACAAAGTGATAACCTCCCTCTCCCAAGCTACTACCCATCTGACATCTTATATAACTATTATAATACAATTAACTATATTCCCTATGTTGTACTCCACATCATATATATATGTGTGTATATATATATATATATATATATATATATATAACCATTTGTATTGCTGTTAAACATGAGTTCTTCCTGGTGTGTGTGTGTGTGTGTGTGTGTGTGTGTGTGTGTAGTGTGAGGTACATTTTTAAAAACATATATTTAATTGTTCTAGCTCTGTTTGTTGAATAGAATATTCTTTCTCCACTGAATTACTTTGGAACCTTTTTGAAAATCAGTTAGCCATATATGTATGAGCCTATTTGTGGATTTTTATCCTGTTCCATTGGTCTATATCTCTCTCCTTATACAAATACCACACTGTTTTGATTACTATAGCTTTTCATTAAGTACTACAATCATATAGAATACATGTAGAGGATTTATTCACCATTTTCAAATTTGTTTTGGCTATTTTAAGGCCTTTCCATTTCCACATATATTCTAGAACATGTTGGTCAATACCACACACATACAAAAATCTGACAGTGATTCTGATTGGGAATCAATTGTAGAAGAATTGATATTAATAAAGTCAAGCCTTCCAATCCATGAAACACCTCATAGCTCTCCATTTACAAAGATCTTCTGTAATTTTTCTGAGCAATGTTTCATAATTTTAGTGTACAGGTTTTGCACTTACTATTTTCTGTTAAATTTATTTCTAATTATGTCATGGTTTTTCAATGGTATTGTAAATGGTGTTTTCTCAATTTCAATTGGTTTATTGCTAGGTTTAGAAATACAATTGATTTTTGTATATTAACCTTGTATCTTGTGACCTTGCTAACTTCACTTATTAGTTCTAATAGCTTTTTAGTGGCTTCCATAGGATTTTCTACATAAATAATCATGTCATCTTCATATAAAGACAGTTTTAATTCTTTGTTTCTATCTTAAAACCTTTTTTTTTTTCTTGCCTTATTGCCCAGGCTAGAAACTCTAGTGCAATGTTGAATAGAAGTGGTAGAAAGTAGAAAGTAGACATTGCTGCCTTCTTCCCAATCATAGGGAAAACACTGAGTCATTCACCATGAAATGTGATGTTAGCTGTAGTTTTTTTTGTAGAGTTATTTTATCAGGTTGAGAAAGTTCCCTTCTCCTCCTAACTGGTTGAGAGTTTTTATCATACAGATGTTGATTATTCCCAAATTCTTTTACTATATCTATTGAGAGGAACATATGGATTTTTTTTAGTCTTCCAACATATTAAACTGACCTTGCATTCCTCAGAGTAACTCCACTTAGTCATAATGTGTTACCTAATGCATTACATTTTTGTATTACTGGATTTCATTTGCTGAAATTTTGCTGCGGAGTTTTGTATCTAGGCTTTTAAGCGACATCAGTTGCTAGTGTTCTTTTATTATAATGTATTTTTATGATTGTGTTATCAGGGTAATGCTGGCCTCCTTCTCTCCAGTATTCTACCCCACAAATCCTGGCAGTCCTGGTTTCTATACTCCTCAACTCATAGAAGCACCAGGCTTAGTTTTGGTTGTTCTCTTCATGCTGGTGTGTCCTAGAAACAGTGTCCAGGAAGTAATCTTAAGTATATTTAGGGTTCACCTCTTTCATTTCCCTTCTCTCATGGATCCCAGTTCTGCACTGCCTGTTGTCCAATGTCTGAAATCTATCGTTTTATATATTTGACCAGTTTTGTTGTTGTTTGTTTGATGTTGTTGTTCGATGCAGGAGGTTAAAGCTAGTCTCTGTTACTAGGTCATGGCCAGACAGAGACATCCTGGGATCTAATTCTGGCTAATGAGACACAAGAACTCTGCTGTGAGTTTTGATCTGGTTTGAAAAAGGAAGGGGTGCCCTCTATTCCAGCCTTTAGACATTCTCATGTGAGAATATGATACCAAGAGTTGTGTCTGTATCCTGCGACCGCAGGGTAGTGGTTGACACTCTGAGGATAACAAATAGAAATAGGCAAAGAATTTGGATCCTTGATGATACTGCTGAACTACTGAATTGCACAACCTGGAGCCGCTAGTTCCAGACTTCTTACTATGTGAGATACATTTTAAAATGTATTTAAACAAATGTAAGTTATATTTTCTATTACTTGCAGCCAAAACCATCATAACTGACTCATTCTTTTAAATATACATGTTACCTTTTTGCCACCTTGGTTAGTCTAGGTTGTTTGGTCGTTTTCGTTTTTTTAAAAGTTGAATAAAAATCTATTGAGTGAGACACTGTGCCAAGAATTATAGGAAATGCAGAGATAAGTATTACCTGGTCCCTGACTTGGAGGCACTTATGTTCTTGTATAACAGAAAATAAAGTAACAAACTAATATCTATACTAAAGGAAAAGTAGAATACACGCCATAAAAGAAGAAAAAATAAGATTAATAAACCTTTTTGAGTGAATAATTGAATGAATCGTGTTGAGTCTTCAGGAATGTCTCCATGGGTCAAAACATTAGGTGACATAAGTGACCTTACTCCTAACAAGACACTTACTGTGTCATCTGGCATGTTCTATTAAATATTATGTGTATTTAAATTAAATGAGGAAGCAAAATAAAACAAAAGTGCAAAGTCTTCCCAAATAATAAATTTAACCATAATAATAATATGTTTTTACCTTAAACATTGGCTTAATAATAGATTGAAACAGCTATATAGATAACAACTATCTATATAGCTATTTGAGATTGAGATATCTCAATCTCAAATATATTTCCTTCTGCTGCTAGTATTTTTTTAATTGATGCAAAAATCCTCAAGAGATTATTAATTTTTTGGAAAGAAGTATAAAAATTTTTATTGCAGAAGTTATTACAGTTACTCTATTGTCAAGAATATAATGAAATCCTTTTGGAAAAAAATTTGTTTGACAAAATATGAAGGAGTTGGACTTTGCTTGTTCTAAGAGCCTAATCCGAACAATGCTACTTCTTTATGTTTATAACCGGTTGAAACATGTCTACGGATGTACTTTAGATGATGTTGAAAATGTGAGGGAAAAAATCACCAGAGTCATGAGTTAAATGGGACTATCTCTCAACATCCAAGGGAAGGAGAAAGAGTAACCAACAGCCATGAAATCCAGAAAGACTTGGACTGAGGTACAAGAAGCCTTGGTGATGACAGAAAGGAGACATTTTGGCAATAACGCCAACAGAACACCAAGGAGAAGATGGTAGTGAAAGATCATTTTTGATGCACAGTTAAAACTCAGGGCACAGGACAATCTTACTCCTACATTTTCTTTTTTAGGGGAGAAGACAAACATTTCAAAACACTGTACTTCCCAAAGATGCTCTGACCCTGATGTGATTTGCATTTCAAGTACCTAGAACTGTTTGCCTTTGGACACAAGAAAGAATGATGAAAGCAGGAGGATTAGTTTTATCTGCTGATTGTGCATTACAGTGCAGTCTCTGGTACAGATTATGAAGACCACTAACCTGGCTAATGTCCTCCTCTTGTCCCCCACCTCAACTACAATTTCCACAATGCTCCACACTTAATTGGAAAATGTGTTAACACCAGTTCACCTGGGCCCAGTTCATGTGCATGCTCAGTAATGTCAACATAAATACGTCACACATTTTTTAGCATTTTGCAACCTACAAAGTTTTCCCAATGTTTATTATCTAAGTTAAACCACACAACAAACACATCTGACATTATTGTCCCTATTTTATAGATGAGAAAACAGACACTCAGTGGAATCCCACCAGCTTATACTCTTTGGATGGTAAGATTTTTTTTTTTTAATACTTTATTATTGCACAGAGTTTCATGGTTTTTTCCAGGATCCATCAGCTCCAAGTCAAGCAGTTGTTTCAATCTAGTTGTGAAGGGCGCAGTTCACAGTGCCCCATGTGGGAATCGAACCAGCAACCTTTTTTCTATTAGTTTTCTATTGTTGTGTAATTAAACATCACAAATATTAGAAGCTTAGTTTATTAAGTTATAGTTTTATAAGGCAGAAATCTGGCTGATCTCCAGTGGGTTCTCTGCTTA
This sequence comes from Rhinolophus hipposideros, assembly GCF_964194185.1. Classification (NCBI taxonomy): domain Eukaryota; kingdom Metazoa; phylum Chordata; class Mammalia; order Chiroptera; family Rhinolophidae; genus Rhinolophus; species Rhinolophus hipposideros. The sequence goes on from NC_138063.1 coordinate 49,190,256, forward strand.
GGATCTCAAAAGCTAAAATCAAGGTATTGGCCAGGTTGGGCTTTTATTTGGAAGCTCTGGGGAAAACTCCACTCACAGACTCATTCAGCTTATTGGAAGTGTTTAGGCCTACATAGTTGTAAGGCTCAGGACTCCATTTCCATGCTAGATGTTGACTTGAGGTTACTATCAGCTCCAGAAGCCACTCTCTGGTTCTCACACATGGTCTCTTCCATCTTCAAGTCAATAGCAGTGCATTGTTTGAGTGCTTCAAATCTCTCTGACTTCCCCTTCTATGACCAGCAGCCTGGGAAAACTCTCCACTTTAAAGGGCTTGTGGACTAGATTAAGTTCGCCTACATTATTTCTCTTAGGCCATATTATACATCATAATCACAGGAATGATATTGCATCATATTACAGTTTCCACCAGCATTAACAAGATCATTGAGAGTTACTCTTAGAACTCTGCCTACCATAATGCTGAGCATGCTCGGTTTGGGGAGAGAAAGAGAAAGAGAGGAGCAATGGCTGATCCTCAAGAACAGCTAGGCTTGGCTTGGCTCACTAATGGAGTAAGCAGAGAGCTCATGGAAGAAAATTAATATAAAAGAAGGAGAGAGAGAGAGAGAGAGAGAGAGAGAGAGAGAGAGAGAGAGAGAGAAACAGAGAGAGAGAGACAGAGAGAAAAAAGAGCTAGCTGGGCCTTTGCTAAAACAGTGCTATCAGGTCAATCCCTCAAGCACATAGGACATTTTACTGCTCAGTGATCCTGCCAACCAATAAATGTGACCCAATCAATGGCACGACCTACGGGATTAACATTTCTTGTTCTGGGAGAACAGGGGTAGACAGTAAGGTGGATGGACAGGTAAAAGGGGTCCTCTTTCAGCAGGGAACCAAGACTTTCTAAACCACATTTTTTTTTTTTTAGTCTTTTTCACCTGGAAATATACCTTTATGTTCAGAAGCCTCTAGAGATGAGCTAGTGTATACTTCTTATTTGCATTTGTTCAAAAGCCATTCACTTGTCTGCACCCCTATGAGAGGACATGTAGATTGTTTCCAAAATTTAGATCTTAAAAGAGTCTGTGATGAATGTCATTAAACATAGATATTTACACATGTCCTAAACACAAGCTACTTAGTGGTAATCTATACCTGAAATTTAAATGTTTGCGTGAAAATGTTCACCAGAAACAAATTTCTTATTATTCAAATATTTCTCATTATATATTAATACCAAATGCCTAACTGCTTACCAAAAACATAACTAGAAGTTAGTGAAAATGACTATATTCTATAACAAAGTATAATGGCACCTAGAATTTGGCCAAACATCACGAGTTAAGGGCACCATCCTCCATAAGATTGCCCTGACTTCACATGCCAGCCACAAGTTCAGAATTTCCCAAAGTCACTCTCACTTCTGACCAGCTGGCTATGAATCAAGAGGTTTTCACAAATACCCTCAGGTTTGATAATTCTCTACAATGACTCACAGGAAAGGTTTATATTTACAATTATAGTTTTATTATTGTGAAGGGATAAAAATCAGAACCTGCCAAAGAGAAAGATATGTAGGGAGAGGCATGGGAGGGTTCCAAATGCGAGTTTGTGAATTTGGGAAGTGTTATGATCCCAGCACATCAATGTGTGAGAAGGACAAGGTGTTGTTAACCAGATAAGGTCACCTGCACTTCAAAGTCCATAGTTTTGATTAGGGTTTCATTATGTAGGCATAATTGATTACATCATTGCCCATCAGACTCAATCTTCAGTTCTAGTTCTTTCCTCAGAGGTTGGACTGATATCAGGTCGCTCAAAATCCTAACCCTTTAATTTCATGGTTGGTCTTTCTGACGTGGCCAGCCCCACTCCTGAGCCACCTTGTTAGCATAAACTGTCAGGTGTGGGCCTAGGGACTACCATTAATGACAAAGAAACTCCAATCATTCTAGAAATTCCAGAAGTTTAAAGGTTACCTCCTAGGAACTCAAGACAAAGGTTGCCAAATTTTTTATTACACATGTGGTCAGATGTGAAATGCTTAAAACATGATGATGATTCAAGATTATGATTGTCTTGTGTTTTGCTCTGATGCCTCATTTAGTCCCATTATCTGAGGTATACCTTGCCTTTGCTGACACTCAGCTTGTCTTTCAAAATGTCTTCACAAGATGCTAATGCTCTACCTACTATATTTGGAATATTGGTCAAGACTTTTACTACATATCATTTTGTTTAAAATGTATTAAGTTTTTATATGTACATATATAGAAACATATAATATTTTTATATATGTAGTATATATGCATATAGATTGTGGATATATTATGTACATATTTGTTGGGCTCAATTTTCAAATTTGGGGGGAAGTTGTATGATTGCTAGGAGAGATTAGGGTATTTTGATTTCCCCACACTGTACTCAATGAGATTTTTCTAATAAGGAATATCAAGGTTCCATCCTTGAAGAAAGAGGACATGGATCTGGGTAGGTGAAATCTTACGATGTGCACTACAGCTTCTTATTTTACTATGAATATAAATGTAGTATTTATCTCCTTATGTAGCTTGCGGGGCCTTAATAAGCTAGATCATGCCTTCCTTGGCCAAATTTTTTCATATAACTCTGGTCCCTGACACTATGCTCTAGCCACAGTGGTCTTTTTATATTTCTTGAGTACTCAAGTATTTTTTATACCCACATCCTTAAATTTCAGGTCTCAACTAAAACATGATCTCTCCCTGAATCCTATTTACAGTAGCTAGTCCCCTCTGCACAGTTCTTTTATTGTATTATGCTTCTATTTCTTTCATAGTATTTAGTAATTATCTGTTTTATTCCTTCCTTCAGTCATCCCTGTTCAATGTAAGCTTCTAGAAGATCTGGATTTTGTCTATCCAGTTTATTAATTTATCTCAGAACGTAGAAGTCTGTCACAGAAAAGTTGCTCAATGAATTCAGGTTGACTATAACCATATATCAAATTGCTGATTCACCTGAACTGAAGGCCTCGTTTCTCATCCTTTTTTTCCAGCATTTCTCAAAGTGTAGCCTTCAAACCATTTGTATCAAAGTCCTGGGGTGGTGATTAAAAGTACAGATTCCTTGGTCCTATTCCAGATTGACAAACTTAGATTCTAGGGTTAGGCCATAGCAAAATGTAATGTATTTAATTCAGTGATTCTTAGAGAATCTAAAGTTTGTAATTATGGTTATTTACAGTATATTATTAAATACTTGAACTATTACATAGTATCATATTACTTCCTTATAAAGAATACAAAGAGTAGAAGAAATATTCCCTAAATTAAGTAACTCACAGTTGAAGCCAGTACCAAATTATTTTTTTTAAAGTTACTTCATGGGAGAAAAAAAGTCACAGGAGTACAAAGAAGTATCTTCTAGACTAAAAGAGACAACCAAATGTAAATTATGAACCTCTGAATCCAGGTTCAAACACAAACAAACAACTGAAACAAAAACCTGTACAAAGTCATTTTTGAGAAAATTGAAAATATCTGAAATGAACTTAAGATGATACAATCAAATTCATTTAAATTTTCTTAAAAGTGATAATGGTATTGAGTTTAATTAGGAAAATGTCCTTATTTTTATGATATGCAGCTTAAGTATTTAGGAGTAAAGTGTTCCGATAAAGCCAGTATAGCAAAATGTTAATAATTGTTGAATTTAGGTAGAGGGTAAATGAGTATACCATCCTTTCAATTTTTATGTATATTTAAATTTTTTCAAAATGAAAAGCTGGAGAAAATGTAAATTAAATAAAAGAAGATCTTTAACAATGCTTTATGAGCACATGGAGATAACCCATTAATTTTTTAAAGCTCAGCAGGCACAATCTGTCATATCATGATTGAAGCCACTAAAATGGCAATGATATTGAAAATAATAATTATAATGATAATAAATATTCTAAACCAAAGCAAACCTGGCCTATAAGGTACATGGAGACAAATAATATAAAGTAGTGGAAATGGGGCATTATGCATATAACATCCAGAGTATCATCAGGTTTTAAAATTCTAGAATTTATAGCAGTATTTTGAAACAGCCGTAAAATGAAAAATGGACTCACCTCTATCATAATTTTCTATAATTCTATCATCATCCAAGAAATATTATTACACCTTTGCTATAATATTTAGAAAACTTTTTGAAGCAGCTTATATATATATATATATACATATATATGTATACATATATATACACACACACACATATATATATATATATATATGGCAGTTAGCAACATAATTTTAATTGCTTTATTTGCTATCCAAGCATAATAAAATAAAATTGAACGCAATACAACTTTAGCCTAAAGGGGAAAACTTAAACCCTAAATTTTTAGAAATTATGTTTTTGTATATGCAGTGTTTTTTAAAAGAAAGAGCAAAACATAAACACAAATACATTCACAGATTGTGTTAAAAATATACAAGTGAAGTGTGATTTATCACATATAACTAAACCTCTTAAATACTCTACATTTGAAATAGATTTTTAAAAGTGCATTTGCAGATGATTACACCAAAACACTATAACAATATTTGCTATTTTTTTAAATCTTCAGTGAGTTTTACATTAAAAAAAGGTTAAAAGTGAATATCTTGGGTAAACTCTTCGTTTAAATAAGTTATTGTGACACATTAGAAATCTTAAATGAATAAACGTAAGTGCATAAATTTAAAAAACTCAATTAGATCTGAAGGAGGGCTAATATTTAACTCTAATAAAGGATTATTGGAAATGGACCTATAAATTAACAGTGAAACCCTACGGGGAGCCAAAGAACAATTGATATGAGTTTTATTCTATTAATTCTTCTTTATAATAGTGATGGTTAATGGTAATTAAAATTTTCTCAATATTGTATATTAATATATGGCACAGATTAAATTATAAATTAATTTGTGAATAGCGCTGCAATAAACGTAAAGGTGCATATCTTTTTTTTAAGTAGTGTTTTGGATTTCTTTGGATAGGTACCCAAGAGTGGAATTTCTGGGTCATAAGGTAGTTCCATTTTCAATTTTTTTAGGTACCTCCATGCAGTTTTCCATAGTGGCTTCACCAATCTTCAATCCCAGCAACAGTGCACTAGGGTTCCCTTTTCTCCACAATAGCCAAGATACAGAAACAACCGAAACGTCCCTCAATAGATGATTGGATAAAGAAACTGTGGTATATTTATACAATGGAGTATTACTTGGCCATAAAGAAGAATGAAATATTACCATTTGCAATGACATGGATGGACCTAGAGATATTATGGTAAGTGAAATAAGTCAGATGGAGAAACACAAACAATATATGATCTCACCTATATGTGGAATCTAAAGAACAGAATAAATGAACAAACAAAACAGAAATAGACTCAGAGATATAGGAGAATAAAAACTGAGGGTGTTAGTTGGGAGGGGGATGGGGATGGGGGAGAAGATAAGGGGATTAGAAAGTACAAATTAATAATCACAATATAGCCATGGGGATATGAAATACAATTTTGGAGAAAGTAATCAATAATGTTGTAGAGATTTTGTACGGGGTCAGATGGGCACTTGTCTTATTAGGGAGACCACTTACTTCATGGATGGTGTAGATGCCTGACCACTGTGCTGTACACCTGAAGTTGAAGCTGAATAATATGTAATGTCAACTATAAACATATATGCAGTACAGCATAGGGAATAGAGTCAATGGAATTGTAACAGCTACATAGGATGTTAGAGGTAGTAGATTTGGGGCGGGGAGTTATCACTTTGTGAGGGGGGTAAATGTCTAACTACTCTATTATGTTGCTTTGTACACTTGAAGCTAATTAAAATATAAATTGTAAATTAATTTTAAATTTATTTTTTTAATGTATTCCAGCATTTATTAAAGTTGTCATTAAACATCAGAACTGAAAACTAAATGAATACTCTATATGCTATTTAGCACTATATCTGATTATAAACATGTTTTTCTACCCTCGAGTAATATATTCATAATAATTTCACAAAACTTCTGAAATTAAAAATGACAGTGTATAAATTCAAAGTCTCTAAACAATTGTTGTTTGTCTCATCCTCATCAGTTCAGAAGAATGTGTATAGAGATGAATGACACTCAGTATATAGTAAGGAATTAGACCTTACCAATGAAAATCCTGGCATAACATCTTTAGGAGGTCCCAGGGATAGAAGTGTCCTTGTTAGTCTTGGTGGGCTCCTCAGACCACGCCTGATAATTTATGTGAACAGGATAAGCCCTTGGAGCCTGATGTCAGCCAGTTCTCTAGGAAGGGGCAGGGTTGGAGAGTGAGTTCAACCTTACGGGCACAGAATCAATCAATCATGCCAAGTAGTAAACCTCCCATAAAAATCTGGACACCAAAGTGTGAGTGAATTTTCCTGGTTGGCAATTCTGTATGTGTACTATCATACACTGTGGACAGGAGTAGACAAAACTGTCTAGGACTCCACAGGGAGCTGATAACTGTAAAGACAACTGGAGTTTGAACCCTGCTAGACTCCACCCTATTGGCTTCCTTTGGCTGATTCTAACTTGTATCCTTTCTCTGTAATAAATGTAATTGTGAGTATAACAACAACAACAGAAAGGTATTGAGTTTTTGGAAGTATATATACAGAAATATATAACATATATTATGTATATGAATCAACCGAGAGATACAAATGTCGATGAAGATTGAATATTAAAATGTGAACTAGTCAGAAGCATCACAGATATGTCTTTTATTTCCTTAGGAAAACGTTCTAGAGTGAGATTCTTGTGTCAGTAAATACATACCTTTTTTTTTTTAATAGTGAGTCACTGTGGAATGACAGTTCCTCAAAAATTAAACAGAATTATCATATGATCCAGCAATTTTACTTCCGGGTACATACCCAAAATAATTGAAAGCAGAGATCCAAGCAGATATTTGTACACCCATGTTCATAGCAGCACTATTCACAATAGTCAAAAGGTAGAAACAACAAGTATCCATTGATGGATAATGGATAGACGACATGTGGTCTGTACATCTAATGGAACATGATTTAACCTTAACAAGGAAGGAGATTCTGACACATGCTACAACACGGATGAACCTATAGCACATTATGCTAAGTGAAGTAAGCCAGACACAGAAAGACAAAGATTGTATGATTTCACTTATTTGAGGTACCTAGCGTAGTCAAATTCATAGAGACAGAAAGCAGAACCGTGGTTGCCAGGAACTGAAAAGAGGGGAATTAGGGAGTTATTGTTTAATGGATACAGAGTTTCAGTTTGGGAGGATGAAAAATTTCTGGAGATTGATAGTGGTGATGATTGCACAGCACCGTGAATGTACTTAACGGCACTGAATTATACACTTAAAAATGGTCCAAATGGTAAATTTTATGTTATATATATATTTTACCACAAAAAATGTACATACATTTTTAACGATTTGATATACATTGCCAAACTGTCCTCCAAAGAAGTTATATTACTTTATTATCTTTCTAGGTTTCCCAGGAAACTGAGATTGAGATAAAACGTAAATGTTAATACTTTATTTTAGATAGGAGTGCTATCTCAGGGGAGAGAGACAAAGGAAAAAGGAAGGGCAGCAAATAAAAGAGATGTGTTACCCAGCTGGTCACAGCTTCTTGCGTATAGTCATTGGTTTGTCAGAAGGACAATTCTGGACAGGTCCTATGGAACCACTGTGCTTTGGAAAGTCTGTTGGTAGGAATGAGGGAAAGAAGTTACCAGTGACTGTCTCTCTTTGGTTAAAGTGTACCCCGTGGGGTGCTAACTTCTCTGTCCTTACAGGTAGGGAGCTGACAGGGAAGCCAGATTCTATGTCCAATACGCATCATCTGAGTCAGGAAGGGGGAGTTCCAGGAGCCTCCTGTGTCCAGTTGGGTTCAGTCTGGGTGCCAGGATGGCTACAGTGATGAAGGCCATACAAGGCGAGGTCAAGGCCACCTGTGGTGTTAACAGATGAGGTCATTCATGTGGCATCTGGAGCTTTCAATTGAGCAAACAGTCCAGGGCCTGGAAGGCAGATGGGGATAAGCAAAAGTAAGGAAGTACATTACACTGCAGACACACAATATGTGAGGATCCATTTTCCCTCCATCTTTTCCAATGCTAAATGTTGTCAATCTCTTTTATCTTTGCCAACATAATAATATAAAGTGTATAATTGTTAATATTTGCATTTCAGATAACATAATGTTGAAAATGTTAAATAATAAATAAATCGCCCATATACATTTCTTCTTTTTTGAGTTGCTTGGCTATTTTTCTATTAAGATATTCATTATATATTAATGTACAAGGGTTATTGTATTAAAGATATAAATGCCTTGCTGCTTTTGTATTAGGAAAAGAAATACGCGTCATGAGTCCTGGATCCTGCTCTGGCCATATGAAAATATACAATGTTCTCCTGACCCTTTCCACTTAGAGGTAAGAAGAACTTACCCAAGTATTTGATCTGGCATAAGTTAAAAGAAAACTTTAATTTCAAAGATTTTACCCATTTTTAATGTTGCTAAGGTGGAGATCTGGGCTTCATGTTCCTTTTGTTTTGTAAAACACCATGTGAGACCTTTGGCTGCAATGAGTTCTCCCTGAAGTAGTCTAGATAGGGGAAGGTTGCAACAATGAAAAATAAATTTCTCTGCTTACAAGAATAATTTTTTTTCACTGTTTAAAGAATTTTTTTATTAGTTTCAGGTGCACAAAACAAAGTAATAGCTAGACATTTATAAGAATAATTTTTTTAAGTAATAAGATTTAAATTTAAAAATTTAAATCTTTCCCTAATCAAAAGGTTGGGTAGACAAGGTTTTGAGATGCCTAGGACCAGACAGAATTGTTGAGAGAGGGGAGGTAAGGGTCTTTGCAGGGAGAAGGGAGGCAAGCAAAATGGCAGTAGGTAGAGCCATGAGGGGATGAGCATTGAATGAAAATGCTCTGTAATTGAATTTGGAGAAATTGAACAACAGTGATGTGTTCTATTACATTTTAAAATAGTACCCTGCTGAAATGGCCTTTTCTTCAGAAAAAGACTGCTCCGTGCCAGCCCTGTGTTTGAAGGGGATTGCGGCTTGAGGGAAGAGAAGTGTCCAGGGTGAGGAGGAGGATGTAGACAGAGGAAAGTGGCAGGCAATGAGGAGTAGTCTGACACATTGGATGACTGAGAATTCCTCAAGAACAGGGAGTAATCAAGTGACCACATGGAACCCTTACAGAGAAGCTCCAGAAATGGTGGCAGGGCACAAACTTCCCACCATATATTAATGAGGTAGAGACCGATTCATTTCAATTTTATTTTAAAGGTGCAAAGAGTCTTAAAAGGAAGGAGGATTTGAGGACGTCAGTTTGACAAACACTTGGGGAAACATGTCAAACATAATCTCCCCCTTTACTGTTTGTCTTTTAACTTGGATCATGCTTTTATTGCTTGCCCTTCTTGCAGTAGACAAATCTACCTTCTGGCCTCTCTTTTTTGTCTGTTATTTACTCTGTTCAATCCTACATCAGTTCACATCCCATTCAACTGCATATAAGAGAAAAAGCAAAATAATTGTGGCATAAACACATAAGCATTTATTTTCTCACAAAGAATTCTGGAGGAGCCAGTTCAGGACTGGTTTGTCTTTAGGAACCCAGGATGTTTCTGCTCCATCAACTTTCACTTTGAGGCTTTTTTCTTGAAGATCACCTCATGCCCCATTAACCACTGCTGGAGCTTCATCCAACATGTCCGCATCCACAGCTGCAGCGATGAGCGGGCGAGAGCAAAAAAGGCACAGTTCCCAATTTAGCTCCTGGCAAGATAGCTTTCCTGGAAGTCCTCCCACGTTTTAACTTATATCTCATTGGCAGGATATCGCCACACCTACCAGCAAGGGACGCTGAGAAATGTGTGAGATGATAAAAAAAAAAAAAATATGGTGAATATTTAAATTACAAAAATGTATTACAGTCAAAGACACATTGCCATTAATCTCCCTCATGATACTCCTCCTCGCTTCGAACACACTTCTCCCATTGTTCTTGCCACTTTCTGAAGCAGTTCTGGAAGTCCTCTTTCGTGAGTGTCACCAGTTGCACTGTTGTGGCTGCCTCGATGTCCCGAATCGATTCAAAACGTTTAACTTTCATGGTCATTTTGACTTTGAGGGAGAGTCAAAAGTCACACAGTGCCAGTTCCGGAGAATAAAGTGAATGAGGACACACCGTAATGTTTTTATTTGACAGAAATTGCAGTACCAGAAAGGATATGTGACAAAGAGTCTTTCCATTGTGATCACAAAATATGGTGAATGCTGCTGCTGAGTGGCATCCAATGGAAAGGCAGGGATTTTCAATATGGGAAACAGTGCATCGAACCTTAGTAACAGTGTGTGACAGGTTTCAACTTGTTCGGTGCAGTCAGTCAGGTATGAGCTACGGTTGAGAGAAAGTGTGTTTTAAAGTGTGCCATGAATCATCCTCCACCATGACAATGCTCCATGTCACACATTGCTTCTGCTGTACAGCAATTTCTGTCAAATAAAAACATTATGTGTCCTCATGCACCTTATTCACTGGATCTGGCAGCATGCCACTTCTGGCTCTTCCCCAAAATCAAAATGATTCAGAACATCGAAGCTGCCACGATAACTAAAGCAACTAAAGAGGTTCACAAAGAGGTTCACAAAAGAGGACTTCCAGAACTGCTTCAGAAAGTGGCAAGAATGATGGAATAAGTGTGTTTGAAGGGAGGGGGAGTATCTTGAGGGTGATTAGTGACAATGTGTCTTTTACTGTGATAATTTTTTTATTTAAACATTCACTTTGTAGTTGATCACACCTTGTAGTCTTTTAGATGGGGTACATTTTCACCCCAAGTGAAATCAGTGTTCCTTAACTAAGCAATAGTTTCAGGATGAATAATTGCAAGGCAGCAGAGAGCAGTATCTGCCACAACTCTACTATGTCATTCCATCCATAAATACAGGACTTCTCCAAGGATCTGCCTCCAACCTCTTTTTTTTTCCATTCTCAACGCCCTGCTCTTCAGTATTTTTATCCAAGTTAGAGATTAGCAATTATGTTTGACAGAATTTCCCTGGTATCTCTTTCAATCTCTCCTGTAAAGTACTGCCAGGCTCATCTCACTGAAGTCCTCACTGAATGTTCCCCATTGCCTATCAGGCAAGTTCACGCTCTCCAGTGGGGCTGTGTCCCTCTACAGCCAGCCTGACCTACCTTAAATGTCCTTTGCAGTGCCCTCTGTGAATACCACACCTTCTGGCCAAAGTCATCTTCTGCCTTTCTCCAAACATATTTTGGGTTTTTTTTAGCCTATTTTTCTTTGCATGGAAAGTCCCTACTACTAATTCCATCTGGTGAATCCCTATCCATCTTTTTAAAGAAGGTATAGTCACAGAGACTTAGCTAATACCAGAGTCATGGTGCCAAAACACGGAGGGAACAAGGAAAAAACTTCTGAACCTTTCTCCCCTCACCCTCCTGTCCTTAGCTGGTGCCTCTGAATGCCTCAATCCACAGGAGGCAAGCCAGAGAGATAGTCTGGGGGTTCAGTCACCAGGATTACCTTCCTGGGGGCAAGGAACTGGGCAAAGAGCAGGGAATGGAGCTGGGAGCAAGTGGAGAGTAATGAACCCAACATGTAATAATGATAAATAAATTGAAATATTTAATGATTATTTGCTAATTTTCCCTATAACATTAAATACAGAAAGAATGCCATCTGAGTGATCCACTGGAGTATAGATTTTACGGTTTCCAGGACAGATGAGTAAAAAGTTTCAGTTCAGTGTTACTGACTTTTTGTGTAGTGTGTCAAGCAGAAGGAATCAACACATTGATGAGTACATTGCTTACAATTTCTGCGCCTAAGGCTTAGTTTTGATTGAACGGTCAGGCTCTTGGTTGGAAAGAGGGTGTCCATGAATTACTGACCTGGTTACTTGGTTATTTAGTGCAAAATGTTAACATACTTGGGAAATGTTTGCAGTTTTATTTATTAATGTCCAAGAGTGACCTTTAATCAGGAAGGGGTTAGAATCCTTGAGGGTGCTAACATGGCGCTCTCTTGGAGCCTCCCAAACAGCAAAAAGGGGCAAAGAAACACACCAGGTGATCATTCGTTTGCTGGGCAGAGCTACTTCTGAGCCCAAGCCTGGGAAGCTTCCTCCTCTTCTGAGAGCGTTATTGTAGAGCCACCTCAGTTCTGACAGTGAGGGATGGAGAGAGGGAGAAGAGGAACTTCTTCAGTGGATGTGTCAATAAATCTGTAAGTCCACATGCACTTCTGATCTCCACTTGAAGGAGGAGCAACACGGGGAGAGTGTGCCTGTCTTGAGCCTGGAAATGTTAGCAATGATAATTTAATGATCGTCATCATCATTGTTTCAACCTCTGTAGAAGTTGGCTTGCTCAATGTTTTGATAAAAGGCTTAGCAAAACAAACCTAAGTCTCTCTCCTTCTAGATAACAAGACAGTCTTTATCAAGACTCAAGCCAGAGGCTTAGCTTGGTTCTAACATCAGGAGGAGTGGCCCGGTGGGGGAGGGGAGGGAGGCCAGCTCAGGGGTCTGGGGTGCTATTGTCTCCTGTGACCACCTTATCTAAAAGCCTTCAGTTCTGGCTTTCACACTGCTTCCTCCAAACTCTTTTCATCATTTAAAAAAACAATCATTGCCTGTATGTATTATCTTTACCCTTGTGGAAGAGTAACAATTTTGGAGAACTTGCTTTGGCAGCTCCAGGGGCTCCCAACCTTGCTACCATTCTAACAAACCTGTGTACACTTGGGTGATTTTAGATAAGCAGTGGGTATGGGGAGGTATCATCCAAAGCCCTGCTCGGAAAAGACACGTGGGTATGGAATGTGAGTGAGATGAGGGTCCAGATTTGGAAAAGGTGCAGGCAAATGAGGGAGCAAAGGCCAGGGCTGCAGTGTGGTGGTGGTGCAGTGTGGGAGGGTGGGGGTGGGGTGCAGGAGGCTCCACAGTTACCCCGGCTTGAGGCTGTTTTTAAAGTGGATGTCTTGTCTTCCGTCTCACAGCAAGGCACTGGCCACTGTCTAAATCTTCGTACTTTCCTCTCTCTTCAGACAGCAGCTCTAATGTCATGGCACATATTCCACGACAGGACATTAGGAAGCTCTGGTACTCTGGAACTCTGGCTTCCTAGACTAGATTACTTGGGGTACTCTCACAATAGAGGCAATAAAGTGGCCCCAGATGTGCACAGGTCTTGGATTACCTAAGCTCAGATCTCAGCTTGGCCACTTCCTCTCTACTGGGCACACCTTGTTAAGTTACTTGACATCTCTGAGCTGCAGCTTTCTTATCTGTAAAATGGGATGAATAACAACCATCTTGAAAGGTTGCTGTCATTATATATAATATGTATAAGTATCTAATACATAGTAAATAATCAGGAAGTTATTTTTGTTATTATCTCTGTTACACTTATAGCTGTGTCTATATCCTTGTTTATATCTATGTCTTACATATATCTATATAGGGAGTAAATTTATTTATATATCTTATCTAAATCTGTATCTACATGAATCTACACATGGAATAAATTTATTTGTCTATATCCGTATCTACATGAATCTATATATGGAGTAAATTTATTTATTTGTTCAACAGCTTTCTTGAGACATAGTTTCTATACTGTTAAATTCACTCATTTTAATTGTACAATTCAATGATTTTTAGTAAATTTGATAGGTATGCAGCCATCACCGCAATTTAATGTTTGAACATTTCCATTGCCCCCAAAAGGAACCTCACATTTACTTGTAGTCACAGGAGTAAATTTTTTTATATAAAATTTAAATTAATTTACTACAGGAAATCCCTCCCAAACCCAAATAACCCTTTCAAGCGAAGATATAAAATAGCTGAGGTTAGGTTTTACGAAATAAATTCTTGAATTTTATTTATTTTTTTATTTCAGTTTTTCAAATTTTGCCCAAATGTAGATATTCCTAGGGGAGTAGTTTTTTGTGAAATTAAGATAGTAGATGAAAATGGGATTGCATCATCTTCCATCTGCAACACGTGGAACAATACCTTCTTCCACAGTATGCTTGGTCTCCAGGAAAATTAGTTGAAGGAAAGATTGATCAATGATGCAAATCTTGCTGTATTTTCTAAAACAGAAACCAAAAATCTTTAAGCTGAAAATGTGATACGAATTTAATATAAAGCTAGTTCCTCTTAAAATAGTTTTAAGAAAGGTAGTTATCACTTTTATGTCTTGTAATTCAAAATGGAAAGTAAGGTTCATTTCTTGAACAAATTCAAATAAAATTTAGTTGACTCGATAGTCTAGTTTAATGGCTTATGAAAGTAAAGTTAGCTTTCTTTGCAGCCCAATTTTAAAAATCCTTAAATATAATCTTTTAAATTTGATAGTATTAACTCAAAATAATCACAAAAAACAAAATATTTTATTCTTAACACTTTTAAATTTATGAAAAATTGTTTTAGAATTTTGTATGAAAAGTTTTTTAAATTATTATTTTTTCATTTGTCATAACGAGCTTAGTAAAAAAATTAAAAGGAAACAAAAAGTACACAGTGGAAAATTTCCCTTTGGGCTTCCCTCAGTTAACGTTAGATACCTCTAAAGAGAACTGCATTGGAATCCTTAGGAAGTGGACAGAGATTTTTAAATCAAGAACATACGATGAATTTTATTAAATTCCTTTTCTCTTCTAGAACTGTGCTGTCCAATAAAGTAACCACAATTTCACGTGGCCAACTAGTGAGCTCTTGAAATGTGGCTAGTGTGACTGAGGAACTGAAATTTTAATTTAACTTAAAGTAAAATTTAGTTCAATTAAACATCAGTTCTAGAAAACTGTTTAAATTCAAGGTTCTCTCTAGATAATTTCTTAGAAGCAGATTCTTTAAAATATGGGAGTGTGCACAGATGACCATCAACTTCCCATAGGACGTCCCACGAGGCCAGAATTGAGCCTGTGATGTCCACGCTGTGTGCCCAGGGCCCAGTGCACTGAAGGCACTGAATATTTGCCAAATGTTAAAATGTTGTTCGGGCTAAAAATCACTGTTTCCTCCCTTCACTCCTCCCAACAGTTTCAAATGAAAGGCATTATGCCCATGGAAAAGTCTTTTGTCATTAAATTTTTATCGTAATTTGGAATAAATTATGTTGAACACATACAAATGGAGTAACAAAGTTTTTGATGTGAAAGAGGACACCGGTCTTTGAGGCCTCCAGACCAAGAACAGTTTGTACAGATTGCCACTAGATGGCGCTGCTTATCCGTGCAGCCGTTGAAACCTGTACTCCACAGAGCTAGTTTCCCAATATTGTATTCAAATAAGACAAGTGTGAATTCCTGTATGAAATCATAGAGTGAATATACCATTTCATTTGTCTTCGGTAATAGTCTATCACTAACTAAAAACACCATGTCCTGATAATGTATAGCACACTTAGAACATGCTCATTTATCTATCAAACTGCATCCCTACCTTGGGTCCTTCTCCTAAGACTTTCAAGAGAAAAGAGCCCAAAGCGCTCCACTTTTCTTTCACTAGGAGACGCCTAGAATTTCCTTCTCGTCCTTTCATTTCTACCTACCTCTTCCTCACAGCCCTACTGCTGTCCTAAAATAGTCAGAGCCGGTGGTGATCTCTATGACTTCTTTTCCCAGCAATACAGACCTCTCCTGGCTGCCTGCCAGGCCCACTCCAACACGTGGCCTGCTTGCTGGAAGCCTCTTTCAGAGATTGGAGCTGGAGTTTAGCTCCACCCTCTACCATGTGGACTGAGGTATTCCTGGAATCTCAAGTCTTCTTGGGGACAAATATTGTTTGACCAGCTGTCAAATGCAGCATTTTACTTCAGCTAGACAAGGGAATTAGTGGGTTTTAGGGAGCTGTTAGAGAACCTAGCTATCAATCTTAACAATCCTGTCATTTAAGGAGTGCAAAACCCAAAGACGGTGATTGGCAAAGTTAAAAAAAAAACTGCAATTAGTTAAGAGTATTACATATTCAGCATTACATACTGAGTGCTGTAATATTCCATATGGAGTGATGGAGAAAATTCGGTGGGGCCAGGGTGAGTCATTCTCAGTGATGGTGGAAGGCTGAAGGAAAGTGCTGCAGAGGAGGGAATACTTGAAATATGAGCTTGAAATATGAGGCGTTCGCTCAGCGGAGGAGGTGGGGAGGCATGGGCAAAGCCCACAGATGGACTAAGAAGTTCAGAAAGCTTGAGTTTAGGCTGAGTAGGAGATTGACCAAACAATCTGGACTGGAAGGAAGAGCTGAGGATGGACTGTGAGGGACCCTGAATGTCCTTCTAATTAATATTTACATGTACCTGAAACACTAAGCTAAGAGGAGCCAGCAAAGGTTTTCCAGGTCTGTCATGAGTTGATGTATCTCCCCTGAAAAAGATATAAAGTCTTAACCTCAATACCTTTGAATGTGACCATATTTGGAAGAAAGGTCATTGCAAATATAATTGGTTAAGGTAAGACGAGGTCATATGGAGGCAGCGTGGTCCCTAACTAATATGGCTGGTGGCCTCATAAGATACAGGCACACAGGCACAGGAGGGCAGGATGCCATGTGATGATGGGGGCAGATACTAGAGTTATGCAGCTCTAAACCATGGGATGGCAAAGACTGTGGCAACCACCAGAAGTTGCAAGAGGCAAGGATGGATGGCCTACACATTTCAGAGAGAGCCCAGCCCTCATGCAGATCTGTGAGACAACACATTTTTGTAACAAGTCTGTGATGCCTTGTTACAGCAGCCCTAGGAAAGTACAAGTTCTTTCCCATGCCTCACTTGCCTCCTGTTAGCCACCACAGCCTGGCCCTCACCTTCTCCACACCCTCCGCTCCTTTCCTCAAATACTGACTCAAAGCCTACCTCATCACTGCCCCCTCCAGGGAGCAGCAGTGTCAGACGTCCCCAGCTGTGCATGTGTGTGTACCTGAAGAACCCGTACGAGCGGTCATCGTGGAACCACTGCCACTTTAGGGAGGGCATTGACACCAGACAGTAACTTCACACAAATAGCACCTGTTACCTTTCTATCTCCATCCTACTTCTCACAGCTGCCTCAGTGTATCACCAAACCCACATTAGGCCCGAGCTGTGAGAACCTGTAACTTGAATGAGAGACTTAAATGTTGAGTCATAAAGGGTCTGGACTTTTTAAGTCTGTCTGAAAAGGAAACTGTTCTAAGCCTTGAAAGTGACAGAGAAAGCTTAGGGACCTCTCTCAGGCCTTGTACATGCAGGTATGAGTACAGTATAGGAAGAAAGAAGTTCTCTTTTCCTTGTTTCCAAAAAGATGAGTTCATCCAAAAACAAGTTAAGCATATAGAACGTTTTCTTTCTACTGAAAAGAAGAAATTATCTTCAGTTTTTGAAGAGTTGGCATTTTAAATGATCCTCATGACACTAAATCTATCTTAATTATAACCTTTCTCCTCAGGGCACAGAGTTGTCTATGGAAGATTTGTCAAAATTTCTTAATTAACTTGCAGTGATTTTATTTTGACAAAGATTGTGCTCTAAAACCATTATAAGATATTCTCTCCATGCTACCCCAGAGTAGTTAAAAATTAAAAAAAAAAAAAAAGCAAAAATCCTAGCAATAAACTGCTCAGAGATGAAAGGTCAGAAAGACTAAAGAAAATAGACACAACTAGATTAAAAATGTGTGGCTCCAAGGTTGTAGAGATTAATGTTCATATTCTGCACACATCATTTCCAAGGGAACATTTGAGGATAAATTGCATTGTTTTACCTGCCTCACATCTAATTTTTGATGATGAGGGTTTTATAAGCAAGCTTTAACTCATTAACATGTGGCTTTTTACGATCTACTTTATCTTTCAAAGAAAGTAGTTAATCTTTCCTCTAAACAGAGGCCGTATCTTGAGTTTAATAGGCTTGAGCAATGATGTAACTGGGAGGAAAACTCATCATCTTCCCAGTTTCCCTCTATGCGTTAGTTCCTTCCAGAAAAAGACTTGCCTGGAAACTAATGAAACTTCAGGCTCCTCACTTAGGTCTGTTGTAGGGCCTGAGAGGGACCTGGCACTATCTTATCATGGCCATATATGGCGTATTCAAATGACAATATTAAGATGATTTAACTACCATGGGTCAAGAGCATCCTATCTCTCCACTCCAACTTACCTTTTCCAGAACTTTCTTTGGGTTGGGTGGCATTGAGGTGACTGTGGACATTTTGGGGACTTGTCTAAGGCAAAGTTGAGCTAATCTGGGTTAGGGGACACAGGTAAGAGGTGACACTGGGGGAATCCAGGGCCTCGGGCTGGTACTTGGTGGCTGCTGCTCCTCGGGGACTGTCCCTGGGGAGGTCCCCAGGTTGCTGGGGCCACAGGCTCTGGGGCTGTCTGACGCCCACAAAACTTGCATCACTGAGCTTAGGGGATGCCCCAGTTTCCTGGCCTCTTCAGCCTCCTCCCACTGTGTGCCTGGGTCTCTCTCCACCTGCAGGGCTTCTTAACATCTTCTCCTCCAGGCCCTTGGAGCACATCCTTTCTCTGCCACCAGGCCCATGGCAATCCACTCAGCACTCCCTGCCAGAGCATCCTGGGTGGACCACCCTGGAGTCTTGTCTGGAACTGCTACCACAGCCATACCATCTGGAGAGTACCACTGTTAATGCTTTCCTGTATATGCTGTTCGGAACTGTCCCCAGGAGGGTGGGTGTGGGTGGTGGGTGGAAGGCAATAATTCCTTTCTTTGCTTTCTAAGATTCTCCAAGAGAGGAAATTAGGAGACACTCCTTTTTGCTACTTTCTACATGTATCTCCTACTCTATCCCCTATGGATGAAGTATGGCCCCCTCCCCACCTCATGTAATGAGGGCTGACATTTATTAAGTGTTTACTATGTGCCGGGGTTAGCAAGGGGCATGTTCTAATTCATTTATTAATATTTAGCCTTCACAAATATTTTATGAGGTGCTCTATCATCATCTTTCTATGGATGAAGAAGGGCACAGTGGCCCAAGTGACAGGGGTCACTCCCAGCCTCCCCCCTCCCCCACAGCCTACCTCCCACCACCCAGGTTCACAAAGCCATAGATTTACTCTAAGCAGTGCAGCCTCCCTGCTACCGTGTTTCCCCGAAAATAAGACCTAACCGGAAAATAAGCCCTAGCATGATTTTTCAGGATGACGTCCCCTGAACATAAGCCCTAATGTGTCTTTTGGAGCAAAAATTAATATAAGACCCGGTCTGATTTTCGGGGAAACATGGTATTTCTGTGCTAAGATAGAGCTGGAGGAATCTGGAAATTCCTCTCTCAAGACAGCGCCTGCCTTTCAAGCTTCTAGTTTTGCCCAAGAGAACAAGCCACACTCTCTGGAGAAGCCTCTTGTGGATGGGAAGGGGAGATGCATATACGTTTTCAGGAGTAAATTAAAGCATCAGCTTAATATTTCTCAGGTTCCGAAAGCTTTGGGAAAAAGATAAATTCAAGTTGCATTTTGGAATATGGCATTGTTTTAAACAGTAAGAACTTTTGAAGCCCAGAGAGGTTTTGTGTGAAACATTTGGTTCAGCAGATGACATCATGCTGTAAACAATCAGGCGCTGATTTATTTGAAGCTATGGTTAAGGAGGGGCAAGATCTTAGAAGTCATTTCAGCTCACGTGAGGTACAAGTCCTACCACTGACCTCAAACAGAGGTTAGCTTATCAGTGCAGGGCCAGAGCAGGCGGGATCCCAGACAGCTCCCTGATGGTTTCCCTCTTAGTACAACTGACAACAGATTTGGTGTGTGTGTGATGGCTGATTTTTACCATTAAAGATTCACCTGGGTCAAATATAAAATAAAAATGGTAACACAACAGGGCTCCTCAGGACACTGATCGGACCGTTTGTAACCTGAGACCTGGAGGAGGACAGCTCTATAGGAGGTGATGGGAGGTAATTTTGGATTTGAGAAATGTGAACAAAGACCAGCATAAGTTGCTGCAGTATGGGGTCCTGGGCAGGGAGAGCAGGAGAAAATGGAGCAGGAAGGGGGGCTGGGGTCCCCAATGTCAGCATCAGTGCAGGTGGGTGCCTGCACAGGTGCAAGGATCTCCCTCTTTTTCTTAAGGGAAATTATTTTGTTTCTTTTAAAAAGTGAGATAAACTTTTATTGTTATAAAAGCATATATATATATATGTATATATATATATATATTTCTAATATATATATTTCTAATATATATATTTCTAATATATGTAAGAAAACACAGATAAGCAGATACACTAAGAAAATAAAACACCAAGTTCATACTGATCTGATTTCTACTGTTAGTTAATGCTTTAGTGTATATCCTTTCCAAAGACATAAACATTTTAGGAAAATGAGATGGTTTCTGTCCATGCTAGTCTGTGATCTGCTGTTTTCAATGAGCAGTCTCCACCTCTCCATGGATTTTCATCCTATCCACTTCCCATTCTGTATGAGGTCTGACAATTAAGTTCGCAAACTTGTTGCAACGATGTTGCTAACCTTTTTTTTTTACATCAGAGGGATTATTCATTATGAATTTATACCAACTGGACAAACAATTAATCAAATTTACTGTTTGGAAGTGCTGAAAAGGCTGCATGAAAAAGTTAGATAAAAAACACCTGAACTTTTCACCAACAATTCATGGCTCTTGCATCACCGCAATGCACCAGCTGTGAGGGAGGTTTTAGCCAGTAAACAAATAATTGTATTGGAACACCCTTAGTTACCTGATCTGGCCCCCAATGACTTCTTTTTACCCAAAGATAAAGGAAATATTGAAAGGAAGACATTTTGATGACATTCAGGACATCAAGGGTAATACGACGGCAGTTCTGATGGCCATTTCAGAAAAAGAGTTCCAAAATTGCTTTGAAGGGTGGACTAGGCACTGGCGTCGGTGCATACCTTCCCCAGCGGAGTACATCAAGGTAACCGTAGTGATATTCAGCACTGAGGTATGTAGCACTTTCTCTAGGATGAGTTTGTGAACTTAATTGTCCAACCTCATATTCAACGTTCCCAAGTAGTGCCCAAGTGTCCTCCATAGCCAGTTCATCTGACTTGATCCAAGCTGAGCACGCTTGCTGCACCCGGTTCATATGTTCCCCAGGTGTCCTTTAATCTAGAATATTGAGGGGCCCTGCCAGGTGTCCTGCAAAATGTTCCTCCCAGACGTGTCAGTATTGATTCCATACACACACTTTGCTCTCACCCCTGGCGTTTCCATCTAAAGTCTTGGTAAACTCAACTGAACCAGGTAAATTAGAACATGTGGTCGCCTCTTGTGAACCTTTGACACAAAACCTCTGTGCGGGCCTTTTACAGAGTAGGACTGGCTCCTGAACTCAGGTTCTCAGGTATTCCTTCCTTCCTTCCTTCCTTTCTTCCTTCCTTTCTTTTTTTTGGCAGATGGGAGAAACGAGAGGTGTAAAAATCTGCTAAGGCCATGCATGAGGAGCTTCCAGCCTGCATCCACATTTCTGATCTGATACCATCTCCTGTGACATAATACAAATCCCTCAAATCTGTCCACATTTTAGAGACACTTTTTTATTAGCAGTTAAATGACAATAGCATTACTGATCTCCTATATGACAGGGGAGTTTTGAAACCAAAATAGAGTAGAAGATGTTACAAAAATGATTTGCAGTCAAAGTTTCTGTACAAACAAAAGCTCCAGGATGTTGCACGGAATCTAAGAAAATAGGGAAAGAGAGGAAATGATAATAACTTTGTGGTTATTGTATTTTGTGGTACAGAAAAAACATACTCAACTAATTCATCTATCAATGCTGCTCACATTCATGATGTTATTTTTTGTTGTTTTGCTTCCTAATAATAGAGGAGGAGACATAGAGCTGTTGGGCTGATATTTATTTGGTGTCCACCCTCTTCCTCTCACCATATACCACCAAGTGACTAGGAGGAGAAGGAAAGCAGGGTGACAGCAGAGTTTCATAGTCTTGACTGCAAGGGGGCCGGGAAGAGGAAAGAAAGAATGAAATGTTTTGTTTTAAAATCTGTCGCCATATTTTAGCACGATATCAATGCCTTGATTGGCCTTTTCTCATGCTCTGCGCTCAGGCTGTGTACATAGGTACACCCAAACAAGAAAGATCCTGAATCAAGTTCAATCTGTTGAGTAAAGTAAAAACTCCTTGCCTATGGGAAGTGACGTCCAAGTTCATCACCAGGCAGCTATCACAGCTATGACAGACACAAAGGAGCAGAAAGCCTCACCAGCTACATGCGGCTTATTACATCAATTCAACACCCAAGACAACAAGCAGGGAGGGATGGAGAGCCAGTCACCTGAGTCCCTGAGTCCCTCCCTCTCCCTCACTCCCACCTCCCACCAATGGTCTTTCCAAGGATTGTGTGGTTATGGGGGCCAGAGCTGAGCGGGCGAGCCGACTCGAACTGGCTACAGAGAGAGACACATACAGACAGTACGCCTGGCCCTGCTGCTTGCCTGTGGAGGCGTATTTACAACAACTGCCCATTAAACCTCCTGAATACTGAGTGCCTCCTGCGCGTATGGAGCCTTCACATATGAATGGTGCTTCTGCCCTCCTCTTTCTGTTCAGCACACAGAAAGACTTCTGCTTTATCCTGTTTCCTTAATAATTTGCTGCTATATTCAGTTTCATATTTGTTTGTCTTATTTTCTATGGCTGAATTGAATATCTTTCAATCTTACAGCAGACACACCATGCAAGCCACCTCAGGACCACATCCTCCCTCCTCAGCCCACCTGAGGCCCACGTCCTCCCTCCTCAGCCCACCTCAGGCCCACGTCCTCCCTCCTCAGCCCACCTCAGGTCCCCGTCCTCTCTCTTGAGCCCACCTCAGATCCACGTCCTCCCTCCCGAGTCCACCTCAGGCCCATGTTCTCGCCCTCTGGAGCCTGACTCCACTATGTATCTCCCCACTATGGCTCCCAGGGCTCCTCCAGCTAGAAATCCTCTTTCTTTCCTCCTTCCTCAGAGAGTGCTCAGTAATAACTTCCATGGTTCATAACCGCTGCCTTAAAGGAGGACACAAGATCAGAGGAAGGCTGTTCACAGGAAAGATGTAGCTCCTCTGAACTCTACCCCCTCCTCAGTGCTGCACATTGAATGAGGCCAACCAAGTTTAACACAAACAGGAACTGAGCTTGGGCAGACTCTGATGATACCAATCAGTTTAGCTAAAAATGCTGAATGAATGAATCTTCTCTTGCTTCAAGCTATCCTTCCTTAAAATGTCACAACTAATACACTTTTGGAAGATTATGCAAATCCACCTGGAAAACATATTTCCTATGGTAGGAGGAACTGTTGATCACTTACCTTCAGCTCTTCCCCCTTCTTTCAAGCAACAGAATGCCAAGGTTGCATAGATAGAGAAAAGACAGTGTTCTCAGGGAGGGGGCCATCCACCCTCACCTCAGTTCTGAGCAAGTCATGCTACCCCATGGCCTCAGGGAGTGGAGGGCATGGCCGGAGTTCTGGCAAAGGATTGCAGTGGAAAGTAGGGAAATGGTGGTGCTGGGGGGAGGGAGCCTCCTTAGGCAACGACCGTATTCCCAAAGAAGAAGCAGACTTAGAGGAGAAGGCAGATATGCATATGCTCACACACACACACACACGTACAACATACACATACATGTACACAGACCACACACAGCATACATACATGTATATACAACAGTACAATATATAGCATCCAGACCACATATAAAAATATATAATACATACATGTGCACACACCACACAGACCACATACAAAACACATGCAACACACAAAAACGCACCACACAAAATGCAACCACTCAAAGTGCACATTACACTAAAAACACACGTATAAACACAATACACAGACCACACCTACACACATACACACACAGGTGCACCCTTCCCCACCTTCCTCCTGCTTTTGGATGCTGTAAGGCTATGTTTGGAGGCTTCATTGTCATGTTGCAACCCTACGGAGATAGTCAAGGGCTGCACAGAGAAGGTACACATGAGTCCAGATGCTACTGATTTTCTGGGTTAGACAATTCTAGACCCACCTGCTTCTAGGTTTCCTGTTCTGTAAGAAAATAAAGCTCTATTTCCTCAGTAATATTTTAGTCATATATTCTGCTATTTGCAGCTGAAATCAGCCTGACATATGTGTAAATTAGACTACAAATTTGTAGGGCTCTGTCTTACACATTTGAAAATCCTGTACTGTACCTACTGGATTGTCTTTTACAGATTAGATGCTAATGACTTGCTGATTAAGTAGGTAAGTGAGTGACAGAGGAGTATGACAGGGATTTTTCCCAAGGGAGTAGCAAAAAATTCATGTCTATACATGATGCCCCGGGAGGGAAACAATGATAATAATAATGTAGTCAGTAGTAAAAATTATTCAAACTTACCAATTTATTTGATTTTCATAATAACCCTATGACACAGGTGCTATTATGACCCCCATTGATACATAAGGAAATTGAGACCGGTGCAAAATGAAAGGAAACACCAAAATACTTAGTAATCAAGATAAATAATGTTTTAATACAATATTTAAAAATCAAAATTAACATAAAAATTCAAAAACATAACATAAAAATTAACATAAAAATTTGATGAACAAAACATTAAAATTTTAGTAAAAGACACTGCACTTCTACAACCTGGCCTCATTCACCTTACCCTAATCCCAGCTCTGAAATAAGACATTATTTACAAAAAGAAGCAGTCAGTCTGGGAGCTATAGTTTGCTAATATGATTTTTTATAATACTGTATTAAAATATTGTCTATCTTTATTACCGGATTTTTTTGAGTCTTCTTAAATTTTGTGCCCAAATCAAGTCCTTCACTCTCCTCACCCTAATCCTGGTCCTGAGTGGTGGAGCCAGGATTTGAACACAGACAGCTTGGCCCTAACCCCATGCCCTCAAGCACTGGACTCACCTTTCTTTAAAAGGAGTGGAGGGAAAGGAGCATTGGGCCATCCTTGAGATGCTTCTCATTGACCCAGATGACCTTGGGAGGTGAGGAAAGCATACATTTATCTGCACTGGATAATTTGAAAAAACATTTCTATATGGCCTACATTACGCTCTTTTAAAGAAAAAAAAATTTTTTACTATGCTCATTTTTAAGATGTGAAAACAGATCCAGTGACATTAAGTAATTTGCCTCAGTTTACACAGCTGGTAAGTGGATAGGCCAGGGTTTGACCCTAAGACTCTGTTTTAAAGCCAAGGTCTTTCCGTGACCTCTGGAGTTTTTGTAGCATATGGTAAGCATATTTGGTATAGTCAACTGAAACTAAACGAACACAGGCCTGAAAAGAAGCCAGAGATACACAGACTGGGTAAACAGAGACACAAGCAGAGACAGATAGGCATGGGTGGGGAGGAAAGCACTAGCAGAGGAAAGGAGAAAGGGTGGTGAAGGAATGCACAAGAGATTAGGGGAAGAGAGAAGAAAATGCAGGGGGAGCCTCCATAAGGATGCTCTAATTAACAGAGAGCTTTAGAACTGGTTGTAATTTTGTTGTTCAATCTCAGTAACAACCCCATGAAGTACAGAGAATAAACGGCACACATGAGAAATGTGAGTCTGGATGTTAAGTTACTTCCTTGCCCAAAGTCCTGCATTCTCAGTTGTGGTGCCAAGACCTGCTGAGAGGTGAGCCTGGCACTCTCTGCTCCACCGCTGTTGCTCTTTCTAGTTTATCAAATGACTACATTTGGGAAGGAGCCGTAGTTGGAAATACGTGACATCAGAGACTCAGTCCAGCCTAAAGTGGCAGGCCATTGCGGAAGGAAGAGCAGAGGCAGACAGTGATGAAACCCCAAATTACCTCAGATGTAAAGACACCCTCTCCCAAGTCCCACCATCCCCACTTTCTCTAAAGCTCAGTTTACTGGCTGTTGCTTCCCAGAGCCTCCAGAAATCCCTGCTCACCACCCTGGCTTCTCTTATTTGACCTTCTGTTACATCCATTTGTGTGCATATTTGATTTCTCTATGAAAGGAGAAGTTCTTTGAGGGGCTGATAATTTTTGATAGCACGAATAGAAAGAACTAGCCATCTCCCAGGTATTCAGGTTAAGTATCTTGCCCCAAATCCCTTATACAATTAACGCAGAGGCAGGGCACGCATGCTCGAACCACACTGTGTCGTCTGTATAGGGGCTTTCTTCACACCAGCCTCTCCCTGGTTGACAAGCAGAACGTCTCCACCCACACAGCTTCCTGTCTGCATTAACATGACTTCATTATTCCACTGTCTTCCTCCAGGTGAGTTTACTATTGCCCAGAAAATTGCAAATTACTTTGTCTTTCCAAAATTTTCCTAAAAGACCTGTCAGCTTTTCGATAGAAAGCATTAAAGATAGGTTACACTCTCAAGGCTCTTTCAACCCTGCTTTAAAATCATTGCCTTACTGTGTCCAACAATTCTAAACGATTCCATTAGTGGGATACAACTATCCTAATCAAGGCCCAGTCAGTTGAAAACCCACTTTAAACCAGACTTCAGAAATGTCAGTAAAAATCCTGGGTTTGGCCTCCTCCCTCTGGGTCTCCTTCCTTAGTACAGTAAGAATAAAAACAGCTTTGTCTGCTTATCAACATTGTTTAGATGATATTTTGGGGGAGTTGGAATTTGATAACACAGAAAGAAAAGAGAAAAAGAGAGGTAAAAGGCAGCAGAGTGATACTAGGGACATGTCACTCAGGCAGGTAATCATATCATGCAGTAGTAGTGACGTTCTAGGGCCCAGTGCCAACATGGTACATGGGCCTTCCTTGAATGTACAGCAGGAAAATGGTCATCAGCTGCATGTACCTCCCAGGTTAAATTTGCTGCCCTCATGTGAGCTGTGTAGAAAGGTTGCAAACTTGGTTCCCCATCCCCCAGGTAGAAGGGAAAGTCACATTGGCTAAAGAATGGTCTTTCAGTTTCTTTCAGTCTCCTTTCAGGAAAACGTTCAGTTTTTCACATTCTACAACCTATATCTCATTTCCCTTCCCAAGATGGCATCTGGGCAAGGGGTGCTTACTGAGCCCTCAGGGCTGCACCCACGGTCCTCCATGGCCTCTCAACAATGGCCACTGCTCACTCTGTTGGCATATGCTGCCTATGGTCCTCCTCCCAGCTCAGCTGGGTCTGGTGCTGCTCCCTGCTAGCCTTGCCGCATCTCCCTCTCTAAGGGACAAAGTCTGACTGTGACATTCAGTCCCAAGCTGAGGGGTTCACTCTTCGATCTTGGCTTACAGAATCTAGATTTCTCCCTCTAGGAGCCCACCCCAGGGTGTCCTCTGGCTGTGAACTGTCTTCCGCACCCTCCACAAGGCCCACATCACTATGCGTGACCCCTACACGCATCTGTCCTTCCATGCCCAGCTTTGGTACTCACTGCACACAAGTGGGACGCCCCACGTTGGGTGAAGGACACCAAGGTGTTCTCTGCCCAGCATCCCACATGGAAAGTAGGACAAAAGACATTTCCTTTTGTCTTTTGTAGGTCCCTTTAACCTACTCACATGTCAACCCTCCTCTAAAATGTCAGCCAGGAGAGCAAAACCGGGGCTTATATTACTGCTCGAGGGGTGCCACAACAAAATACTACAGACTGGGAGTCTTAGTCTACAGAAATATATTGTCTCACAGTTCTGGAGACTGGAAGTTAAAGATCAAGGTGTCAGCAATGTTGGATTCTTTTGAGGCCTCCCTCTTTGGTCTGCAGGTGACCATCTTCTTCCTGCATCTTCATAAGGTCTTCCATCTGTGCCAGTCTGTGTCCTAAACTCCTTTTGTTATAAGGATTTTGCATTTTCCTCAATTGGAGAGTCTTCCAGGGGCTCTCAGAGATTCTAGAAATTCTAGAATGGGGGAGGACTTCTAAATGGGGTCAAAATTCTGCAGTAACAAAATGGGTTTAGCGAGCTAACAAAAATTCATATCTCGGTGATATCATGACCTCTTTTGTACCCTCACATTCTGAGGACAAGGAATATCCATTTTCTTTGAATTAGGTTGAAAAAGAAAAAAAGTTAAAAAAGGATGCCTGGTTAATTGACAATATTTTCATGGTCATTTGTTTTTTAATAAGCAGTTTTGAGACTACTTACCACATAACTTTTGACCTACTATCCCTTTCAACTTAAATATGTTTCTTGTATGGATTTTTTAATAATTTTACTTCCTATATTAGAGTAGTTGTTAGTATTTAATGATGAGCATGAAGCCAGCTGAACATTCTTTAGATTTTCAAGGTACCTGATTGAATTTATCAGCCTCTTTCTCATACATAGCTTCTTTACTGCCTCTCTGAATGATTAGAGTGCTTCCATAATTGTGCCAAGCATTTAGTGACAATCAAACACTCCTAATCAGAAAGTAGCTGTAAGACGTGCTAGATAAGGACTCCTGGTTTTCTACCTAATGAAGGACCAACAGCTCCCTCTAGTGAAATTACGGGGGTATTAAATGTTCATATTACCTGAATTAGGAACCCAATTAAACCAGCACAAATTCAAGTTTAAACTTCATTTTATTGCAGATTTTCATAAGTAGAATAAAAACTTGTAAGTGAAAATTCTAGTTGTCAGTTAGGAACAACTTAAACAATATGTCACTTATTCATTTTGTAACAAAGACTTTAATATACCATGCATTTATTTAAATGGTCTTAAATCTGAAAAAACACAGATAAAAGTGAATTTAATATCCCATTTTAACTTATCAAGATATAATCATAAGCTTTGTTTAAAGTAGCAAATATTGATATATTACTAGTAAGGACGAAATATTTTGACTGTATTTTCATGAGAAATTAGAAATATGATTAAGTAACTGCTACTAATACATTTGGGAAAAATTATAAAATACTTAGAAAGAAGCGCATATTTAATTTTTCTTTTCAAGATTTTCTCCAAGTGTGAACAACGCTGAGTAGAGATTGGTGACATTCTTCCTTAACTGCTGCATTCATCGAAATGTAAAATTATTCTGCATCATTCTAAGTTAATATGCAACAAGAGAGAAAAGATTGCCAGAAGACTTTTAAAATTAAACTGAAAAAGACCCAAAGGCTAAAATTAGATGGCGCCACAAATTGCATACAGAAATCAAATCAATAAGATTTGATAATCTAATGGAAGGCTTGACAGAGAAAAAAATCATTTCATGTTCTACTACCGCGTTTTCCCCAAAATAAGACCAAGTCTAACATTAATTTTTGCTCCAAAAGACATCCAAAGGGGGATGTCATCCTGAATAATCATGCTAAGGCTCATTTTCCGGTTAGGTCTTATTTTCGGGGAAACGCGGTAGTCATTGAATATGAATGTTAATAAATGGTATTTATTCACAATCTAATTGTATTCACTTAACAGGTTAGAGACAAACTACTATAAATTAAATTTAAAAATGTAAGCTATATAAAGTTGGTTAACATTTACTATCAACCCACGATTTTTTCTGCCTTCAATAAAATGCATGAAAAGAAGATCAAACTTTGAACCAGGGCGTGAAACATTCAAAGTTGTTTGAGTTTTCAGGCAGAAATACAAATCTAATAATCTATGGTTAACTACAGAGTTTCTCATATAAATACCTAGAAAAATGAGTTTCAAAACAGGAAAATTAGTTTTCATAAACAGAACCTGATAAGTCAAAAAAATACATCTTAATGTATGCAATTTTTGGAATGAGTTCTAAATTTGGAGTCCTTGTAATGTCCAACAGTGGTTATCTGGGCCTATCTATCCTGCCCAAACCTCTTCAAACACACCTGTCCTGACCACAGAAATGCATGGGCATGAGAAGAACCACTGCTTCTGGCTAAGGAGTTAATATAGCCAATCTTCTGTTTGCCTGCTTTTAAAATCCTCTGTGCCTCCTCGATGACCTTGGTTCTTTGATTCTGCTTTTTTTCTTCTTCCTACATATACAAGGTAGGACAATTAACTTTGTGAACTCATTCTAGAAAAAGTGCTACATACCTCATTGCTAAATATCACTACAGTCACCTTCGAAGTACTCCCCTTGGGAAGCTATGCACCAATGCCAGTACCCAGTCTACCCTTTAAAGCAATTTTGGAACTCTTTTTCTGGAATGACCATCAGAGCTGGCGTCGTACTACCCTTGATGTCCTGAATATCATCAAAATGTTTTCCTTTCAATATTTCCTTTATCTTTGGGTGAGAAAAGAAGTCATTGGGGGCCAGAGTAGGTGAGTAGGGATGGTGTTCCTATACAATTATTTGTTTACTGGCTAAAAACTCCCTCATAGACAGTGCTGTATGAGCTGGTGCATTGTGGTGATGCAAGAGCCATGAATTGTTGGCGAAAAGTTCAGATCTTTTTTGTCTAACTTTTTCATGCAGCCTTTTCAGTACTTTCAAATAGTAAACTTGCTTAACTGTTTGTCTAGTTGGTACAAATTCATAATGAATAATCCCTCTGATATAAAAAAAGGTTAGCAACATCTTTGCAACAAGTTCATGAACTTAATTATCAGACCTCATGTGCTCTCAAAAGCTTAGCGAGGGGAACAAGAAAATAAAGCATGTTTCTAAGAGTAGTTTTTCTTCAATCATTGTAACTGAGACTATATTGACATAATATGACAACTGTTAAGATGAAAAGGCAGTAGTGATTCCAACAGTGGGTACTAGATACCGTGACCAATTCTTCTGCTTACATGGACTAAATATGCTAGGCTACAGACTAATTACACCATATTGATAAACTGACAAGAAATTAAGACATACATACAGGCCAAAAGCTAAGCAAAAGTAGAACCTGAAATAAAAGTAGATAGGAGCTAGGTTTTAGCCCTGAGTACATTTGCGAAATCTGGTGCTTTGGACTTTGGTTTTTATGGCTAGTCCAAGAAGGCGAATCCTACAGGAGACCCCCCTTGCATTAAGCAGGAAACTCAAATAATTACCCTCTTGTTGTCAGAGTGGATTAAAGATACTGATCCCCTATATATTTCTGACTATTATGTGATTTTGTTAAAAATCAGTTACAAAATGATAACTAAAAATCTTCCACTGTTTTAAATAACCCAGTTCAAAGAGGAAATCAAAATAAAACTTAGAAAATATTTTGAATACAAAAAGGAAATATTACAAATCAATATTTATAGAATATAGTTAAAGCAACACTTAAAGAGACATTTATAGCTTGAAACATATATTGTGGAGAATAAAATTTAATGAATTAAACATCCATTTTAAGAAGACACCAAAAAAACAGCAATATTAACTCCAAAAAGTATAAGAAAGAAACTAAAAAAGATAAGAGCAGAAATTATGAAATTGAACAACATATAATTGGAAGGCCTAACAAGGTCAAACGTTAGTTCTTTGGAAAGACTAATAAATTTGGTGAAATTGAAGAAGTAGAAGTATAAAAAACAACATCAAAAATGTAAAGAGGAGACCATATTTGCCTGGGTCCTCTATGAATCTCATGCCAGGGTGGCATTAAATGTGCAAGAACACTGTGTCTCTAAGAGAGAAAATGGGCAGATGCTGGGAGAGCCAGGGAAGGAAGGAATTTGGGGCAGGAAACTACAGTTCAGTTCTAATGAAAGTTGAAGAAGACCACTGAGGAGTCCCTAAGCCAAATTACCTGTCAGACCCATCAGAGGCAGCCCCTGTATTAGTCAGGGTTGGTTCTTTAGAGAAACAGAACTAATGCATACATATTCATTCTCACCCCTTCTCAGTTCAGAGTTGCCCACTCTGCATTCACAGTCCCAAAGGCAAGACAGATCACGGAGGTGTCCACTGGGATCACCCAAGTTCCACGTGTTTCCTTTCTTCCCACAGCTCTTTTTTTCAAGTGATCAGGTGATTCCTCTTCCTGCTGGTTTGTCCCTAGGTACAAGGAGCCCAAAGTATAAATGGGACCCCTGCGCTGTCTCCCAGCCTGAATGTGACACAAGCAGCAAAGCAACATGTATTATTCTCAATTTTGTAATTTTGAACAAAAAAGGGAGTCGCAACAAAATACATGCAGTGTGATTCCATTTTTACATGAAATTTAGAAACAATTTATATAAGTACATGATATAAATTATGAAAAGTTTATTTTATATAAATGACACTTAGGAATGTGAACATATAGTAAAACTATGTAGAAAAGCTAAAATATAAAATAAAATATAAATATAAAATAATTGTTCTCTCCAAGTGAAGAGGAAATGTGATAGGATTAGTGAGGGACACACTTGGGACTTCCAAGGTCATGGTAATGGGTCATTTGTTAATCTCAGCTGTGTGCACACAATTGTGAGTTGTATCCATATTTTTCCCTTTAATATCTTTGTATATCCTCAATATTGTTGAATTGCCCAGATGAGACATTTTTTATGACAGAAATTTGAGTGAAATACAATACTGCCTTCAAGATGCTTACTGTCCTTAAATGATAAGAGTACAAAGTAGAGATTGAAAAGCAAATAAGAATCTTGCACATCAAATAATGTAAGAAGAGAGGATCGAGAGCTATTAAGTAGGAGAAGATTTGCAAAAGGAGTGACAATGGAAATGGAACTTGGAGGAAGAGCGTGCACAATGGGATCTGATGGTTCTAGGTAAGTCTCAGTGAGGAGAGCCCCGGCTGAGGCTGGAAGTCCTGTGGAGCAGACAGAGGAGAGAATAGTCATTCAGACAAGATTCCAGCTGAAATACATAGAAGGGATGAACATTTTTGTCTAGTTCACAGTTGACTATGATAATTCAGGGCAGGAAACTGAAAATAAAAGTACCACTTGTGAGTGACAATTTACTCGCATTTCTTCATTTTTTAGAAAGGCTCCGAGTGGAAAGCCAACACTGTCCATCCTTAAACATCCCCAGGAAACAAGCAATCTGCCTGTCATTCAGGGTGTCAGGTGGGGTCTCAGCTCCCACTTCCCACATAAGAACACAGGACATGGGGAGGCCACAACAGAACACCCACGGAGCCATAGATAGGGGAGTCATACCACTATAGTCTCACTAGAGGCTGGGTTGGAGACACAGGAAGCAGGAGCCACTCTATCCGCAACCTGCCACTTCTCTCTGCCAACCAACCTCACTTGCTAACTGCAATCCACGCTTGCTAGCTCAGCCACCATCTTCTTGCTAGCCCCCATTTTCTACTAGCATAGCCATGGCAGTTATATTAGTGGCCAATGGCTCCCTGGTTACAGCTGACGGCCAACTAGCCACAGGTGATGGCCATCCAATCACAGTTGATGGCCATTTACTACCCGAGTGAGCATCTTTCCACGTGAGGGCGAGAGCCTGGAAACTGCACTCTGAGGCTCTGTCCCCACACTACCCTTAGATACAAATTGAAGGTTGGCACTCAGGCACTTAGGTGAAAGTCTTGCCCATGACACATGGCGAGTGAGGAATAAAGCAGGATGTATATATTCAAACCTTACAGTGTACAGCATTGAACTTTAAGAATAATCCATGTCCTTTACCAGCTATCAGATATATTTTAGATAAAGGAAAACCTCGAAGCTATATATAAAGAGAAAACATACCCCAAGTAACAACAAGATCGACACCAGGAAATTGAATCATAAGGAAAGTGTGTTATTCACAAAGAAAAGTTTCTTTCATGGACTCCTTCTTTTATTGGGAATTACTTGTGCTCCATTACACAGTTCTCAGTCCTAGAGCTTCCAGGGATTGGCAGTGATTATGCAACATGATCGATAAACGACCAATAACTCGGCCGGGGTGGCTGGAGTGCAATCTACTTTGCACTTTGTGATTGAAAATCCTCTCAAACTGTCACTTGTAATTTTGGCTTTATTCCAAATCTAATTAACACGTTAAAGTAGAATGACTTTGGAGATTTGTTGGTTGAATGTGGGCTGATAAAAACAGTATCTCCAACAGGCCAATTGCGGTGATTTCCACAAGACTTGTATCCTTAACAGAGCAGGTATTGTGATAGTTCCGGTAGTCAGAAAACCTGAATTATAACTTGATTCTACCACCACTTGGCCATGGGAACTTAAACAAAACACTTCACCTTTGTGAGATAGATCAGAATTGTTCTTTAAATAAGGGGAAACAGCACTCCCAACTCCATAGAGTTCTCATGAAAATCTGAAAATGAAGGTGGTATTTGAAAACGAAGAGATTCCACAAAAAATATAAATATTATTTTTCCTAATTAAACAACTTAGAAAATTAATTTATGTTTTAAGCTTTATAAAGGTAAATGTATATAAAGTAAACAGTACACATTTAAAATACAATTTGGTAAAATTTAGCATATACATGCGTACATACTACACACACACACACACACACACACACACACACACACACACACACACACCCTAAAATTTCTTCATATCCCTTGGTAACCTTCCCCGCTCTTCCCACCACATCTCCAGGTAAGCAATGATGTGCTTTCTACCATTATAGATTACTTTGTATATTCAGGAATTTTATATAAATGAGATCATAAAGTATGTATTCCTCTGTGTGTATTGCTTCTTTAATTCAGCGTAATTATTTTCAGATTCATCCATGTTGTTGTGGATATCCATAGTTTGTTTCTTTTTTGCTGAGTATTATTTTTCTTGCTGAGTATTATTCTACTATTGCATATACTACAATTTATTTATCTTTTTCCTTGTTGATGGACATTTGGGTTATTTCCAGATTTGGCTATTATAAATAAATTGCTATAAATATTCATGTATAAATTTGTGTAGACATATGCATTCATTTGTCTTGAGTAAACACCTAGGAGTGGAATGACTGAATGACATACATGATTAGTGTATGCTTAAGTTTTTAAGAAGCTGCCAAACTGTTTTCCAAAACAGTCGTACCACTTTATAGTCCCACTAGCAGTGTATAGAGTTATGCTAACACTTGGCATGGTTAATCTTCTGAAATTTAGCTATTCCAGGGGTATTTCAACTGTAGTTGTATTTTATTATGGTTTTGATTTACATTTCTCTGATGGATAATGATGTTGAACATATTTTCACATGCTCATATATTATACACACATCTTTTTAGTGAAATGTCAAATTATTTTGCCCATCTTTAATTGAGTTGTATGTTTTCTTATTATTGAATTCTGATAATCCTTATATGATCTGGATACAAAGTCCTTTATCATATATGTGATTTGCAAATCTTTTCTCTGTTTGCAACTTGTCTTTCGTTTTTTTTTTTTAAACTGTGTCTTTCAGAGAATAGATGTTCTTAATTTTTATGAAGTCCATTTTATCAATTTTTTTCTTTTGTGAGTTTTGCTTTTGGTGTTGTATCTAAGAAGTCTTGGTTTATTTAAACCAAGATCACAAAGATTTTTCTCTTGTGTTTTCTCCCAGGAGTTTTATAGTTTTAGGTTTTACATTTGGTCTATGGTGCATTTTTATATATGGTGTGAAGTATGAGGTATGGATGGAAGTTCCTCTCTCTCTCTCTCTCTCTCTCTCTCTCTCTCTCTCTCTCTCTCTCCTCTCTCGTCTCTCTCTGTTATTCACATATGGATACTTAATTTTTCCAGCATCATTTGTTGAAAAAGCTATCCATTACCATTAAAATGCACCTTAGTAAAAAATCAATTAAATATATGTGTATACATTCAGACTATTTCTGGACACTCTATTTGTATGTTTTTATGCCAAGACTACATTGACTTGATTACTGTAGCTTTATAATAAGTCTTGAAATCAGTTAGTATAAGTCTCCTGACTTTGTTCCTTTTCTTCAAAGTTGTTTTGGTCCTTTGCATATTCATACAAATTTTAGAATTAGTTGGTCGATTTCAATAAGAAAGCTTGCTGGGATGTTTGTCGACATTTATCAAATCACATATCTCTTTGGGGAAAATTGATATTTTTAATAATGTTGAATCTTCCAATTCATGAATATAATTTCACTTAGCAATAGTTTGTGGTTTTCAACACAATTCTTACACATTTCTTTGTCAAATCTATCAAATATTTTATAATCTTGATGCCATTGTAAATGGTATTTTTTTAACTTAAATGTATAATTTTTTGTTGCTAGAATATATAAGTAAACCAATTTTGCATATTAACATTCTATCCTGGAACCTTGCTAAACTAAACTCACTTATTAGTTATTTTAGGTCTTTGTATATTCTGTAGGATTTTCTACATGTCATTTGTGAATAAAGACTGTTTCCCCTTTTCCTTTCTGATCTAAAAGACCTTTTCCCCCTCTCTCAATGTATTGGCTAGGACCTCTAGTATAACATTGAACACAAGTGGTGAGAGTGGACCTCTTTCCTTCTTTCTGATTTGAGGGGGAAAGAATTTAGTCCTTAGTCAGTGAGTATGATGTTAACTGTAGGTATTTTGTAGATGCTCTTTAGCAGGTCTAAAAATTTCCTTTTATTTCTAATTTGTAGAGATTTTAATCAGAAATGGATGTTCAAATTTTTCAAATGAATATCTGACAAAATAGACTTTAAAATGAAGAACATATTAAAAGACAAAATGGGCACTATATAATAATAAAGGGGTCGATCCGACAAGAGGACATAACCCTATTAAACATCTATGCACCCAACATAGGAGCACCTAAATATATAAAACAGATATTGACTGACATAAAGACAGAGATCAACAGTAACACTATCATAGTAGGGGAATTCAACACACCTCTGACAATAAGGGACAGGTCTTCCAGACAGAAAATCAATATGGAAACAACAGCCTTAAATGATACATTGGACCACTTGGATTTAATTGATATTTTCAGAGCATTTCACCCCAATGCTGCAAAATACACGTTCTTCTCAAGCACACATGGAATATTGTCCAAGATAGACCATATGTTAAGCCACAAAACAAGTCTTGATAAATTTAAGAAAATTGAAATCATACCAATTGTCTTCTCTGACCACAGTGCTATGAAATTGGAAATGAACTACAGGAAAAAAACTGGAAGACACACCAATTCATGCAGGCTGAATAACATGTTACTAAATAATGAATTGGTCCAGCAAGAGATCAAGGAAGAAATCAAAAGATATCTCGAGACAAATGAAAATGAAAACACGACGACCCAATGTCTATGGGATGCCGTGAAAGCAGTCCTAAGAGGGAAATTCATAGCATTTCAGGCCTACCTAAAGAAGCAAGAAACATCACTAATCAACAGTTTATCTTCACACTTAAAGGGATCTGGAAGAAGAAAAGCAAAATAAGCCCAAAGGGAGCACAAGAAAGGAGATAATAAAGATCAGAGCAGAAATAAATGAAATAGAAACCAGAAAAACAATACAAAAGATCAATGAATCCAAGAGTTGGTTCTTAGAGAAGACAAACAAAATTGACAAACCTTTAACCAGACTCATTAAAAAAAAGAGAGGACCCAAATTAATGAAATCAGAAATGAAACAGGAAAGTGACAACAGACACTGCAGAAATACAAAAAAATTTAAGAAATTACTACGAGCAACTATATGCCAACAAATTTGACAATCTAGAAGAAATGGACAATTTTCTAGAGGCGTACAACATTCCAAGGCTAACTCAAGAAGAAACAGAAAACCTGAATAGATTGATTATCATCAGGGAAATTGAATCAGTAATCAACAATCTCTCAACAAACAAAAGCCCTGGACCAGATGGCTTTACAGGTGAATTTTACAAAAAGTTCAAAAAAAAAGAATTATCACCTATTTCCTCGAGCTCTTCCAAAAAATCCAAAAGGAGGGAAGACTCCCAAACACTTTTTACGAAGCCACTATCACCCTGATCCCAAAATCAGACAAGGACACCAAAAAAAAAAAAAAAAAAAAAAAAAAACACACAAAAAACTACCAGCCGATATCGCTAATGAACATAGATGCAAAAATCCTCAACAAAATATTAGCGAACAGAATTCAGCAATATATTAAAAAGATCATACACCATGATCAAGTGGGATTCATCCCTGGTATGCAAGGGTGGTTCAACATCCACAAATGAATTAATGTGATACACCACATTAACAAAATGAAAAATAAAAATCACATGATCATATCAATAGATGCAGAAAAAGCATTTGATAAAATCCAGCAGCCATTTATGATAAAAACCCTTAAGAAAGTGGGAATAGAGGGATCATACCTCAACATAATAAAGACCATATATGATAAACCCACAGCTAACATCATACTCAATGGGGAAAAGCTAAAACTATCCCCCCTAATATCAGGAACAAGGCAAGGCTGCCCACTATCTCCACTTCTATTCAACATAGTGCTGGAAGTTCTAGCCACAGCAATCAGACAAGAAAAAGAAATAAAAGGCATCCAAATTGGTAAGGAGGAAGTAAAATTGTCATTATATGCAGATGATATGATACTATATATAGAGAACCCTAAAGACGCCACCAAAAAACTATTAGAGCTGATAGATAAATTTAGTAAAATAGCAGGATACAAAATTAATATTCAGAAATCAGTTGCATTTGTGTATACCAATAATAAAACATCAGAAGAAGAAATTAAAAAAGCAATTCCATTTACAATTGCTCCAAAGTCTATAAAATACCTGGGAATAAATTTAACCAGAGAAGTAAAAGATCTGTACTCAGAAAATTATAAGACACTAAAGAAAGAAATGAAAGAAGATACAAATAGATGGAAGCACATACCATGTTCATTGATAGGAAGAATTAATATAGTTAAAATGTCCATACTGCCTAAGGCAATATACATATTCAACACAATTCCTATCAAACTACCAATGACGTTTTTCACAGAAATTGAACATATAAACCTAAAATTTATATGGGCCCATGAAAGACCCCAGATAGCCTCAGCAATCTTGAGAAATAAGAACAAAGTGGGAGGTATAACAATACCTGACATCAAATTATACTGCAAGCCTACAGTAATTAAAACAGCATGGTACTGGCATAAAAACAGACACATAGATCTATGGATCCGAATAGAAAGTCCAGAAATAAATCCATGCCTATATGGCCATTTAATCTACAGCAATGGAATCAAGAATGTATGGTGGGGTAAAGACAATCTATTCAATAAATGATTCTGGGAAACCTGGACAGACACATGCAAAAAAATGAAGCTGGACCACCTTCTTACACCATATACAAAAATAAATTCAAAATGGATTAAAGACTTAAATGTAAGATCTGAAACCATAAAATACCTAGAAGAAAATATAGGAAGAAACTTCACAGACATTACCCGGAGTAAGATTTTTACTGATATATCCCCTCAGGCATGGGAAGTAAGAGAAAAATAAACATGTGGGATTACATCACACTAAAAAGTTTTTTCACGGCAAAGGAAACCATCAATAAAACAAAAAGGGATCCTACTGAATGGGAAAAGATATTTACCAATGATATATCTGATAAGGGGTTAATAACACAAATTTATAAAAAACTCACTCAACTCAACTCCAAAAAAACAAACAACCCGATTAAAAAATGGGCAGAGGACTTGAAGAGACATTTTTCTAAAAAGGACATACAGGTGGCAAACAGCTATATGAAGAAATGCTCAACCTCACTAACCATCAGAGAAATGCAAATAAAAACCACAATGAGATACCACCTCACCCCAGTCAAAATGGCTATCATCAATAAATCAACAAACAACAAGTGCTGGTGCGAATGTGGAGAAAAGG
The DNA here is from genome assembly GCF_964194185.1 of Rhinolophus hipposideros. Taxonomy (NCBI): domain Eukaryota; kingdom Metazoa; phylum Chordata; class Mammalia; order Chiroptera; family Rhinolophidae; genus Rhinolophus; species Rhinolophus hipposideros. Next base: position 49,229,981 of record NC_138063.1, read on the forward strand.
GAATGCTTGTGCACTGTTCAACAGGAGAGATTGCAGATTGGTGCAGCCAATATGGAAAACAGTATGGAGGTATCTCAAACATCTAAAAATGGAACTACCTTATGATCCAGCAATTCCACTCCTAGGTATCTATCTGGAGAAATCCAAAACTCCAATTCAAAAATCTTTATGCACTCCTATGTTTATTGCAGCACTATACACAATAGCCAAGAAATGGAAACAACCGAAATGCCCATCGGTAGATAACTGGATTAAGAAACTGTGGTACATTTATACAATGGAGTATTACGCAGCCATAAAGAATAAAGAAATCTTACCATTTGCAACAACATGGATGGACCTAGAGAACAATATGTTAAGTGAAATAAGTCAGACAGAGGAAGACAAATACCATATGATCTCACTTATATGTGGAATCTAAAGAAAAGAATAAGTGAATGAACTAATCAGAAACAGTTTTGGAGACAAAGAGGGAAAACTGAGGGTGGCTAGATGGGCGGGGGGATGGGGATAAGGGGGAAGGTGAGGGGATTAGAAAACAGTCGGTAACCACAAGATGGCCATGGGGTTTTGAAAACTAATTTGGGGAACGTAATCAATAATGTTGTAAAGATTTTGTAGGGTAACCAATGGACACGTGTCCCATCTGGGAGACCACCTCAGGGATCATGTAGATGCCTGATCACTGCACTGCACACCTGAAGCTGAACAATAATGAATGCCAACTGTAATTTTACATATATAAATATGTGTATATGTATGTATATACTTACAAGAAGTGAAGTACAGCATTAGGAATAGAGAGTGGAAATGTAATGGTTCTGTGCGATGTCAGAGGGATAGTGGATGGGGGAAGGGGTTTCACACACTGTGAAATGATAAACGTCTAAGTATTACTTTGTCTTGTGCACCTGAAACTAATAATAATAAAAAAAAATTTTCAAATGATTTTCCTGCATCTGTTAAAATGATCAGGTAGTTTTTCTTTTTTAGTCTGTTAATATATGAATTATTCTGATTGATTTTCAAATGTTAAATTAACCTTGCATTTCTGGAATAAACCCCACTTGGATATGATGTATTATTCTTTTTATATAGTGCTTGATTGGTTTTGCTATAATTTTGTTAAGGATTTTTATATCTGTGTTTCTGAAGGAAATTGTCTGTAGTCTTCTTTCCTGTAATACTTAGGTCTGGTTTTGGTATCTGAATAATGCTGGCCTCATAGGATGAGTGTTAAGTATTTCCTCCCCTGCAATTTCATTGAAGAGTTTGTGTAGATTCTGTCTTGTTTCTTTCATTACTGTTTGATGGATTTTAACAAGAGAGTTGTGAGCACTACATAGAAAGCTCTGGAGATCTGCAAAGCGGTCTGCAGAAAGTCATATTTTCTTGTTTCTTTGCCTCCTTAACACATTATGATTGGATAACAATAACATTGTGATTTTACCTTGTTAGAGTCTGGATATTTTGTGTTACTACATTTTTGAACTTTGTTCTGGAATGCCATTTATTTCCTTGAAAATAATGTTGGGATTTTTGTAGCTTGCTTTTTTTAAATTAAATTTATTGGGGTGACATTGGTTAATAAAATTATATGTTTCAAGTATACAATTCTATATCATCTATGTAGTACATTGTGTTTTCACCTCCCTAAGTCAAGTGGCTTGCTTTTAAGCTGTGTTAGCTGGACCCAAGCAGATTGTATTTTAAAGTTGTTTTAGTACTGAGGTCATGCCATATGAGTACTCTACCAAATGTAGTATAAATAACATGGTTTTTCCACTTTGGAATACAAATGATTGCTGGGCTTGTGTGAGTTGAAGCAGTTATTCTCACTGATCCTTTTAGGTGGCTCTTCTCCTGGCATTGAGTACTGTGATCACAAGCACACACGCTGAGCAGTATCAGCTGCAGACTGGAGAGGGCCCCTTTGCAGATCTCCAGAGCTTTCTCTCTATGTAGCTCTCACATCTCTGGTACTCTGCCTTGCAAACGCCAGCCCCTTTGGCCTCTCCATACTCCTAGCATTGTCTCCTGAACTCAGGGAGACTGCCCAGATGCTGCTGGTAGCACTCCAATCCAGGTAGTAAGCAGGCAATGGTAGGGCTACCTTATTTGTCTCTCCTATTTCAGGAATCATTGTTCTGCACTGATATCCAATGTCTGAAACTCATTGTTTCATGTATTTTGTCCTGTTATTTAGACAGCCTTGTTGAAAGTCTCACATTTACTATTTATACTAATTTTGATCTCCATGATTCTGTCCTTTCTACTTGTCTCTCCTCTTCTAATCAGATGTTAGAATTTCATTAAACCAACACCATGTTAAATGGGAATCCAGGGTTTGGAGGAAAGAAGGAACAGGAAACTAATAAAGAGAAAAATAAAATAGTTCAATCCATCTTCACTGGGTTCCTCCTACCTGCGAGGCACTGTGCTTAGTGCCAAGCAGATATCAGACGTTTGCATAAGCCATAGTCCCTCAGAGAGAATTAGAGTCTAATGCAGTAATGGAAAACAACTTTTTTGAGACTTAGGAATTTCTCTGTAAAAAGAGAGAAACCCCTACCCACTTATCCTGTTCTTTTCTTCTCCCTTTATTCATTTCCTAAGTCTCCTAAAAAAAGTATTTCCCCAATAAGACAGCATATGTTTGCTGCTTGGAAGTTCTGTGTGTGCACGATCCTTCTCCTCACCACTGTGGGCTTCCTGAGGCTGCCTACTCAACCATTCAGCCTTGATTTGAGAAGTAACAATAAAGCCATTAGCTGCCTCCACTTCGAGATGATCTTGCAAAACCTGATTTTTGTCCTCATCTCAGTTCAATTACGTGTTCTGTTTTCCTGAATTTCCTGATGCCTTATTTATGTTGGGCACACAGGCTGCTGTGCTGGCCTTGTTAGAACAGTTTGTGCCCTTGCAGGAGCGTTCCGTTCGGCTACATTTGTGTCACACATTTACTACACAATAAAAGGCTGAAGCTAGCAGGTTCAAGGAAATGTCATCCTGTGATGGGTGTGAAGCTCAGCTGCTCTTCCATCTTCCAAAGAAACATTACTTTAAATTGATTTGTCATTTGCAAAACCACAGTCCTAGTAAATGTTTCATTAGAGGGTGCTATTGGCTTTTACTGGGACATGGCGATCTCTGAAGACTCCAAATTTGATCTAACTCTTAGACTTTTACTTATTTTTTGTACTGTCAACCAAATCAAGTGATATCTTCTCCTTAATAATAGCCAAAAAAAGGTATATATATTCCACAAACATGCCTTGTGGAAGGGAAACATAGGAAGTTGTTTAGAAGTAGAGACAACCACTTGCCAGTCTGTATTTAGTGAAAACCTATGAGCTCTCCAGGTAACATGTTCCAACTTCTTAGGAGGCAATTTAGTGGCCATATTTTGTTACTTGTTCATTCTTTTTGAGTCTCACTTTTAATCCAAGAAGATTTTCAAAGTATTATTTTCAAACACATACAGTCAGTGATTTTCCCAAAGAGAATTCTAATGGAATAAATCTCTATCACTTTACATCAGAGTTCCAAGTACAAGGACAGATCTCTAAGAGATGGAATAACTAAGAAAGGCTAAAGGAGAAGGTAGGAATGGAGTTGGATTTTGACACACGAATAGGTTTAATGAACACAGAGGAAAAGGGAAACCATTTCATGCTATTTTCTGAACTTCCAAGCTATTCATATATTAACTCTTCCTAACTAGAAGCATGACAGAAAGAGTTGGATATTCTTATCATAGTGAGTTGGTTCTTATGATTTCTAAGTCATTTAGGAAGATGTCAAAGCATGCATTCCAGAGGGGATCTGGAGTAGAACGCATGGGAGAGAATGTATGGAGGCAGGGATGTGTGTCACGTGGTAGTGATCATTGCAGTGAAAACTGTGTTAACCATATCTGTCACCTCTCTTACTATCAATGTATTGCAGAATCACATTATATAATATATTGGAATCAAACTATAAAGTTAGCCTGCAAGGCAAAAATTATATATGTATAACCAAATAATATATAAAATGTAGACCCTGAGAAAGAAGATATCTACCAAGAAGGGCTCCTGATGGCTAACTGGGCTCAAATTTAAAAGCAGGGTCTAGCAGCCATTTCTACACAGGGGCCTCTCCTGTAAACCACTATTAAGAGAGAAATCTACATTAAGTTTCCTGCTTCCCACACGGAACTACCTGCCTGCTCTGTGTGCTTGCGTCTGAGCCAGCCCTTATAAAGGAATTCCTGGAACAGCATTTCAACAGATAGGACTGAGGCTTTCCCTGTCCAATTAAAGCTGTGCAATCAACCAATCAAAGAAGCTTCATTCTGACTAATCAGGACAGTGCTTTTTGGACCAATGAAACTGTGAGGATTTGGAGTCAGATGGACCAATCAGGTACGGGGGGGGGGGGGATTTCTGTCACCTCCCCTCTGGCTTAGGAAGCACACTTCCCCTTTTTATCAAAGACTGGAGATTGTGGTCCCCCAGCTGCAGCTGAAACACCAAAGATGAAACAGCAAAGACGTCTCACTGAACCAGAGGAGAGAAGTGTGCAGGGCAGAGCCGAGCTGTCTAGGCCAAAGAAGGGCTTAACCCCAGGGCCACATCGCAGCCATGTTGCTTCATGATTGAGCTGTAGCACTATTGAGCTGTTTGCGCTGAATAGTTTCCCTCGTTAAGGCAACCCAAACTGGGGATTTCTGTTGGTGTTGAATTTACACCAATGAGCATCAGTTTTCAAAATTACACACACTCACTCCTTCACACACACTCATTTCCACATTCACTCATTCACACTCAGTTACTTACACACACACACACACACACACACACACACAATTTTAATAACATCCTGCAGCATTAGAACAGCAAAGCAAGAATGCAAAATCAAACACATGGTTAATTCAAAGCACGGGGGGAGGCCATTTCGTTACCGTGCATTATTCTCCTTTCTCTTGACACAAGTGTCCTGAAATTTACTCCAGGTCATTGCAGCTTAGTTAACAAACATCTCCCACCCCACACCAACTTAGAACATCAACCAGACATATGAGGCCAGGTGATCTGAAATTTTTATTTAAATGGACTTCTCTTTTGAGGACCACCAAGAGAGGCAAAAATTCCAAGTCATTTTGAATCAGGAGGAAAATGTTTCCTATTTAACAAATTGTTTTTGTGATAACCAGATAAGCTATCTGAAAAACAAAACAACTAAGTTGGATCCTTCTCTCATATAACAAAAAATAAACAAATTTCAGCTGGATCAAAAATTTAAAGACTTAAAATATTAAAACTGATATATTAGAAGAAAACATATTTAAAAATTGTAGTCTCCTCAAGGAGAAGGAAATCACAAAGAAAAATATGATCCAAAGCACAGAAGCTATAAAATATAAAACTTTCTACCAATCTAGAGAGACACATAATTTTTCACGTTCTCCTGTGCTAGTCCTTTGCCCTTCTCTGTCCATTTCTTTTATCCCAAGTAATTTCAGACTAATTCACAAAAAATGTTTGCTTCTCAGGGATTCTCAGGACACAAGAGGACAAAGATGGGGAGAACCTTAGCAACCTAAGGCCACAAAGATCTCCTGGCGACCACTGATCTTTTACGGATCAAGCAGCTCAGATCAGACTACTTTTCAAAATTATTTAAAAATTTGTATTTAAAAAAAAATCTGTACACGTGAACACACATACACACACAGCTCAGAATATTACAGGGTGCCAACCTGTTAACATTACCCAAAAAACTTCATTCCTATACTGGAACAAAACATTCAGATTATAAGCAAGGATTGAACACCCCATGTCTGCATCCCCATTCCGCTGTTTTAGGATTGCACTCATTTATAGAAAATCACTGCATAATGCTTCATCCTAAAATACTGTAACGATAACCAATATAAAAATACAGAGGTTTTTCCATTTAAATGATGTAATAAATCCCTAAGCTAAAAAATATATCAAATTAAATGACATGGATATAGCTTAATTTATAATCCTATAGCTTAATTTATGAATTCCCCAATTATACAGAGATCCATTAAACCTTCCTCTGTGTTGAGAAGTGAGATTGACTGGGGAGGTTCTAGATTTGGGTCTCTAATCTTGCAACTTTCACAACATGTACCATAATAGCATGCTACGCTAGTTAGATGACTTGGAGACAGGCTGTTGGCTGGCATACGAGCATCTCCAGACTTCTGTCTGCTTGGTCTTAACCAGCTCAGGAAGCATCTCCTTTAAAGACATCTCCTTGAATCTTATCTTAGTTATAGCTTTCAGGACCAAATTATGTCTGTTAGTTCCATGGGGAAGAAAAATCTTAACTTCTTTTACTAACAAATTTAGGAAGGTTAGACATGTGTCAGGCCTTTAACCAGCACTGTGAAGCCCAAGCACTATGCATGTACTAACTCACTTAACCTGAGGGATAGGTGGTTTTACCGTCTCCCTTTTACACATGTGGAAGCTACATGTGAGAAAGAATAAATGAGTTGTCCAAAGAATTATTAGAAAAAAATATTAAAATCCAGATTTGTCAAAGGCCGAAGTCCTTCCTCTTAACTATCACTTTATGTTAACCTGGTCTAACTGAATAGTTCATTCTAGGTATTCGCTGTCTTTGCCAAGTGGCAAGAACCAGAGTGATCAATTTTCGAAAAAGTGCAACAATGAATAATGATGACAATAATAATAATGTAACTTAAATTTGTGTAACTAAGTATGGTTTACAATGAGTGATCATGTCTATTATCCTGCTGAGTCACTTCCAGGACCTGTTTTAGATGGTGTCTCATCTCTATTTTATAATGAGAAACCTGAGGTGCATTCAGAGTGACAAGGCAAGTTGCCCGGGCAATCAACAGAAGAGCTGGGCCTCAAAGCCAAATCTCCCTGCTGCAAATCGAGTCCTCTAACTAGCACCCGATGTCATGATGACACATTCCCTCCGTGCTTCCCTTATATTCCTGTGAGGGAAGGAAGGTTTAGATGCTCCACATTGACACCCCGTGTTCTGCATGCCACCCAAAATCTCCCTTTCCCCCCCACAAACTTTATCTTAATTGTAGGGAGAGGAGGCAGCAATTCTTTTCATGTGGTATATCAGAAGTGCAGGGCAGGTTACACTGGTGACCAAAATTGTTCTATCTACCAACCAAAGCCTGGAAGTCAACCCATCACAGCCTCCTTTCTTTCATTTTGAAGATTTAATTTTGCTTCAAATACAATATCCTTGAGAAGGATAGTGCATTAAGGTGCTTTTAGGAGAGGACTATGTAGAAGCCACGTAGTGGAATATTGCTGAACCGGAGTCAGTACATTGGGATTCAAGTTCAGCCCTGGATTTGGCATCTCTGTGTAGTTCTGGAGGCATCACGCAACAGCACTGGATCTCAGTTTAATTATCTATAAATTGAGAGGCTGTAAACCAAAGACATGGGATTCCCTCCAGCTCTAACATGCTAGGTTTGTGTTAAGCTTTATTGTACTTGGTTGATGTTTAGACCTTTCAACTGTTTTGAATTATGAGATTAGAATCAACAGTGAAAGAATACAGGCTTCTGTTTAATCCTGTAGTGCAGAGAGTCCTTGGTGTCTACGGGTTAAAAATAATTTGCTTGGCTTCCAAATGATAGTTGTGAAATGTTTGGCAGGACTGTCTATGGAAGGACTTGACTGTAGTTAGCCCATTTCAAATGATACTTGTTGAAGTTGCTGAAAACAAAATATCTCTTGAATACTCTTCTAGGAAAAGATGCTGCTCTGTCAACTTGATTCTGAGTGCTGTCATATTCCTACAGGGACTTTCAAAGATGATCACCTTCCCCAATCCCTGCCAGGTATTATCCTCAGAGATCATCAAACCCTATGTTCTTTTCATATTTACTCCATGCAGTTTCTTTATTTTTTTCCCCCTCTTGCTCTTCATATATTTTCTATTCCATTCACTTTCATGGTCTATTCTACTTTTTGGAAACATGCCTAGGGCTCAATGTCTTACAGACTCTCAATAAACATAAGAGTTTTATTGTGTCATTGGGACTAATCTAGCTAGTTGGTAGAACTACTGAATCTGCTAAACCTGCAAAACACCATTCTTGGGATTATGCTAAACCTTGCAATTAGTTAATAAAAAATCATTACACAGTAAAAAGTCTGTTCAGCTCTCCAATTGAAGCTTCAAGTTTCCACCTGCCTTCCCCCATCACATACTCTTCCTCCTGGCTGCTGTTCAAGGGCAGTGTCCATATCTTGGTGCCCCCCGCCCCCATAGCAGATGCCATAGTGTCTTATGCATAGCAGTGATGCTGGATTGAGCAAGAAACAGAGAAATGGAAAGACTATGTAGTAAATACACACAAGCAGATTGGAAAGCAGGGAGTAAGAGAAGGCCAAACAGATTCAATTCCTTTGATGATGACTGCCTAATTTTCCCACTGTATTCCTGATTTCCATTTTGCCTGCCCTGATTTCTCTTAGATAAGTCACCCTGTATCTTTATATGGGAAGAGAAAAAGAAGTAAGACAATGAAAATGATAGCTGCCCTCACTTAATGAGCTCATCCTATGAGCCAGACTGTGCTGAGGTACACCAGTCTTTACAATTCTCAAGTTTGCAGAGAGACCTGAAGCTCCAGGAATGGAGGGGCAGTCCCATAGAGGCAAAGCTGCTTCTCTCCCACTCTTTAAGAAAAGAAATAATTTTTTTAGAATTAGGAATCAATTTATGGGGAAGTAATTCTCAAAGGTGAGGGGAGAAAACATGAGCATTTGTATGCATTTTAAAAGAATCAGGGTCTTAAAAAAAAGAGTAAAAACCAGATGTGTGATTCCCAAGCTACTGACTGCAAAACAAACAAACAAACAAACAAACACACAAACAAACAAACAAAACCTAGAATCCCCAGACTGAAAAGTACACTTTTCAAAGTTATACAAGGTGTGATCAAAATATATGGTGAATGTTTAAATTTTAAAAAATGTATTACAGTAAGACATATTGCCATTAATCCCCCTTAAAATATGCCCCCTTGCTTCAAACACACTTATCCCATCGTTCTTGCCCCTTTCTGAAGCAGTTCTGGAAGTCCTCTTTCGTGGGTGTCTTTAGTTGCACTGTCATGGCTGCCTCAATGTCTTGAATCATTTTGACTTTGGGGAAGAGCCAGAAGTGGCATGGTGCCAGATTTGATGAATAAAGTGGATGAGGACACACCGTAAAGTTTTTATTTGACAGAAATTGCTGAATTGATGTGCAAATGGAGTGTTGTCTTGATAGAGGATGATTTATAGCATACTTTAAAACACACCGTCTCTCTACCGTAGCTTACACCCGACTGACTGCACTAAACAAGGTGAAACTTGTCACATACTCTTACTAAGGTTCGACGTGCTGCTTCCCATATTGAAGATCCCTGCCTTTCCGGCAGCACCATTCACCATATTTTGTGATCATAATGGAAAGGCTCTGTGTCACACATCACTTCTGGTATGGCAATTTCTGTCAAATGCAAACATTACGGTGTGTCCTCATCCACCTTATTCACCAGATCTGTCACTGTGCGACTTCTGGCTCTTCCCCAAAGTCAAAATGACCACAAAAGGTAAATGTTTTGAACCAATTCAGGACATCAAAACAGCCACGACAGCGCAACTAAAGACACTCACATGAGGACTTCCAGAACTGCTTCAGAAAGTGACAAGAGCAATGGGATAAGTGTGTTCAAAGGAAGGGGGGAGTATTTTGAGGGGGAATTAATGGCAATGCGTCTTTTACTGTAATAAATGTTTTATTTAAACATTCACCATATTGTTTGATCACATCTTGGAAGTGAAATGTGTTCTCCCATTTATCATCTTTCACCCTCCCATACCCACTTCTCCCACACCCTTTTTACTAAAAGTCAACACAACTCCTTTGGGCACAAACATGGCCAGAGGGAGGTGATACATGAGAAAGAAGCTCCCACAGTGATGAGAAGTCACTCAAAAAGAGATGTCTGCCTCCACGTTGTTTCATTTGAAGTCCTGTGGTAATCTGTCTGGGCAGTGAATGAAGAGATAATACAAGCTGTTGTCCTAGTAAATAAAATCCCTGGCACCATCAAACATGAAGCCCTCCCTTCCTGTAGGTAACATGTCCCTACCGGGTGGGTCATGCTCTCTGGGCCTACTGCTGCACTTCAGTCTTCCCGAGATTTTACCTGTCAGCTTTTCTAGTTAGCAATACAGTTCCCCTACTTAGCAAATTACTCCTTCCAAATTACAGAGGAAAAGTGTGGCCCAGATTTTAAAGTTCATGAAACAGCTCTCTTCCTCTTCTTCCTGTCTGTTCCTTTCTATCTCTCCCCTCCCTCCCCCCTCCCTTCCCCTTCTCCTCCCTTTTTCTCCTCTTCTCCTCCTTCCGCTTCTCCTTCTCCATTTTCTTTTTTTTAAGGCTTTGTTCATTCACTCTTCAAATCTTTTCTCTAGGCATTCTTATTTTTCCCTTCTTCTTAGAAATATCTTTATTAATGTGTGTTCTTAAACACTTCTCTACATGCATTGCAGAATGGGTGCCAAATCCATACAACATGTAACACTATATTCAATGCAGCATGCAGGAAGCATTCCTAGAAATGTCTTTATTACAAGTGTTCTTTTTAATTGGGATATACCTGACATGTAACATGGTGTAAGTTTGAGGTGTACCATGAGTTGGCTTGATATGTTTCCATATTACAATATTACAGTAGCATTAGCTAACACCTTTATCACCTCACATAATTATCGTTTTTTTTTGTGTGTGTTGAGAACAATTAAAATCTAGTCGCACAGCAAATTCAAAGTTTATAATACAGTTTTGTTGATTATAGTCACCATGTTTATTAGATCTCCAAAACTTATTTATCTACCAGTTGCAAGTTTATACATCAAATAAAATAACGAATAGGGAAGGAATTGGAACCAAACTTCCCTGAAGCTCACTGTGTATTTTCTATGAAAAGGGGGTTACAGGACTCCGAAGGAAAAGTTTTTTCAAAAATAAGGAAATTAAAAACACTAACAAAGACCCTAAGAAAAGTGACTTTCCAAGCTCTGAGGAGAGTTTTGATGTCCTCTTTTTCTGTAGCCACTTTTCTTTCCCTGATCTCCCTGGGTTGCAGATAAAGTTGTAAGAGACATGCATATTGGACAATTTGAGCTGGGGCACAAAAATAAAAATAAAAGTTTTATTTTCTCCAACTGTTGCCGTCAACTATTCTTTCCTTTTTCTATCTCTTAAACACATCTTGGAAAAAGTCCCCAGTTCTTTTGTTTACTTGAGGTATTAAAAAGTGTCCATTCCAATTTAAAACTTTAATTTACGGTACTATCCTCTTGGCCTTCTTACTACTCTGTGATTCTTACAATTTGCTTTGCACTGACAGAATAATCTGAACTTATTTAGCTCTTCATATTTATTCCTTTTGTTTCACATTCCATTACTTAAAAAAAACCTTTTAAACAATGTAATTTGAACTAATTTTAGACTTAGAGAAAAGTTGCAAAATGGTACAAAGAGTTCCTGCATATCGTTAATCCAAAATCCCCAAATGAAAACATTTTACCTCATTTGCTTTATCATTCAGTTTTGTATATGTAATATTCAATAAATATATTTAAATGTATTTATATATTTAATCATTTGAATGTAAGTTATAGACATAATGCTCCTTTCCTATTAAATAATGACATTCTTTTATATAACCATAGTATGACTTTAAAATCATAAAATTGACATTGATCCAATACTATTATCTAAACTACAAATCTTGTCCAATTTTCAGAATTGTTCCACAAATGTTCTTATCGTAAAATAAGAAAATTAATTTTTGCTGGTTTAAATTCCAATCAAGGGTCACATATTGCATTAGTTGTCACCTCTTTAGGCTCCTTGTATTTGGAACAATTGTTTAGTCTCTTTTTTATTGTTTTAAACTTTCATGATCTTGATATTTTTGGAGAATACAGGCCATCTTCATTATAGAATGATGCTCAATTAGGGTTTGCTTTTTTTTAAATTTATTTATTGGGGTGACAATTGTTAATGAAATTACATAATTTCAGGTGTACAATTCTGTATTACATCATCTATAAATCCCATTGTGTGTTCACCACCCAGAGTCAGTTCTCCTTCCATCGCCATATATTTGATCCCCATTACCCTCATCTCCCTTCCCCCCACCCCCCTTACCCTCTGGTAACCACTAAACTATTGTCTGTGTCTATGAGTTTTTGTTTCTCATTTGTTTGTCTTGTTTTTGGTTTATATACCACATATCAGTGAAATCATAGGGTTCTCTGCTTTTTCTGTCTGACTTATTTTGCTTAGCATTATACTCTCAAGATCCATCCATGTTGTCACAAATGTTCCTATATCATCCTTCCTTGGTTTGCTTTTTTTTAATCCAAATTTTCTCTGTTTTTTTTTTTTTTAGTAAAGTTAAAGATGACAAAAGAAGATACTCTTCCTATACATTCAAATCATAAGTCTATGATTTCTTACTTATTATATTAAAACTTTCCAAAATAGTTTTCCAAATCACTAAAATATGTATTCAAGTTTTATCATTATTCCTATGAGAGAAAAAATAGAGAAGGAAGAAAGGAAGGAAGAAAGGAAGTAGGGAAGAAAGGAAGGAAGGAAAGAAGACAGGAAAGAAAGAAAGAAAAATGTACGACTCATTTATAATTTTATAACTGCATTATTGAGTACATTTTTGATGGAAGAGAACTATTTTCACCAGGCATGGATGAGAACCAAATCCATTGCATATAACTTTACATGTGTGTACCAATTATCCATTGCTGCATAACAAACTACTCCAAAATTTAATGGCTTCAAGCCATGACTGTTTTATTTGCTCATGATTCTGTGGATCAGCAAGTTGGGCTGGGCACACCGGGGTGGTTTTTCTGCTCTGACTTGTGATGAAGCTGCAGCCATCTGATGGCTCAACTGGGGCTGGATGGGCTAAGATGGCCTCACTCACGTATTTACATAGCTGGTAGCTAATGCTGGCTGTCAACTGGGTATGTCTTTTTTTTTTTTTTATTAAAGTTTATTGGGGTGACAATTGTTAGTAAAGTTACATAGATTTCAGGTATACAATTCTGTAATACACTATCTATATCTCACATTGTGTATTCACCACCCAGAGTCAGTTCCCTTTTCATCACCATATATTAGACCCTGTTTACCCTCTTGTAGAGCTCCCCTAACCCCTTACCCTCATAATCCCTAAACTATTGTCTATGTCTATGAGTTTTTGTTCCTTCATTTGTTTATCTTGTGCTTTTGTTGTTTTCAGTTTTATATACCACACATCAGTGGAATCATGTGGTTCTCTACTTTTTCTGTCTGACTTATTTCGCTTAGCATTATACTCTCAAGATCCATCCATGTTGTCACAAATGGTACTGTTTAATCTTTTCTAACCACCAAATAGTATTCCATTGTGTATATATACCACAACTTCTTTATCCATTTAACTATCGGGTATCTCTTTTCTTGTGGACTCACATCCTTAAGGGAGCTAGCCTGTGCTTCTTCATATGGTAGAAACTTGATAAGAGTAGAAGCTGAATGCCGAGTCCTAGACAACTTACTGAACAGCAGAAAATGTCATCCATCACTTTTATTACATTTTATTGGTCAAACTAAGTCCCAAGGTGGACCAGATATAAGTCATTGGGAAATAGACTCCACCTCTTAATGAGAAGTGCAGCACATTGTGAAGGAGTAAATGTGCTATTGGAAAAGCTATTACAGCCAGCTTTGAAAACAATGTACCATAATGGCTGACACCTGAAAGAACTTTCCACAAATTAGCTTCTGGTTCCAGGAGCCATAGGACACATTTGTATCTCAATGTGACCTCTGTTTTTGTACCTTCATGTGGTGACTTCAATTGAGATACACAGTGGATGGTAAGAGTTGTTCTAAAAGTGATTTTGACCCCAGGAAGGCTAGCAATAATTTAATTACCCGTGGGAGTAACAGAGAACCAAATAAATACATTACATGAAATCTAAACAAGATGTGTTCCTTACCCAAATTCCCCTCATCTGGATCCCCAAAATATTGGCTACTCCAATGCTACCTGTAGGGACAGAGCCCCAGAGAGCAGTTTCCAGGCTCTCGGCCTCATGTGGAAAGGTGCTGGCTCGGGTAGTAGATGGCTGTCAGCTGTGGCTAGTTGGCCATCAGCTGTAACCATTGAGCCATTGGCCACTAATATAACTGCCACGGCTACGTTGGGGAGTTGAGAGTCTAGGGAAGTCAAGGAGAGAGAGTTGGTCGGTTGGCAGAAAAGCGGACAGCAGGTTGCACGTCGTGTGATTCCAGCCTCCAGTGAGACTATAGTGATATGACTCCCCTACCTATGGCTCCGTGGGTGTTCCGTTTTGGCCTTGCCATGTCCTGCGTTCTTACGTGGGGAGCGGGAGCAGAGACCCCACAGGCCGCCCCGCACAACAAATGGCTCAGCAAGCAGGGTGTGGTGTCGGGCGAAACTCTCTGGAATGTACTGGAGCAGTTTACACGTATAAAAGTTCAGTTTCATAAGCTGGGTATGGTGCTGGCCAAAACTCATTGAAGGATGGCGGAGCAGTTTATGCGTACAAAAGCTCAGCTTCGGGAGGCCCACGAGGAGCGACGCTGGGAGCGGGAGGCGCTGTCTGCCTGGGAGACTCGAGCCTCCAGATGGCACACCTCCCTCTTGGCCGTCGAAGGCGTTGTCCTCCTTTTGTTGATCTGCTTCTGCTGTTGGCTCCGAGGATTGTGGACATTATACACAGAGGCCTCCACCCACTCAGACACCTGGCACAGCGAGCGGGATTCTGACCAGGTAGCGATGGAGTCTGACTCTGGGCAGGAGGACGTGTAGCCCCCACACAGTGTGTGGTGTCCTGTGGCCACTGTTCTCAGGAGTTGGACCCCCAAGGAGGCGTGGGAGGACATGGAAGGCTCTCCGGCCAGCGTGGAGAGGGCCCTGCAGGCTCTGGCTGAGCAGTTGCCGGAGGAGGAGAAGGCTACAGCCGGCCGCGTGGGCTGGATGTTCCTCACGGTCTTGAGTCTCAACACGGAAAATGCGCCTAATGAAATGGCCCAGGTGCCGGACCAGGTGTCCCGATTGGAGGCGCTGGCAGCCCGGGTCTGCTTGTTAGAAGAAGGGCCCCAAGGTGGAGCCTCTGAGGCGGAGGTGGAAGAAGCGAGTGGAGACAATGTAGCTCCCAACCCCCAAGCCTGGCCAGTCTTGAAGCAAAGGGTAAAATGTGAGCAACCTTTGGGCCCCGGGGGCGTTGCTGCAAGCAAACCAGCTGTGACTGAGTTCACAACCTACACCCCTTACACTCCCACTGAGTTGCAGGAGCTGGGGAGGCGGTACAGACAGGGCCCTGGAGAGCCAGTCTCGGCTTGGCTACTGCGTTCATGGGATGAGGGGGCAGACAGCATTCTCTGCTCCCCAGGCGAGATGGAAAAGCTAGCCTTCGTGACAGTGCATCCATCCCTGCGACAAAGGTTACAGAACTGCCATAGGTGGGCCCACAACCAGGGCAACCACACTCTAATGGAGTGGCTCACTGCTGCGGTACGCACAGTATGGGGACAGGCTGGCGAGCTGCCAGACACTGTGAGTCAATGGCAGTCATATACGGAACTTACGCAAATCATCCATGAAATGGGTATGAGACATGCTATTTTTAACCTTAACATGCAGGGGTCGGATGATGAGCTTTTTACAGCCAGCATGAGCGATCTGGTTTTGGATACTGCACCTGCCAGTGCTTCTGGATCCTTTGTTGCCATTCTTATGCCCTATGTGGGGCGACGGATCCATGAAGTTACAACTGCCATGGCCACCATAGGGGATGCTGAAAGCCGGAGGCGAAGGAAGTTAAGACAGGAGGTCTGCGCAGTTGAGACCTGGAAGCCCAAACCAAAGGTAAAGGGGTGAGGTCGCGGGCCTCAGAGAGTAACACGCGCACAGATGTGGCGTGATCTCATGGCAGCAGGGGTCAATAAGGAGAAAATAGACCGACAACCCAATGCACTCCTGCTGGAACTTTGGAAACAGTTGTGTCCGGAACAGCAATTTCGGAGAAGCCTAAAAGAGAAGTCTGGGAAAGCACGACCAGTGTCCCTCTAGGACTTCATGAGGCAGCTTGAGGCCGACTCCTTTCAGCTTGATTAGAGGTGGGGCAAAGGTACCCGGTCAGAGGGGGTGAGCAGGGACCGGAGGCCCCATGTGGAACTGTCTATATATTGGTCCCCTTCTAATGTGCAGAGGGTTTTAGCCCTAGTGGACACTGGCACAGACTGCAGTCTTGTTTATGGGAACCCAGAACTGTTCCTCGACCAGCAATCTGCATTGATGGCTATGGGGGAAAGACTGTGACTATGAAAGCTGTTTCCTTACCACTGGGTATAGGAAGGCTGCACCCTCGTACCTACAAGATTTATGTCTCTCCCGTTCTGAAGTATATTTTAGGGGTGGACGTCGGTAGCCTCAGTTTACAGACGTCGGTAGGAGAGTTCTGTCTCCAGATCCGGGTGGTGAAAACGGTGACAGGCGGGCATGCTCACTTCCCTCCTCAAGTGTTGCCAAAGCCCTGGAGCATGGTTACAGTTTGACAGTACCACCTGCCAGGAGGGCAGGAGGAGATTGGTCGTACAATATTGGAATTGGAGAAGGCACATACTGTGAGGCCAACACACAGTCCCTTTAACTCCCCAGTATGGCCTGTCAAGAAGCCAGATGGGACCTGGCGAATGACTGTGGACTATAGGGAGTTAAATAAGGTGATACAACCCTTGCACGTGGCAAATGCCTTCAGTACACGATTTGGGATTGGACAGAGGCTTTAGAGCAAGCCTTCATTGCCACAAAATGGGCAGTGCAGCAGGCATAGGCTCTGCAAGTAGTGGACCCTGGCTGCCCATTTGAACTTGATGTTCAGTAACCCAAGAGGGGTACGGATGGGGCCTCTGGCAACGGCAGGAGTGTCTCTGGTTGCCAGTGGGATTTTGGTCACAATTATGGAAAGGAGCGAGGTCTGCTACTCTCTAATAGAGAAACAGCTGGCTGCTGTGTATGCAGCCCTAGTGGCCACAGAAGCCATCACAGGAATGGCACGGGTGTTGGCTCGAACAAGCTGTCCCGTCCAGGGGTGGGTCCATACGTGGACCCAGGGACCCAAAACGGGGGTGGCACAGACCACGACCCTCGCCAAGTGGGGTGCCTACTTGGAGCAACGTAGCACCCTTAGCTCAAGCCCTTTGAGCACAGAGCTACAACATGTCCTGGGGCCTATGGAGCTTGTAGCCCAGGCTGAGCCAAGCGCTCTGCCTAGAGGGGAGGACTTGGAGCCCTCGTCCTACAAAGAAGGACAGTCCCCAGTACCTGAGGATGCCTGGTTTACTGATGGTTCTAGCCGAGGGGCTGCAGCTGTTTGGACGGCTATTGGTGTGCAGCCCAAAACAGACACCATTTGGTTTGATACTGGGACGGGCCAGAGTAGCCAATGGGCTGAATTACGGGCTGTGTGGATGGTAATCAGCCACGAACCCGGGCCCCTAGTTATTTGTACTGACAGCTGGGTGGTGTTCCAGGGCCTAATGTTGTAGCTCTCTACATGGAAACACCAAAACTGGTTGGTAGGACACCATCCACTGTGGGGTCAAGCCATGTGGCAGGACCTCTGGGACCTAGGGCAGGGAATGGAGGTGACCCTAATGCATGTCACAGGTCACTCCCCCTTAATGTCCCCCAGGTAATGATGAAGCAGATGCCCTAACATGGGTCCAATGGTTAGAACGGGCCCCTGCCACTGAGGTGGCCCATTGGCTGCGTAGGAAATTGCAGCACGCTAGAAGCCGAACCATGTGGCAGGTGAGCAGACGCTGGGGTCTGCCTTTGAAATGGCAGGAGATAGCAGATGTCTGCTATGACTGTGCCGTCTGTGCCCAGGACAGCCCCCAAAGACGGAAGCTCCCCTGGGAGACACAGCAGCTTACGCGAGGGAGGGTGCCCTCACTTGCTGGCAAGTAGATTACATTGGACCCCTGCCCGCAATGCGATATACGCATTTACAGCAGTGGACATTGCTACGTGGTTGATGTTTGCTTGGCTGTGTCGGGCTGCGGATCAGTGGCATACAGTGGTCGCTCTTACATGGCTGTGCGCCCTCTATGGGCACCCCCAAATCATTGAAAGTGACAGGGGTACCCATTTTACGGGGCAAGAGGTGCAGCGCTGGGCTGCCAGGATGGACGTGCAATGGTTGTTTCATGCTCCGTATAACCCACAAGCAGCTGGCATGATTGAACGCTACAGCGGCCTTTTGAAGCAAGGTCTCCGGGTGTCAAAACACCCTCCCACGATTCGTGACTGGGCCTCGCGTCTATGGGATGTCCTGAGAGTCCTGAATGAGAGACCACGGAAGGGAGGGCCCGCACCAGTAGAAGCTCTGCTACATCGAACGGCTGCTCCCATTCAATTACAACTTACCACCAGTGAGACTCTGTTAAAGCCAGGCTACGGCAGAAATGGAAACATTTTGCTGCCAGCACCCACATGCTTGAAAGCAGGGGAACGGCAGCGATGGACTTGGCCCTCGCAGGTCAAAAGCCCCCACTGTTGGTGGTTGGGCCTGATAGCCCCATGGGGGGCCGGTTTGACTCATGATTTGCAAGTGACGCCAGGGGTGGTGGCTGAGTGGCCACCGCAAGTGACTGTAGTATACGGAGGTCCTGATACCGAGATGATTTTGCGGGGAAACTATGTGCTCTCACTATGGCCTATTATGGAGTCCCCTGTTCTGTTACATGTTGAAACTATGCAAGGGACCCCAAGCACTGCCATAAAGGTCTTGTACCACAAACCGGAAAAGGTGCCAGTGGCAGCGACCCTCCTTTCGCAGAACAAAAAGTTAGCGTGTATCCTCCCAGATGGAAGGGACTTGCCATTGTTGGTTCCTAAGACTGTTTCTTTTCGCCCGTAGGTGTCAATAGGCTAATATGGCACAGGGACCCTAGCGGAAGATGCTTGTCGCGTAGATTGTGAGGCAGCACCCTGTAGGGGTGGAGTGTGGGGACAGAGCCCCAGAGAGCAGTTTCCAGGCTCTCGGCCTCACATAGAAAGGTGCTGGCTCAGGTAGTAGTTGGCCGTCAGCTGTGGCTCGTTGGCCGTCAGCTGTAACCCTTGAGCTGTTGGCCACTAATATAACTGCCGCGGCTATGTTGGGGGGTGAGGAGAATTGAGGGAAGTCGAGGAGAGAGAGTTGGTTGGTTGGCAACAAAGCGGACAGCAGGTCACACATCCTGTGAATCCAGCCTCCAGTGAGACTATAGTGGTATGACTCCCCTACCCATGGCTCCATGGGTGTTCCTGTTTGGCCTCACCATGTCCTGCGTTCTTATGTGGGGAGCGGGAGCTGAGACCCTGCAGGCCACCCCACACAACACTACCTGAACCAAGAAGTGTGATAAAGGAGAAGTCATGTGGACTGTAGCTAAAATGCCTCACTTTTATACATTTTATTTATTATAATGCCACAACATGAACATATCACTAGGGTCTCACCTGATGCCTTGGGAACATCTGAGCAAGAGAGGGGCCCTGAAGGAAAAGCTGCACCAGTTTCATAGTAAATCCACCTCTGCCTAGGAGTTTCTCAGGGTGAGAAGGGAGATTGGGGTCTTCTAAGACCACAAGTCCATGGACATGGAGCCAGTAGCTTCTGAAACATTTGACTCTGCACCTGGGTATTTCATTCGCTTACAAACTGACAGAGAAAATTTTAAGGGGCATACGGTACTGGCCCAAATTTAGTCTTTTGGAGCATATTTGCTTCTCAAAGGGCAAATATATTTACAGGGATGTGAACTGAACCAAAAGACAAAACAAACTGCTCCAATTTACTGAACTGCAGAACAAATTGAATCCAAATATACAAATCTTTATAGAGCCATGAACCACGGCAAAGGTTGATTTTCTTTCCCTTTCAAACAAAAAAAAAACATGTTTTGCTTTCTTTCCCATAACGTTTTCGTTAATTTTGTTTTTGAATTTTTTTAAAAAAGCTCTATAGATAGAGTATGCATGATTTTCAACCAAACTGAGCTGTGCAGAAAATAAATGTCTTGTTTTCTCACAACTAAACTAAAGTCTATCTCAAGATCTCATAGCTTCTTGGAAACTGAAAACTTACACAAAACCATCCGTGTAAATGCAATTAAAGTCAGAGATTTTGCAGTAATTTTTGTTTGAAACTCAATCAAATTAAAAATGTTCTCCTTCTCCACCCCTTGGTTGGTCCTGAGCTCCCTGTTGGACTTACCACCTCGTTAGGGTAACCACACAGGAAGTTGGGCAACCTATTCTATGCGTCCCAGCCTCCAAACTGGGTGGTCGCCATTTTCTCAATTCTCAGTCCCCCAGGCAAGCCTCACCCTCAGGAACTTAGCTGGGGCTGCAGGCAGTGCACAGAGATTTGCAAAGATGTGAGCTCCAAGCAGGGGAACACAGGCCCAGGTGTAGGACGCAGTCTGGTGCACTTGAGAAAGAGGCCTGAATGCCAGAGTAAACCTTGCAAGGGGACAAGCCCAAGAGATGAGAATATGCAACCCTAGGACATGTGTAAATGTGGAAATAAAGTTTACTTACTTAGGCATAGTATATAACTGCAAAAATGTTAAGCCTTTTTAGTACTTAAGAATTCTTTCTATTCTTTTGACTTACTTTAAAAGATATTTAAAATCCATTACAATATTAAATAATTAAAACTTGCAAAGGCCTAAATGCGTAGTCCTTAAATCTTTGGGGACCTGTAACCAAAGACATGTATTTTTTCTAAGAGTATGATCTGATCAACAAAATCCTCTTCGAACTCACATCAAGCCAAGTCACTATTAAAGGAAGACCAGTCATTAACTCAAGTCAACTGTGTAAAGAAGATTTATCATGAGAAAAGCGACTCTAAAGGAGTGCCCTTTTCATTTATTTTCTGTGATATTCAACCTCTCTCCCTCCTCTGTTCCATCTGTGGCAGCTTCTGTCACCCATTTGCACCCCACCTCGCCCCAAGGTCTTTCTTAAGTCCTTGAAGTTCCACCAGGTGCAGCGCACCTCCTGCTTCTGCTAATTCTTTCCACGCTGGACCCCAGCTCCCACGCTGGACCCCAGCTTCCACGCAGCCAAACCAAGCTCCTGCCTACCCTGTTCTATAATACACGGTCTCCGTCCCTCACAGAGCTTTTTCTATTACTGGACTTGTAACCACGTACTGAAATACTTTGATAGATTTAGAGTAGCAATTCGGTAAGGACAAGGAATTGGTCATCTTTTTGCTGCTTTTCCAGTGGCTTTCTTTTCTTTGCTTTCCTAGAACCTTGCAACTGGCCTGGTACAGAGCAAGTGCTTCATGAATGCTTGTTAAATAAATACATCTGGACTTGCTCCTGATTGCTTTGAGCCAGCCGGAGTGAAGTTTTTAGTTGAGCCAGACACTTTTATTTTCTATTCCACACTCTTCATACTCCTACTTGTTCCTGTGCAATTTTATTGCCTCATTCCTTTATGAAAGCTATTACAGCAACAGTGCTGACTTGAATTTCCCTTCATGATTAAAAAGAAGCATTATTAATTGTTGAAGGTGGCTGATAGGTGTATGGGGATTCATTATATTTTCATATAATAAAAAAATTTTAAAGCATTACTATTATTATGTATAATTATAACATTAGCAGAAATCAAAGAAAAAACTTCATCCATATACTTGACACCTCCCAAGTCAGTTTCTATTCTTCCCTGCTTTCTTTCAATTCTTGCCCATGTCCATGTATAATTTTTATATGATTGCAATAATTTATGTATGTGTTTTTAAGTATAGAGGCAGCTTGATTTGCTTCCTTTCAGCTAGAGGGTGACCACTTAAAAGTCAAGTAACCACCAAGACAATGATGCCAATCATGATGATGACAACTGTCAGTTAATGGAGCTCCATCTCTGGGACATTGTCACACGGTCTATTTCTAATCCCCAGAACAAGCTCAGCAAGTCACAAAACTGGTAGAACAGTAATAGTACTATCACTTGTCATCACTACTACTGACCAATTACTTCACTATATGCCGGTCCCCAAGCTAAGCAGTTTACTGCTTCATCTCATTTAATCCTCAAAGCAATCCCAAATTATTATTATCCTCATCTCTCAGAGGAGGAAACTGAGGTTTAGTGAGGCTAAGTCATCGGCCCCAGGTCACACAGCAAGAGAGTGACAGAGCTAGGCATTGACTGGTAACTGAGGATTTGAAACTGGATGTGGAATCACTCAGACGCTAGGGCCTTGGCTCTTTTCTACCTTGTCACGTTGACAAGGAGGGGATTTCTTTCTGCTAACATAGTTCATGCCAAATATGAAATCAAAATAGTGGTAAGTCCTTGGAGGAGTTCTTAAATAAGATTCTATCTTATTTATCAGACACATGGTACGTATACGCTACGCATATTTTAAACTTCCTATTGGAGGGACTGTATCTCAAGTAGGGATTGTTTTGTTCACTTGACGGAACTTAGTTTTTATTTGCTGTAATTTTATGCATTTTAAAATTGATTATCCTAGAATGTCACAATGACGTGAAACTTCTTAAGAGGAGATTTGATATCTATTGAAGCTCTGTTACTTTGGCCTAAGAATATTGGATAGAAGTTCACCACTCAAATTCACAAGCTTGCTTTCTTATATAAACTTAACGAGCAGAAGGCTGATTTGGTGTTTGATTACTCTCTGACTTTTCATCAAAGCACCTTTTTAGTTCCTCTTTCCTCCACTGCTGTTCAGCACGAAGTACACTTTGATGATCAGGCCCCAATGAGCAGGACTACAAAAGCCTTTGCTGGGTACTCAGCTCCGTGAGAACAAACAGAAGAGGCAGGAAAGACTGAAGCCTGGAGCTCGAGGTTAGCCCAACGGAGGGATTTCCCGAGAGAAAAAGGTGTGGAATAACAACACGCATCTCCTTCTGGAGGCAACCTTTTGAAAAGCTCGATTTTAATTTGTTCTGATTTTAATGAAATGCCACTGGCGAGCAAAAGTGGATTCAGTGTTTTCTTAGAGTTGCCCCAGCGTTTGATTTCTGTGACAGGCTGGAACTATTGATAGTAGTATCCCAAAGAGTGAAATGACCTTGTTGTGGGTTTTCTTTTCCTGAATGAATAATGTCAGCAGCGTAACTCTGTATAAATAGAAGTTTGATACGAGTGGATAAACACGGAAGGTTGTATTTATGTTTCTGGTTACATGGGTCACATCGAAGTAGAAAGGCAGTGACTCTCTCAAAATAGCATGGATAGATGAATAAATAAGAGGATGGAGTGGGGGAGGAGCCAAGGTTCACTGATTAGGACTCTGCTTTGGCTACTATTGTAGGCTCCAGGGGAACAAACAATGAGGAATAAAATTTAGCTCGAACCTAACCAATGTACAGAGTCTAATGGGGGAGACTGGCACAAAGCTGATGAGCCCATTTAGAAGGGTTTCTTAATCTCAGTACTACTGAGGTTTGAGGCCCATAACTGCTGTAGGACTGTCCCGTGGGCGGCAGGATGTCAGCAGCCTCCCTGGCCTCTGCCCACCAGACGTCGGCAGCACCGCCCCACCCCTAAGCTTGACAACCAAATGTATCCCCAGACATTGCTAAGTGTCCCTAGGGGCAACATTTCTGTTTTTGGAGAGGTGGGTGAGTACTGTGTGTAACAAAGGAAAATCCAGGATGTTCCAGGAAGTGAGGAATGCTGCCCAGGCGGCCCTGGAGTAAGATGGGGCGGTCAGGGAGGGCTCCCATGGTCAAGGAGGTAACGTTGTGCCTTGTGTGAAGCATGAGTGGTGCGAGCATGTGAAGCAAAGAACCAGCACGAACATGGGGACAGCATCCTAAAAATGCAAGGAGTATGTAGGGTGATCAGCTGCTACCTCAGAGCTGCTAGAAGGTCAAATGTGTGTGTGTGTGTGTGTGTGTGTGTGTGTTACAGGGTAAATGGAGGGACATGAGAATGTGAAACAGGCAAGTGTGTGACCATGGCCTGCAAGAAGGACAGCTTAAGTGGTGGGTTGGTAGGAAAAGACTTTCAGAATATTCTGGTCACAGTACCGAGGATAGATTAGAGTGAGCTCTAGAATGGCAGCAGGGGGCCCTTTAGCTGTGCTACTTTACTTTCCTCACTCTATTTGATCCTCACAACAGGTCTATGAGGAGGCAGCATAATTATCCCATTCGCAGACCAGGATGCAGCGGGGGCTGAGCCTCACCTGCTCAATTCCATGTAGCCTGCAGGAGAGCCTGACCAGGACCTTCCCTGAGAAGGTGCCTGAGGCCTCCTCTGAAAGATGAAATAGACTAGGCTTATCTGACAAAGTTCTGTCCAATGAGCTGTCGCGATGCAGGTTAAATCAGGGGATTCTGTGATCAGCCCATGCACAAACGTGGGTCAAGTCCTCTGGAGGGCTGCATTAAGCAGAGAAATGTCAAAATACAGTGATAGAGAAGCAATTTTAAACAAACAGGACAGCCAAGTGCCTTCTGTATTGTTCTTTTCTCACATCAAACTTCCATTGGGGCCCAAATGCTTATTCATTTTGGTGAGCATTTATTGAGCACCTACTGTGTCCTCAGAATTACTCTAGGGCACTGGGGGAGACAAGGAGCTTGAAATCTAATTGAGCCAACAGCAAATGTAAGATGAATGAACAAAGTGAGACAGCAAACAAACCTGAGGAGAAAGGATTTCTTGACTTACAGAAGAAAGCAGTTCTATTTGGATTTGCCTGACAACCTGCCCCTGAATTTCTTGCTTTCTAGGAAAGCATATTTTCCCCTGGGAAGAGCTTATTGGCTAAGAGGAAGTTTCCATGATTGGAAAGGGCCAGGCTTGCCCTGTGCTGATGAAGATCCTCACACTGGAGGCCTGGGGTGGGATTGGCTGTCTTCGCTGAGTCCTGTCAGGCATCCATTCAGAGGCTACCTGAATGGGGACTGTTCTAGTCATTGTGGAAAGATGTTCTCTGCATTTAATGTGTATTAAGTCACTCAATTTCCACAGCTACCAAGTGGTTATTTTCATTTTACATGCGAAGAAATGAAAATACAGACAAGCTAAGTAAATTGTCCAGGGTCACACAGCCTTTCAGCAGGATTGAAACCCAAGGTGGTCAGCCACAGCAACCTGAACTTATGACATTGACTGCCAGGCTGTTGCTACCTCTCACTGTGGTGGCTGGGAGCTGGAAGGCTGGGGCGTGTTCTAATCAGAGTAATAACAGGGCAGTTTACTAAGAAGAAGAAAAAACTGTGCAGAGAAAGGCTGTGTATACACATGGTTGGAAGAGAGCGGGATTTAGATCAGAAGACAAGGTGTTGATAACGTTGATACTAATCAATTTTGTAATTGGAGTGTCAGTTAATACCACTGACAGTCAGCTTCATTATATTTAACATGAGGTTAAAAATCTCGACCTCACAATTCTTATGAAAATAAGATAGACTATATAACAGCATCTGAAACAGCTCTTGACACTGAGTAAATACTCTGTAAATATAAGGTGAGTGAAAGATAAATGCAAGATGCTTCATGGTTATAGCATTGATTGGCCTTGAAGAGAGTGTAACGTTCATGAATAAGGACACAATAAAATCAAAGGAATGGAGAATGTTCAGTAAACGAGTCCAGCGACGTGTGTGGGGGGTGGGGAGAGGCCGAGAGTATATATATAAAAGTATAATAGCTAGCATTTATGTAACAGCTATTAATTATTGAGGTTTTACCATGTGTCATCAGTGTACTATGGGTCATATACCATCAGTACCCATAAATTAGGGAATTTTGTTGTATACTCTGAATTTCGTCATTACATGCATTTTACAGATGCTTAATCATGCGTTGTTCTGAGACACAGTGGTTTAATACAGCCTCTCTGCAGATGTCGGTGAAACCTAGCAACAAGCTGTGCTTGATGCAAAGAGGTGGCCAGCACAGAATGTGCAGTTCTTATTTGTTCTCCCTTCTTGTCTGCCTTCCCAGACGCCCCCTTTTGTTTGCATGGCTCGTACTCCTCAATAAAACATTAGATCCATAGCTTCTGCCTCAATCTCTGCTTTTGAGGAACCTGGGCTAAAACAGATTAAAATATACACTTTTTTTTTTTTTGTAAAATAAAATGTATTGAAGTAGATGTGCATAGAAAAAAGATCTAGATTTATATGTAAAATGTTAATTGGATTGTCTCTCTTCATACATTTCTGTATTTTCTATTTTTAAAAATTTAAATCAGGAGAATGGTTATTTTAACAAACTATTTAAACATACATATTTCTTTCTTTCAAAATTAACAGCCATGATGTGTAGACATAAGCTGAAAAAGCCATAGTGAGAATTTTAAAAAATTTCAATAGATATTCCATTAGAGAGAATTCAGGAGTAGCTTTGGATGTTTTCATAACCTACTATTTTCATAACCTACTCTCATCATTTCAGTTTTATTTTATTTGGGATTAAAGAAATAATAAATGTCGATTTTTATATGTTAGAACAATCATCAATTGGAATATACAAAAACGTAGCAAATACACAGAGCATACTAAATACATTTCAATTATCATACAACTTCCTTAGGTTTTAAAGACAGCCACATTACTTACCATGCCCTGGAATTTCAAAACCTTGTCCAACAATGCGTCCTTCTGAGACTTATTCCAAACTGAAATCTACTCAGCGAGCTTTGAAAAGTTTCTTTCGGCAAAAGTTCAGATGTGTGGTCTTCATCGTGAATCCTAAAGCCAATAGCATTCCCCGTTACATTTTTAATGTAAGCGAAATAAAAGCTGCCTTGGATTTTGCATGTTTTCACCAGAAAAGAGGTGAAATGTGACTTTCACTTCCCTACAGTGGTCTCGTGTGTAGTGAGAATCCAACTTGCAGAGTGGGGAGGGGCTCTGGGAAATCATCCCCCAAAAGGCCTGTTTCATAGACAACAGCAGGGCCTGAGAGACCTCGAACACCCTCAAGGTGACCCATGCTCTGGCTGCATAACCATGGTTAACTAAGTGGGCAGTAAATACATTTCAAAAACTTAGCAGAAACAAAGTCAGCTATTCACACAGCTCATCCATTTGACATATGAGAACCTCGATAGAGAACTGAACTATTTTTGGAGGGGATTAAATCCAGTACGTCAAAGTCTTTTGGAATGATATTTCAACTTTTGCTTTTCCTAGCTGTGGTGGTGTAGAGTAATTAGGGTTAAGTACTAATTATGTAGTTATTTCCATGCATGTAGTTATGTAGTTATTTCTCTAGTATGTTCTCTCCAGCCCACCCCTTAGCAACTTGAAAAGAAAGAGAAAACAAAAACAAAACATAACGTAGCCATAGTTGTTCCATCTTTCTACAGGGCCAAGTCCAGAGTCTTCAATGGTTCCAGCCTAGGCTGCGGACCTGAACTAACTGGGTTTGAATTCTGGTTCTGTTACTGACGATACTTAAACTTGCGCAAGTGACTTGACCTCTGTCTTCGTTTCTTCATCTGTAAAACGGAGAAAATTTTAATACCTCAATCCTGCACGTAAGGACTAGGGCAGTGCTTTACATATAGTAAACATTTAATAAATGTTAGCTATTAATAAATGCTCAAAAAGTTTTTATTGAAAAAAAAAAAGTGTTACGAAGAAAGAGAATTGCCACAAAGAAGAAAGCTGTTGATTCTTGCTCAAACAATCCCAGCTCCTGCTGTTTCCCACATTTCAGGAACTCTAACACAATTTCTCATGCTCGTGGAAGAAAAAGAGGGAAAGAAGTAGCACAGCTAGCTTATTTTGAAACAACATAACCCTACTGCCATATGAAATTTGCAAATATAAGGCATGGTTTGCTGCAAACATTTAGGGTACAAATTTAGCCACATTACTCCACCCCTCCGATTAATAGCTAGAACACTCAAGTGTCCCATTTAAAAAAATTCAAAGTCTTCAACTTTGTGCAAGAATCCCAGGGTCTTACTCAATCAAAAGGGGTCAGATCTCTTTCAAATTCCAAGTAGAGTGAGAAGAGGCCTTGAATTTTTATACCTGATTGGCCATAGATGCTGGCCAATCTATGGATGGGCCCACAGATTCCCCAGGTGGCGACCAGTCAGGGCCCAGCTCAAGCTCCTGGCTTGGTGATTACAGCTCTGAGACCCATGGTCATAGGACCAGCATATCTCTCTAGGACATACAACTGCTGTGCTGGGCTGTGCACCTGGGCTACTGCCAGCAAAAGCCACATGCTTCCCAGCCAACCTAGCTCTCCATACAGACCACAAACCCTTTCCTCAGAGCCTGGGTCATTAACCTTGTATTAACATATCGCTTCTCCCATTAATTACCTCCTATTTTTATAATTTTTCACCTTTACAATGTGTCTGCCTCCTCCTCAACTGTGTCAGTTTTTCGGGGTTGCTGGAAAAAAGCACCACAGACTGGGTAGCTTAAACAACAGAAATGTATTTTCTTATAATTCTGGAGGCTACAAGCCCCAAGATGAAGGTGTCAGTAGGATCGGTTGCTTCTGAGGCCTCTCACCTTGGCTTGCAGATGGCGGTCTTCTCTCTGTGTCCTCATGTGGACCTATCTTCAAAGAGTCACATTTTGAGGTACTGGGGGTAGGACTTCAATATTTGAAATTTTGGGGGTAGGGGAGGGGCACAATTCAGCCTATAACACCAATTAACTCTACTTACTTAGGGTATAGTTTTTTCTTGTTGTTTTTTGTTGTTTTTTGTTTGTTTGTCTTTTGATTCAAGAAAGGGTGAGTGGGTGGAGAGAGAGAGAGAGAGAGAGAGAGAGAGAGAGAGAGAGAGAGAGAGACAGAAAGAGAGAGGTGTATTCCCTTGGAGGTCTCTCTAGAGTAGTTTTGAGGACTGTGGGTATCCCATGCTTGTCTTGCTAATACAGTCACTCAAGTGGCTGTTCAAACATTTAAAGTGCATCCTACCAACCTCTGAAGCCCACTGTGAAAAGATGATCCCAGAGCTTCTCTGGTTGACATGAAAGTGGAGGGTCCAGACCACCATTACTCTCTCCTCACTGAATCGGCTCTGACAAGCACTGTGTAAAACCTTTGGCCTGGAGAATTCCAGATGTCCAGGCTACTTCTGCTATTTTTTTTTTACAACCACACAACTCACCAGAGTTTGAAATGGGTTCATATGATATCGTCTGACGATCCTTAACTTTAGAAGCAAAGCTCTGCCACTAGCGTTTAGCCCAGGTTTACTCTGAAGTCTGGATGAGTTCCAGCGACCACACAGACAGACTGGCACTTGTGTGGCCAGCTTTATTTTTCTTCTTTGCTTCTTTTTGGAGGTGGGCTTGTTAATCACCCTGCTCAGCTGTGATATCCAAGAAAAGCTGAGTTAGATTCAGCCTCTCTGTGACCTGTTTGCACACACCAGGCTGATAAGCCTCGGCAGAATGACAGTGACAGCTGCCGGTGGCATTCAGAAGGTTTTGAGCAGTTCAGTTCCTCAGCCTCCGGGACAAGTATAGCATTACAGCCTGGCTGCCCAGAGAGAAACCACCTAAAGTCGCCCTCGGGGATGGGCCTGGCTGTTTCATGGCCACGTCACGGTGTCCTGGACACCTGCAAGACTTGACCTAGACCCTCTGTGAGCTTCCTCCGCACTGTACTGCCTGGGCGCCCTCCAGTTCTCACCTCTACCCGCGATCCCTGCCTGTGACAGCCAGGAAATTAGCAGCTGGGGTAGGACACGATCCCAACCTTTGGGTGACAGGTGGGAAAGGGTGGGAAGGAAGGTAAATGGGAGCCAAGCAGTCAAATGCCGGCTCCAAGGACAAGGGCCCCCAGGGGCTGGGGCTCCTGCGGAGGAGGCAGAAATTCTCCGTGTGGGACGACGCGCTGCTCTCAGGGAAAGACCCGAGGTCCCTGCTGAAGCGGGGCATGTGCCACATCAGCTTCAGCCTGGTCACCAAGGGAATGACAGACGTCCCCGATTTTCTGTGGGGCTTGTCCGAGGTCCAGAAACTCAACCTGTCTCACAACCAGCTCAGGGTTCTGCCCCCTGAGGTGGGGAGGCTGACCCGGCTGGTGGTTTTGAACTTGTGTGGGAACCGCCTGAAGAGCCTGCCCAGAGAAATCAGCCTCCTGAAGGGCCTGAAGGTGCTGTTCGTCAACATGAACTGCCTGACCGAGGTCCCAGCCGAGCTGAGTGCCTGTCGGAACCTGGAAGTCCTCAGCCTGTCGCACAATAGCCTCTGCCAGCTGCCTGCCAGCTTTGCCGACCTCTCCAGAGTGAGGAAGCTGAACCTCAGCAACAACTGCTTTGCTCACATCCCCATCTGTGTGTTTGCCCTGAAGGAGCTGGATTTCTTGCACGTGGGCTCCAACCGCCTGGAAAACATTGCGGAGAGCATGCAGTGCCTGGGCAGCCTGCAGATCTTCATTGCCGAGAACAACAACATCCATTCCTTCCCACGGTCACTCTGCCTCCTCACCAGCCTGGAGCTGCTGAACCTGAACAACAATGACATCCAGACCCTCCCGGATGAACTCTACCTGCTGCGTCGACTGGTGAGGATTGCTTGGAATCCCATGGACAAAGGGCTCCACATTTCCCATAACCCGTTATCCAAGCCTCTGCCAGAGCTGGTCGAGGGCGGCCTGGAGATGCTCGTCAGCTACCTGAAAGACAAGAAACACAACTGATGTCGCCACTGGAGGCAGGAGCAGTAGCCTGCGCACTGAGTCTCTGTCAACTGAGTACTTCTCTCGTCTGAGCTTTCTTCTCTTTCTGGTCGCGTGCATCAAGGCTTGTGTTGATGATATTTGTGAATCGCTGTGGAACACCATCCTAGGCAAATGTTTGCATTTATTAACTCTGTATGTTCCTAATAACCCCCACAATATTTTGTTCCTCTCATTGTAAAGGTAAATTGAAACAGGTCTTTTTCAGAAGACCAATAATTGCTCTGAGTCTCCTGAGAAGCACTGGGATTTGGACTTTGAGATAGCGGGCGGTAGGTCTGATTCAATGGAATTGAAAAGTCAAATATTTGCTAAGTATGTGCTGTGTGCCAAGTATGGCATCAGGCATTGACACCATCTGGTTTCAACCATTGAATTGGCAACCTGCAGCGAAGTGGCGACAGCAAGACAGGCTCCTCTGCCTGCCTCCACCAAGCATTACTTGGGACCAAAGAGCAAGCTGGAGCCTTGCTCTCCCGGCGGTGACAAAAACAGGCAGAGCTTTCCCTTTGAGTTCTGGGGGGGAACAATCATAGGAAATTTATCTCTAAAAGGATTGTAGAGTAATAATCAAGCTGCTCATGTTTACATCTGGTGGTAAGTGACGGGGACAGCATGATGGCTTCAGATAATAAATGCAAACCAATTTTAATGTGCGGTTTCACCCTTCTTTCTCAATCCTCTTGCAAGCTATCTAGTCATGTCCCTGATCTTTTCTAGAGATGTCAGCCAATGACTGTCATACTTCTCTAACTTCACTTCTCCATTCTTACTAGATTTGCCCTCTTAGAGATGAGCTAATAAATGGGGGCATGACCAAAACGCAGGAAAGAGGAGGTAAGGCATAGACCAGCCACATTAAAAAAGTAATTATTCTTTTAACATTTAGAGGAGGGTAATATTCGCCACTTGGTTTCGCATGTGGACATTTGAAAAATGAGTTTAGTGACGTTTAAAAGTTGTAAGGACAAAAAACTCTGTAAAAATTTTGTTTTGTTTTTTAATTGTAAAAGTATATAGCTGTTAGTTAAATGCAACCTCACGGTGAGCAATTGCATAGTTCATTGGATCTTATTGCTGTCACAGCAACTAAGAGCCCCTAAGACATCACTATTTATTGAGAATTAAAGAATTAGAATGAAAAGGTGGCAGTGAAGAAAGTATAGTACCTTCAGATCATTGGCGCTGTTGTCTACACGATGTAGTTAACAATATCAACACAGGATGTTGACTTGTCTAACTTCTTAATACACTTAGCTTAATTGAGTTTAACTTATATTTGTTAGCACCCTCTCTTTACTTCACTGGGTTGGGAACCAGAACAGAGTGAAGCCCTGTTTCTTCCATCAAGGAGCTCACAGTTTGGTGAGAGGGACAGAAACTCACATGGGTTCCTACATTGTGCAGCAAGTTGTCATCCCTGCTCAAGAGAAATGTAAGCAATGGGCTGGATCAAGGATAACATCCTGGGTGGCGCTGACAAGATGGAGCCCCAAAGTCTCAGGAAGCAAAGAACAGTAACCAAAGACCATGATCAGGAGGGATCAGTCAAACCCTTAATTTACCACAGCCACTCACACTAATTCCACCCCCTCACACCTCCGCCCTCTAACCTCGCACATCCTCAACCTATTTTGGAAAGAGCAGCAAACCGCCGGGGCAGTGGGTAGCTTATTCTCAGGTTCTGAGTTTAGGCAGCTTTAGTATGGAGCTACGGTCTTACTTCTAAGAGCTGTTCAAAGCGGGTACATATAATTTAGTCACAGGACAGGTAATTTTCCTAACAGACTTCAAAGTCAATTTCCCACCCATAGAAGTGGGAAGCCAATTCCCGCTGTTATCATCAGCTATCATAGTTCCATTAGCACATTTGTGCATGCGTTTTTTCTGTCAAACCACTGCAAACAGATCTTACCATTGTCCCTGAGAGGCAGCTGAAGTCACTTCTAAATTCCCCCTCCAGCAGCAACCAACCAAAGACCTGCCTACCTGCCTCTCCCTGCCAGGCACACATAGGCACACTCCAGTATCCTCACCCACGATAGCTTGCTGGAGCTGACTATTTAAAGACATCTGTGGAATTCTTACTTGACCTCAAGATTCAGTAGGAAATTGCAGGGCGAGCCTTCCTCTGCAGAGCAGAGCCAGGCAGATCACTTACTGAGCGTTGGCTGAAGCACATGCAGCTGTCAAACAAACCCAGTGGACGCCAGGATCACGACTGCTCGTGTCTGCTGCTGAAGAACCACTTGGGCTCATGCTGAATTTCCATGACCTTGCTATGGGCAGAGAGGCAGGCCGGGACAGCAGCACCGAGCTTTTCCTGCTGAGCAATCATTTTGTTTCCTTTCCTCATTTTTTTCAGTCACTTGATCCAACAGTAACTCTACTCCAGGGAAAGAATCTAACCATATTTTGAAGATGACCCAAGAGCTTATTATATTTCTGATGTGAAAAAGTGGTATCAGTTTGGTTGTCCGCTTCCACCGGTGCCTTTCAAAAGTAGAGTACCCAGGTTTTCTCTGTAACACTTAGCTTGAGGAAATCATAAAATAGTAGTTGCCGATGTGCTTTAGATATTGACTATTTGTGAATGCTCCTTTTTATTGATAAAGGGAAGTGTTGAGTGAAATACTGGTTAATGTGCTTAGCTATTCAAAATAGTAAAATGAAGGAAATCTGATGCAGTTTTCACTGTTTTGCTGTCAAACGCTAGTTCGCTGACTGACTGAAAT
Source organism: Rhinolophus hipposideros (assembly GCF_964194185.1). Taxonomy (NCBI): domain Eukaryota; kingdom Metazoa; phylum Chordata; class Mammalia; order Chiroptera; family Rhinolophidae; genus Rhinolophus; species Rhinolophus hipposideros. The sequence goes on from NC_138063.1 coordinate 49,263,557, forward strand.
GCTTGCTTATCTTCTTGTTGTAATACTGCCACATTCAAATAACTCGTAGGTATTTCTAAGGCTTCCAAAATCAAAGCAATGGGGATGACTGCATTGGCTGCAGAGTATATTTAGCCAAAGAATATGAGCTAATTGGGTGCTTGATGTGGGAGCTGGCTGCTCACATTCTTGATTATATTGTGGTTTTCATGTCACTTGGCTCTCCTTATGGAGCAATTTCAGTGGTGTGTTCAGAAACACCTTTTGAAGCAGTTGCAGCTTACAAGCATACAATTAGGAAGAAATCCTGTGTTCATGGGCAAAAAAGACAAATTTGAAAAGACACATCTGTTCCAGGATTAATACTGCTAAATACATAAAACTACTGCATATTAGAAAGAAAAACAGTCATTACTTAGCTTGTTTACTTAATAAATGGTTAATAGGAGAAATGCTCTCCATTCCCAGGCTTTGATTAATAGACTGTCTTTCTGTAATAAGCAAAGATAGAGGGACTTCACAATGAAGTCGTGCTTGGTCTAAAAGAGATAAAGAGGAAATGCTGTCATTATTTGCAGGGATACACTAAACTAAACCCTTTTCATTTATTAATGGAGTATTGCATTTTAAAATTCTATTTTATATGCCTCAAAGCACATATTAAATATGCATTTGGATAGCTATGCATTAAAAACAGGAAGACACATGAAGGTGTCCACATGGATTGGGATGATTCTTTTCAGGAATATATGGAGACCGGGGGGAGTCTGGATAAGTCCCTGAGATTCTGTTACAAATGGTGAAAAATACAAGATGAGTTCAGGAAATGGTCTAAAAAGAGAAGAAAAAAAACAAGCAAAAATTCAAGCTGCTAGTTTTAGCCAATATAAAGATATTAAATACTCAATTATTCCATCAATATCTACTTAAGTAGCTACGTCTGCCCTATTTCCTTACTCCACCAAAGAATGATTTTCAGTATTGTGAAAAGATATACTTGAGAAAAACAAAATAGATTAAATGTGCAACTAAGTACTACTAACAGTTATAATTTATCCCAACTCACCAAAATACAACCTCATCATATATTTTAAGAAAGCAAAATAAAATTTAGAGGAACAGCAAAGCTATTATAAATAATAATGGGAACAATATTAATTTTGTTAAGAAAATAATTTTTCACAAGTGTTCCTTTTAAGTTACCTGTCAAGTTGCATGTTGAATCCAAAGCATTACTAATTAAAAAAAAAAAAAAAGGACAGCATAGTAACAAAAAGGAAGCAGAGAGAGCTCATAATAAATTTGTAAGAGCTTGGGAGTCATTAGGCAAGCATAACTGAAAGCTATTAGCATGAAGCTTGCTATGCAGATTTTTTTTAGTAGTGTCATAGGAATCTACTTGCAAGGAGAGAGCTTCTAGACTTTCTCCTTATTTCAGCACAGAACAGAAAACAAAGATGAACTGGAATCCATTAAAAAAGTGTCAAAGTATTTCCTGATACCCTTGAGAGAAGCATACAAAGTGTGATCAAATATTATGTGCATGTTTAAATTTTAAAAAAGGTATTACAGTAAAAGACACATTGCCATTAATCCCCTTCAAAATACTCCCTGTCACTTCAAACACATTTATCCCATCATTCTTGCCACTTTCAGAAGCAGTTCTGGAAGTCCTCTTTGTGAGTGTCTTTAGTTGCACTGCTGTGGCTGCCTTGATGTCCTGAATTGATTAAAACGTTTATCTTTCATGATCATTTTGACTTTGGAGAAGAGCCAGAGTAGCACAGTGCTAGATCCCATGAACTACATTACGGTGGATGAGGACACAAGGTAATGTATTTATCTGACAGAAATTGCCATATACCAGTGTCATGTCCAGTGAAACACGGGCTGTGAGAGAACAAGAAGGGGCGGCGAAGGGTTAAGAAAGAAACAGAAATCAAGAAAGTTTTGAAACAGGGGCCAAGGGTCTCACAGCCTCAAAGGACTGAGAGCCCCAAATCGGGCCACCTTGTGGCTTTTATTGATGTACACACAAGGAAGTAGCATTGTTTTTTTCTATGGTCTGTGAGTCTCATACACCATACCAGAAAACTGGTTCAAACCAATCACCCTTGCCTGCCAAAAGTCCCGTGATGTATTAGTAATTGTTGTTTGTACCTCCCCAGGGGACGAAACCTTTATGTTGAAAACTTATTGAGATGGAGAACTGATGTTATCACATCTAGAATCACTTCCCAAGCAGGTTGTGGGAAGGAATACAGCCACAGAGGCAGAAGCTCTCCTTAGATGGGGGAAGGTGGGGGTCTATGCCCACCTCTATCAACCCCGTGAATTCTCCTGGTGGTCCCCACATGACTGTGTGTGGGGACAAAACCCCAAAAAACAGTTTCCAGGCTCTCGGCCTCACATAGAAAGGTGCTGGCTCGGGTAGTAAATGGCCATCAACTGTGATCAGATGCCAGCAGCTGTGGCTAGTTGGCCGTCAGCTGTAACCCGTAAGCCATTGGCCACTAATATAACGGCTGTGGCTATGCTAGCAGAGAAGGAATGGGGGCTAGCAAGAAGATGGTGGCTGGCAAGCGCGAACTGCTGTTAGGCAGATTATGTAGATCCTGCTTCCTGTGTCTCCAGCCTAGCCGCCAGCGAGAATATATTGGTTTGACTCCCCTACCTATGGCTCCGTGGGTGTTCCTGTTTGGCCTTACCGTGTCCTGCGTTCTTGGGCGGGGAGTGGGAGCTGAGACCCGGCACGACAAATGGCACAGCGAGCAGGGTCCCCTGCGCGACACTGTGCCTGTCTTAGGTCATTCCTCTCTTGAGGATTCTTACCCGTCATTGGCTAGCCTTTGGGGCCAAACAAGGAGACATAAGGTGTAAGCACAAAGGTGAAACAAAGTCCCTGAAAGGATAGTCTCACAGACTCTTCTTTCTTTTTAGGGGTAGGTATGAGGGGACAGATGGGCAGACAGCTGCATGACAACATACCAGAAGCAATGTGTGACGTAGAGCCTTTCCATTATGATAAAAAAAAATACGGTGGCTACTGCTGCCGAGTGCCATCCAACGGAAAGGCAGGGATCTTCAGTACGGGTAGCGGGGCATTAAATCTTACTAACAGGGTGTGACAAGTTTCAACCTGCTCAGTGCAGTCAGTTGTGTGTGAGCTACTGTTGAGAAAAGGTGTGTTTTAAAGTCTGTGGTAAATCATCCTCCATCATGGCAATGTTCCATGTCACACAATGCTTCTGGTATATGGCAATTTCTGTTAAATAAAAACATTACGGTTTGTCTTCATCCACCTTATTCACTGGGACTGGCACCGTGCGACTTCTGGCTCTTCAACAAAGTCAAAATGATGCAGGACGTGGAGACAGCCACGACAGCGCAACTAAAGACACACAACACACAACTAAAGACAGCACAACTAAAGAGGACTTCCAGAACTGCTTCAGAAAGTGGAAAGAACGATGGAATAAGTATGTTTGAAGCAAGGGAGAGTATTTTGAGGGGCATTAATGGCAATGTGTTTTACTGTAACAATTTTTTTTATTTAAATATTCACTGTATTGTTTGATCATACTTTGTACATTATGGAAACGACAAGACTATTGGTTTTATGGCATGAGTTAGAGCTGCCAATGGAACATCACTTGATCACCGGTATTCTTTGGTCTTGAGTGACTTGAGTTCCTTAGAAGTCAATGTGCCAGTACATGCCACTTGGGGAAGTTTATTTTCCTCTGTCTCTGTAATGTCATGCCCATCACCCTATGCCTGTGTGGGACAAGAGGTCCTGTGGGGTTGTGAGGAAAGCTCTGGACTGAGAGCTGGCAGTGTCATTTGCACAACACTTACTGAGCATCTGTGCGTCCTAAGACTGTGCAGGTATTGGGGACATGACTGGGGAATAAGCGCCCTGCCCTCCATGGGGTCCCAAGTCCAGGGACAAAGGAGATGAAGCTTAGCTAAACGTAATGCAATACTGTGAGGAAAACTGCCTTACTAGTTGCATAAGTAAGTTCAAAGGCATTTGGGTGAGTGGACAGGAGGGACAGAGATGTGATGTGACTAAAACGGTGTGGAGTACACACAATCCATCACTGACAGTTATTGATCCAGTACTTCTTTTGTTTTGTTCTGTCTTGATGGAAAATTTGTGAATCTCGCTGTTCTAGAGTGGTCTGCTTTATAACAACTTTGTGGCTTTTTTCTCTATCTGAATCGAAGATGTTGGGCAGGCACAAGGTGGGAGAGATGGTGTGGGGACAGAGCCAGGAGTGTAGTTTCCAGGCTCTCGGCCTCACGTGGAAAGGTGCTGGCTCAGGTAGTAAATGGCCATCAACTGTGACTGGATGGCCATCAGCTGTGGCTAGTTGGCCGTCAGCTCTAACCAGTGAGCCATTGGCCACTAATATAACTGCTGTGGCTACGCTAGCAGAAAATGGGGGCTAGCAAGAAGATGGTGACTGGCAAGCGCAGATTGCAGAGAGGTGCGGAGTATAGAGGTATGACTCCCCTATCCATGGCTCTGTTGTTGTTCCTTTTTGGCCTCACCATATCCTGCTTTGTTGTGCGGGGAGCAGGACCAGAGACCCCGCCTGAGTCCTTGCATGACAGAAGGCATATTTTGATAATGGTGGCTCCATGTGTCATGGGCTCCAGAGGTACTTCCGAATCTCATTGTGGAGGAAGGTCTTTCTTGAGGATTCTGAAAGGACCCGGGTTGGCTGCTCATCAAAATCTCCTGTGGAATTTCAAAACAAGAAATCCTGATGGCTCAGTTGGTTAGAGCACGAGCTCTCAACAACAAGGTTGACAGTTCAATTCTCTCATGGGATGGTAGGCTGTGCCCCCTGCAACTAAAGACTGAAAAACGGCAACTGGACTTAGAGCTGAGCTGTGCCCTCCACAACTAGATTGAAGTCTAACAACTTGGAGCTGACTGGCCCTGGAGAAGCACACTGTTCCCCAATATTTCCCAATAAAACTTTTTTTAAAAAAAGCTTCTCTTAAAAAAAAAAAAAAAGACAGAGAGACAGCCCTGGGCCTCAATTTGAGAGATCCTGAGATTCTGACAGAGTTGGTTTGAGTAGTGAGGCCTGGGCTGCTTGTGGGGAAAGAGTCCCAGAGAGCAGTTTCCAGGCTCGTGGCTTCACGTGGAAAGGTGCTGGCTCAGGTAGTAGATGGCCATCATCTGTGACTAGTTGGCCATCAGCTGTAACGAGTTAGCCATTAGCCACTAATATAACTGCCGTGGGTAAGCTAGGGGGTTGGTTGGTTGGCAGAGAAGTGGATGGCGGATTGCAGTTAGCAAGTGCAGTTAGCAAGCAGATTGCGGATTGTGGAGCGGGTTGATGCTACTTCCTGTGTCTCGCCCAGCCGCCAGTGAGACTGGGGTACAGGAAGACCCCTTGTTGGGATACTGGCAGATGTTTGCTCCTGTATCTCCAACACAGCTGCCAGCAAGAATATAGTGGTATGAACCCCCTATCCAATGGCTCCGTTGGTGTTTCTTTTTGGCTTCACCATATCTTGCGTTCCTGTGCGGGGAGCAGGAGTTGCGTTCTTGCATTACACTACTGTTGCTGCTGCTTTTCTTGAAAGCTCAGTGGAAATGCTGATACAAGCTCTTATGTAAACAGTCAGTTATGGGACTTTTAAGCCAATCAGGTCAGGGGCTTGCCAACTGAAAAAGGGCCATAAAAGGTGAGAGATCGCTGAAACAGTCCAGCAGGTAGAAGCCCTGCGAGTGCCTCATGATTAGATTTATCTGGGCACTTGTTAAAAATTTAGAATCCCATGTCTCTTCGGTATATTCTCAGATTCAGGTGGTCTAGGTCTCAGATTCTGGCAGGGCCTGGTGTTTCCTCTCAAAGAGCAGACTGGAGAAAACCTGGGCTAGCAGAATGTGCCCACTGGAAATTGGGTAAAGTGCTGTATTCTAGACTCCGCTGCTGCCTGGTACTGCCAATTTTCTTGACTAGCTGTGCCCTAGACTTGGAACTCTTTGTTAACTTTTATCTTTGCATCCAGCATAGGGAAGATGTTTAATAATAATGTATTCAGTGAATGAACAAATAAATGAATAAAAATGTGACCCAGTTTGCACAGATGGTTTAACCTCTTCGTACCTCAGTTTTCTATATGTTGAACTCATTTTAAGGTGAACTCACTTTAAGCTTCTTTCAGGTTTGAAATTCTGACTGTATTTTTTTTCCCTTTGTCTTCCCATTATCGAATGCCTCAGCATAGAGGCATAGAAGCATAGATACCTGAGCTTATAATCATTGTGATTACTCAGGAAAAGAAACAAACAAATATACAAACAAAAAATATTGAGGAGATGGGTCAAGTTCAGTATGAGTGTTTTAATATCTTCTTGCAGTACCAAAAACACATAATTCAATTTTGGTTGACTTTCAAAAATATAAAAAGTCCTAAATATTTATTACAGATAAATCTAGGAGTCTGCAGACCTCCAAATTATGTGTATTCTACCCATTAATTTTTATTGGATTAGAGGCTCGGAGGGAATATTTCTATTTGGCTTTGTTGATTGATTTAAAACTCTTTCTATGTTTCTAGAAGAGAGAGAATTCTTAATTATCTGTTTTCCATTAAAATAAAAACATATTGGTTTTGATTCAGTAATATCATCTGGGCACTTAGAGCTCAAATCTTTCCTGTTTTGTTTTTTGTTTTTGTTTTTGTTTTTGTTTTGAGCATCATGTGTTCCACAGTGTGAGTTGAACTCCTGTAGTAGAATACACACCTTCACAGCACTTCCCCTGTCTTTGGTGTATGCAAGTCAAACTTGAATTTTACTATAAATTTTCAGAAGCAACTTCTGCAAATGAACACACGTAAAGCTGCAAAATAGCTCTTCCTTTGGTTTCTTTGGTTCTTAATAATATTGCTCCTCTCTTTTAGTGGAAGTCACTAATTGGTAATGTCTACATTGTGGAAATTAGAAATTTATGACTATAATTTGTGCTTGAGTAAACTTCTCTACAAATGGGTAAGTTACAATTGTGTTTGATAAGAATTCTTTAATAATTTTGTTGCCATAAGTACTTTGAGAATGCAAAGTATAGTTCTGGTATTATCCTCGATATATCAGAGAAGGTTAAAAAATATTTTTGTTCTGAAAATCACAGGAGTAGTATAAACAAAGAATCTAGCTAAGAGGGAGAAAAGTGCTCTTTATGTTTTAATCTTTCATACTTTCTTACAGTTATGATTAAACATCTATCATAAATAATCAAGAAATCTGTTTAATTTCCCAGAAATGTAAAAATCTTTGCTATAGAAAATTTAATTGTCCGTCTGACCATGCAATATATTGGTTATAGAAAACTGGTTATAGAAAACTCAATTAGTTTGTAAATTAACTTTCCAGACTCTTATTATTAATCCATCACCACAAATATCACTTTAGCTGACTTTCTTCTATAACTTAAGAAAATAACTCTAATAACTAGAATGAACAGGTTAATTTTTTTAAAGCCACATGAGGTCAGTTCCTTCATAATTATCATCTACTGTGCAAAGACCAATGAGGAATTCAACAAAATCACATGGCATGTGTGCAGTTCAGCATTGATTCAGAAGGTCTGAGGTGTTCAAACTCTGCATATTTCGAAGATAAAACTGGTCTTTGACCAACTCCTGGTAAATAACCTCTAATTCCTTGGGACATCCTGTCTGATAAGAGTGTCTGACCTCTGGAGAGGCTGGAGACTGAGGAGCTAAGGTCAGCCACAGGAGAGCTCCAGGCCTATGTGAACAACTCCCCAAAACACCCTGCACACCAAGGCTCAGCTGAGCTTCCCTGGTTGGCAATACTCTGTACATGTCACATATTTTTTCAGGGAGGTTTAAGCACCATCAAACATCTCCATTAGGAAAGGACAATGGAAAGCTTGTGCCTGGTCTCTCCTGGATTCTTCCATATGCTCCTTTTATCTTTGTTGATTTTAAATTGTGTCCTTTTGTTGTAATAAACCATAACCATGAGTATAAGAGATTTTTGGAATTCTGTGAGTTCTTCTAGCAAATTATTGAACCTGAGGGTGGTCTTAGAAACCCCCAAAAAGCATGGGTTAAAGAGTAGACTTTATTAAGAAAGCAAGAGAAGAGAAGCCACAGGTTCTCAGATTCCCTTTCTGTGCTGCTTACATGTAGCACCCAGCTATGCCTTGCTGGAAGAGAATTCACCTCCCTGGTTGTTCTCTCTTTTTATGGGGAAGTCTTGAACACAATAATCAGCCCTCTTTGGTGCCTGCCTGTCTGGCATTGATCCTAGGAGTTGTCGAAGAAAGCCAGCTGCGGACCACCAAAACAACCTTGACATCATGGGTTTACCGCAGGGATGGACATCACCAATTCCACAGAAGACAGCCTAGAGTGCCACTCCCTCCTCTGGAAAGAAGATGAAGTCCTGGTCCCTCTAACTCATCATTCAGACAACGTAGAGGGAGCTCCCATATCTCTTTTGGACATTCTTGCTCCTCAAACAACTCTTTGGCAAGATATTAGGCATACAAAAATTTCCTCCCAAGTGGTATATTAGGAGGTCATTTTTTCAGTTATTCAAAATATAACTGAGATCCTAAAGTTAATGTCATACATTTTATTTATTTATTCATAGCTGAGAACTTTAAGCCAAAAGATAATAAATGAATGCATACATACATACATACATACATACATACATACAAACATACTTTTTTTAAAGATAATGATATATATATGTATATATATGTGTGTGTGTGTATATATATATATATGCATATATATATATACATATATATACATATATATATATATATATATATATATATATATGGAGAAAAATAAAGCACTAAGGGGAAATAGGGAGGAGGAGGTATATTTGTTATGAGATAGTCAGGAAAGTTGCAGAGAAAATCGTGTTGGAATAGAGACCTGTAGAAAGTGAGGGAGACAGCCATGTAGATCTTTTAGAAGAAAATATTCCAAACAGGAGATAAAACATGTGGAAAGGCAGAAGTATGCTTGGCATGTCCATGGAATGAAGTGGATGTAGGGGAGAGCACTGAGATTATATTGATTTTGGACATGACTCATGTAAGGCTTTAGGCCATTGGAAGGACTTTGGCTTTTGTTCTGAGTGAGGTGGGAAGCCATTGGAGGTTTTCAGTAGAAAAGAGGCACATGCTAACTTACATTTTAGAGGGGTTATGTTAACTACTGGGTTGAGAATAGGCTTTGAGGCAAAAACAAAAGCATGGAGACTAGTTAGGAATCTGTTGCACTATTTCAAGTGACAGATGATAGTGGCTTGAACTAGGGTGGAAATGGTGGAGGTTATTTATTATGGAGATACTTTGACAATAGCACTAGCAGAAATTGTTGATGAATTGGATATGGATGGGTTGATAGAGAGAATCAGAGAGGAGAGAGAGAGGGAGAGAAGGAAAGAGAGAATAGCTTATTGAAGCTAGTGTTTAACCTGAGCAACTAGAATGATAAAGTTGTCATTTATTGAGAGAGGAAGGGTTTAGGAAAGAGTATCAACATGATAATTTTGAGATGATAAATAGAGTTTTAAATGGGTCTGTTGAGCTGACACTAGATACAGAATGTAGGGTTTGGGGAAGAGGTGCTGATTGGAGATATGAATCTGGGAATCACCAAAATTTATAGGAATAAGTCAGGAAAAGCTGTATCCATTGTGAAGTGCTTCAATCAAAAATGGTGATTCCTTTTACACAATAGCCAAGATATGGAAACAACCGAAATGCCCATCGGTAGATGACTGGATTAAGAAGCTGTGGTACATTTATACAATGGAGTATTACGCAGCCATAAAGAAGAAAGAAATCTTATCATTTGCAACAACATGGATGGATCTAGAGAACATTATGTTAAGTGAAATAAGTCAGAAAGAGAAAGACAAGTACCATATGATCTCACTTATATGCGGAATCTAAAGAAAAGAATATGTGAATGAACTAATCAGAGACAGTTTTGAGGACACAAAGAAAAAACCGAGAGTTGTTAGATGGGCGGGGGCGGGGGGGGTGGGGATAAGGGGAAAGGTGAAGAGATTAGGAAGCAGCTGGTAACCACAAGATGGCCTCAGGGTTTTCTGAAAATTAATTTGGAGAATTTATTCAATAATGTTGTAAAGATTTTGTTGGGTATCTGATGGACATGCGTCCTATTTGGGAGACCACCTCAGAGATAATGTGGATGCCTGATCATGGCATTGTACACCAGAAGCTAAACATTAATGAATGCCAACTATAATTTTATATATATAATGTGATGGCTCGGTGTGAGGTCGGAGGGATAGTGGATGGGGGGAGGGGGGTTCACAGTGTGAGGGATATAAATGATGAACGTCTAAGTATTACATTGTCTTGTACACCTGAAACTAATAAAAAAAATTTTTAAAAAAGAGAAAAAAAAATGGTGATTCTTTTTCTTTAAGTTTTGGTACTCAAAGGGCTATGCTCAGTCAGCTGGAAAATTCCCATTTGTGATAATGTTTTTTTTGGGTTTTTTTCCCAGATGCTGGAGAAATGGGATATTACTACATCTAAATCTCAGACCTGTATTTGTGAAAACCCTTGAATTATTCGATGATCAGAAGAGAAGCATTCTCTAGTCATACAGAAATTAGAGCATGAAAAGGCAAGTGTTCTGAGTGCACACTTAAGGCCCATCTGCCTATGTCTCGTCAATTACCCCTCCCCATCGTCCTAATTGGCAGGTGATTTTAATCAGTTATCAAGGAGAGATGTGTTAGTATCATCGCCCAAGATTCACTGAAATACAGGTAGAAAAGTCTTGATTCGTCTCCCTTCTCTCTTTTTCCTTTTCATGTGTTTTAATTTGTTTGGATTTTAAAGAACATGATTATGTTCACAAGCTACATGTTTCAAATGAGAGTGAGGGATAGCAAACTCAACATTCGCTTTAAATTTCCTCTTCAAATTTTGGACAGGAAAATTTTCCTCCAACCTATCATTCTAATAAATACATTTTGGAATGCAAAATTTGACACATATAATTTAAGTGTTGGCCTGCAGTTCCTCCTGCCTACGCACTGCAGATAGATATCCCATGGCACCTAGATGGCTCCACAGGACAAGGGGGCCACAAAGCTTCTCTGTTCCTCAGCTATAGTGTGTATCACTCTGCTGCTTTTCTTGGTCTGAATTACTAATGTCTCTCCTATTTAAGCAGAAACAAACAGCTTTCTCTTAAAACTCTAAATCTTATCCTTTATTTTGGCTTCATCTCATATTCTCTCCACAGGCATGGAAACACCACAAAGTCATGCACAAAGGCACAAAGAGGAATTATGGTGCTTTACATTCTTATTCTTACATGTGGGCCCCATACATTATTCATTAAGTTATGGTTTTATACAAGTCACAGAGAGAAAGGGTCTCCCTTTGTGGGTTCAACGCAGGATGTTATTCTTTCTCTCTCTCTCTCTTTCCTTCCTTCTTTCTCTCTCTCTCTCTCTCTCTCTCTCTCTCTCTCTCTCTCTCTCTCTCTCTCTCTCTCTCTCTGTCTCTCTCAGGATATTTGAAAGAAAATAAAACAAAAATGCTGTACTACAGTTTTGAAAAACAAAGAAAAAGTTCTACTGGCACGTATGTGTACATATTTCTTCCACATATTGGTCAAATAATTTGATTGTCATTTATACCCTGCTAATACAAGGTCTTTTGAACAGATTCTACACTCGTACCTCAAGCCGCAGAGACAGCTCACCGAATTTTATCTTCTCACTGGGAAATTATTTTCTCCACATGTGTTTTGATGATGACAGGCCTTTTTCCATCTTGCAGTTCCTCCTCCTTGGGGGAATAGAAATGTAAGGAATAATTTCTGATTTGATACTTGCCGTTCTACCCACGTATCACTGCAGTTTAAAAGCTGTCTACAAACTTGCTAACAACTTACTTTAAATCAATACTTTGGGAAAATTAGAGACAAAGGGGAAGAGAAGAAATAGCCTCCTAAAATAACACATTTGAGAATGCATATGAAATATTTGGAGGAAAAGATTATTCACTAATTCGACTGGATGTATTGTATTGCATTAAGCAACATCTGTGGGGGCTGGGCAGGATAATTTCTAAATTAAAGTCCTGTAATTGTGCTACACAGGAAGCCATACTCTAAGTGAGGATATTTTCCTCTACACCTTACTAATTCAAAAAAGTCATAGTTCATTATTAATATGAGAAAAGAGTGATTAGTATTCCTGATGAGCAGCTAAAATGAAATACAGACATAAGAAAGTAACATAAAAACAATTCAAAACTCATAGGACTTGTCAGCTTTGACATCGCAATTCTCGATTTTTTTTTTTAACGTAGAGGACTGGGATTATTTCGAATTTTGTGCAAAAATAAGGTCTTATGAATAATGTTATCACATTATTTCAAGTCTTTAAAACTCAAATTTTCATATAACAATATTGGTAATGTGGAGAAGTGACAATTAATTTGATATCGAAAGTAATAAAAAACTATATTTTTGTACCCAATTCCATAGGTCAAAGGATGGCCAAATATTTGTTTTTTCTCTTCTTAATGTTATCAAGTTAACATCCATCCAGTAGTTGCAAACTCTAAAATTAGAACAAACAAACCTTAAAATTCACCTAATCTAAACTTCCTCACACATATCTTTTAAAAACACATTTCTACTCAAACACTTCAGTAACAGGGGTTCACCCATGTGAAAACAGTCCAGTCCATTGATTTCTTGATAGTTTTTTCTTAAATATGAGGCTTCCCCCTTGTTCTCCATCTCAAAAAGACATCTTAATCCACCCAGAAACCTGAGATTCAGTCTAGCCCTCTCCCTTTCTTAATCCTTTCATCTTACCTTTCACCCAGTTCTGAGATTCTACCTCTAAAATCCTTCTTTCCATCACTTCTATCAGCCTGTCCAATCCACCATTATGTCTCATTCTCATCTCTCTAATTCCTTCTTTTGGTGCCCTTGTCATCCATCCTTCCAGGCACAAAGAGGAATTTTTAAAAATGCAAATTGGATCACGTTAGACTCCTGCTTAAAGTCTTTCAATGTGTACTTATAATAAAATCCAAAATTCTTAACATGCTCTACAAGGCCTAGTAAACTCTAGCTCTGACTATTTCTTCAAACTCATGTCTACCACTCCATTCTGTCACAAATGCATACCCATCTTGGCCTTCTTTAGTTCCTGAAGATTCTGAACACTGTCCTAATTTAGGACTTTCAATCACACTGCTTCCTCTTCCTGGATGGCCTTCTATGGATAAAGCCTACTCACTCTTCCGGTTTCAGTTCAAAGATACTTTCTCAGAAAGTTTTCTTTGACCTTTTGTGTTTCCTTCATAGTACTTACCACAGCTGAAGTTATATGCATGTGCATATGATTGCATTTATAGTTAAATGTATAAATAATTACACATATATTCATACAGTCATGATTTAAACAAATCAATTATTAGTTTGGAGACAGAATGGTTAACATTGGCAGTATCATCTCGTTTACTGTTTCTTTGATGGAGGATATTATTTAGTTGCTGCAGTTTAACTACATGTTTCCTAGTTGGTGGTATGTAGAATAAATAAAAATAATGATTAAGTATGATAATAACACAAATACAGATATCATCTATTGAGTACTTATCATGAGTCAGATCTATTTAACTCTTACAAGATAATATTATTGTCCCATTTAGAGGTTGGATAACTGAAATTTGGAGAGCTGAAACTACTTGTCAATCTAGTAGTGAAAGGAGCTGGGCATTGACTCCAGCTCTGTCTGTTTCCTCTCTTCCGTGTTGTCTCTCAGATACATTTCCCTGACCTCCCTAGGGAGGACACTGGGATTGTGACTGCAGAGGACCCTGTTCCTTTTTGCTTATATATTTCCTCTTACTAGTACACAGAAAATTTAACTCAAAACTTTATAAGAAAAAAACTGAAGTAAAGAGAACTATGTAGTTTATTGATGATTAAATTCAGATTGTACACCTGAATGTGTATATAAGAAAGAGATCTTTAATTGAAACTAAGAGAAAAGAGGGAGTTGGTGGGAGAGGGTGAAACGAGAGGCTAGCTGGACTTCACAAGCTCCCAGGACAGGTGTCAGGGGCAGGTAAATGGCTCTGAAGGAGCAGGGGGAGTGGGCAGATCCCTGTCCATCCTCATTCTGCTGAGGTACTCTCTGTCCCATTTCTGGGCAGGCCTCTTCCTTTGACAATCTGTTTTGTTTCTTCCCTTTTCCCCTGTACCATCCCTGCTGTCACAGTTAGAACCATCCCCTCCCACAACAAAACCATCATGTTCCTCCAAGAAAGCCATTAGGTTTTGTGCTTGATGGCCTGCAGTTAATTCCTTCAGGGACAGGCTTTGTACTTGAGAAGTATGGGTCACACACCCCCAGTCATATTTCTCCCAATGATGATCTTTGAGTTCCTAGGTGTGGGTGCCCAAACTTGTACCACTCTGGAATCGTGGTGACTCCAGTGTGCACCCCCACTCCAGGCTACAGAACCTCCACAGCTCTTGAGGGCACATTTCCAGACTTCCTTGGTGTTTGCTGGGAAATAAATTCTCATCTGGGGTGCATGCTGGCAGAGAGATCTCGGCCATTGACTGGGCAGTCCGTTCTCTCCCTCTTTCCCCACAAGCATCTTCTGTCTGACTCTTTGGGCTGAAGAGTCTCCCCAGGTTGAATGCCATCTGTGACACACTTCTGGACCACAGTCGTGACCGGGCAGTGTGGTTAATTGCATTATGTCACTGCATCCCAGGCTCCAAAGCACCTTCATGGTTCAAAGCTTCAAACACACCAACCTTTTCCTATTTGAAGTCTATCATTTCTGGCTCAAACATGTCTTCAAACAATGTAGTAATATTTTACTGATTATTTTTTCCAATAAACAAATACAAATGTTTTCATACTCAGGTTTTAGTTGCAGCAACTCTGTTAAAACATTTAGCTGTGAAAATCGAAGACAGTTTAAGGAGTGTTGTAGAGATCAACTCAGCCCTTCAATAATGTGTTCAATACCTCGAAAAGTGACAGTAAATCAAGGATGAAATGAAAGAGTAAACAGAGCGAAGGCAGATTTCACATGTGGTGGCAGCTCTGTCATTTGAAGCCTCAGACGGGACACTGGATCAAAATGCCGAATGTGAGGATGACGCTTGCAAGTCCCAGATGAATTGCTTTGGCTGTGACAAAGAGCATGCTTTTTGCACTATGTATTCTAAGTCAAAAGGAAAAAAAATTAATGTAGGGCAAAGTTTAGCCCGATCCCAGAACTCCTATGTCCCACGATATCCTTGTAAGATGTGCGAGTTCCGGCACGCTATTCCTCAGTGGGCCCCTCACTGGGAGCGAGTAACCGTGCAGAAGGAAGAGGCTAACAGCTGTACAGGGTGCCCAGGGGGTGGGGACTGGCCCAGCGCAGAATCCTCACGTGCCCACCCCAACTCTCAGCGACTGACTCTGCCCCTTACCGTTTCATAACAGCCTTGTTCACCAGTCAAGTTTTCTCCAGCCCAAGGCCCTTTTCTTGCAGGCCTAATTCATCTTTCCTAAAGGTCTCCTTATGTTAGCGTTTCATTCCCCCACCCACTGCAGGGTTTCCTAGTTCTGTTTTTGGCTCTGGTTTCTATGCAGATTCCTCTGACGTTATTTCTCTCCGTCGTGTAAGACCTTTTTTGTCAAGGTCCAAGTTAGCCACTGCCTGCTATGGTCCCAGGACTCTTCATAGGATACCCTTACCCTCTCTGGGACATGGTTCTGGGATAATATAGCCCCACAAGCTGCAAGTTTGAAATGCTGCTCTGGCATTCCTAGTAAGTGGTTGAAGGGGATTAGTGTCACTCGCCTCTTATCCTCTTGCTGTGCCTCTAATTTCAAGAGTCATGAGGTAGAACCAGCTGTCCTCCACTATTTTATTGACATACGTAGGCAAGGCGAATCCCTCTACTGTACTGGAAAGTCCATAGCCTCTGGGGCTGACATCACAGCATTGCCTAAGCACAGTTGTAGGTATGTACCTGAGAGGGACACTTGTCAAAAGATGGTATCTAATTGAGTGACCAGATCCTTTCATGCTTTCCGTTGGTGACAGCAGCTTTGTGGCATTCTGGACGCCATATGGCAATGTGTGAATTACCTGGCACAGCCCCACTAACGCCTAAAATAGTTCCTTACATGAGGTCAGCAGGGTTAGTTGTCACAGAGATCACATTATTGGACGGATTTTCCTAGTCTGTTTAAGGCTTGAATTAATACTGCTAGATGAAGTAAAGCATCTCCTCTTATTGTTCCTTTTGAACTAAATCAAGGTCAGCAAATTACAGCCAGCACACAAAATCTACTCACTGCTTGTTTGTGTAAATAAAGTTTTATTGGAATACAGTCAGGCTCATTCCTTTATACACTGTTTCTGGATTTGTTCACATTATAACAACAGAGTTGAGTAGTTGCAATACAGACCCTTGGATTGTATCGTTGATTCTGAGGTTTGCTCCTTTGTGAACAGAGGACTTCCTCAGTATTTGTGTTCAGAAGATGTGATCTTTCCTTCAGTAGAGTTTTGATGGCAGGGTGGTCATGAAGAAAAGAGATACATATTCCAACTATCACAGCAGTGGCTTAAGAAAAGAAGCTAATCAACTTCTGATTTTTCCTTTGCTTATATAGCTAAGATTAATAGCCATAGTGTTCCAGAACTGGTGCTCTAAATTCTATATGGTATTGAGATTATTTTTCTACTATCTATTGGTCCCATATGTCCCACCATCTATAAGTTTCTTCTTTCCTCTCTTGCTCTCTTTTGGATTTAAATTTTTTCCTCATTTTCCTTTTATCTCTACTAGTTGTGAAGTTATGCAATATATTTTTCTAATGCATACTTGTCAAAGTCTAAATTTAATCTGTGTTGCTACAGTCCTATACAAAGCCTTTAACATAAGTGTGATTACCTCTTTCCCTACTATTTATTACATATTTTTTTACATTTTGTATTTTAGTACACATATGCATTTTATATTTTGGGAAAGTGTTGTCTCTCTTTTTAATATAAATTACACAAGACAGCTTTATTATTGTTTACTACAGTCAATGTTTGTTTAGTTTTGCCCACATATTTACCCTTTTTTGTCTTATTCTATCTTCCAGCTCAGACATCTCATTTGGAATCACATTTCTTCTTTAGCCAATGTACATTTTAAAAAATTTGTTTGGTTAAAACATGTTAGTCATTATTGGAAAATGTTAGTAGTTTTTATTTATCTAAACCTATCTTTGTTTTGTCTTTATATTAAATCATATTTTTGCCGGGTATATAACTCTAGGCTGACTGTTACTTTCTTTTAGCACACTGAAGTTGTTTTTCCACTGCATGCTGTCTTCCATTGCTATTTTTGAAAAATCAGCTGTCAGTGTAATTACTATTCATTTCAGGCAACTCATATTTTATCTGTGACTGATATCATGCCCCCCCCTTTGCCTTTGTTGTCCTTCACTTTCACTATGAAGTGTCTTAGTGTTTTATTTTTATTTAGCCGGCTTGGTTGGGATTCACCAGCTTCTTGAATCTGTGGATTGACATTTTTCCTCCATTCTGTAAAATTCTCAGCATTTATATGATTGCCTCTCTTAATTCTAGCCACTCTTTTTGCAGCACTAAGTCAGTGCTTATTAGATTTTTCTCACTCTATCATAGATCTTAATCTCTTTTTCATATTTTCCATCACTTTTTCTTTCTAGGCTGAATTCTAGAAAATTTCTTCAGGTATATCTCCTAATTCATTAATTTCTCTTCAGTTAATTCTTGATCAGTTAAACCACATTCATCAAATTTTAAATTTCAGTTGTTATGTTTTTAATTTATAGAAATTTACTTGGTTCTTAGTCCAAATTCCTAGGCTTTTCTTTATAATCTTTCCCTCATTACTATTTTTGATCTCTCTTCTTTCCATGTCATTTAACATATGAAACATACTTATTTTACATCGTTGTCTGACAATTCCAATATCTAATGTCTCATTCCAGTTCTGCTAATTTTTTGTTTCTGTTACCTCTTGAAATAGAAATGATCATTATTGTTATGATTTTTGACTGTGGAGCTTTCTCTGAAGGAACTGAAATAATCCTTTGATACCTAGGTTGAAGATGGGTGGGGGGATTTCTCCAGAGAGAATTGCATTTGCTTTCACTGGTTCTTGGGTCATTTACCTACCTGGGATGGTTTTAAGCTAATGCATAGAATTAAAGCTTTGGACTACCCATAGGGTGCAAATTTTGGCTGCACACCTGCTTGGGCCTGGGATGTCATATGAATTCTAGGTGGATATTTTTTTTCTCTACTCAGTCCAAATCTTTAAGACGGGACATTTCTATAGCTATCCCTTGAGCAGATTTATTCTCAGTTCACTTTTATTTTGATGGTTAGTCATTTGGTTGCAGTTGAAGGTTGTTTTTTCTTTTCTATTCTTTTCTTTTTTTTTTCTTACAGGGGAGGGGACAGACTTATCTTGAGCAAACCCCAGGCCTTGTCTCCTTTTCTTCATGCCCTGAGAAACTACAGAAATTTCAGCTCAGGTTCATCGAAATTTGGCAAATATTTTTGTTTGGAAAATATCTGCCTCACTGTTCCCCTTCTTGCTCTGAATTCCTACTTGCCAGGTCACTGCTGCCTCTAACACAATTTTTAAAAATACGATACTGATAATTTTTATTTGTTTTAGGTGTGGTCATCACTCAGACTTTGCCATGGTGCTAGAGACAAAAGTCTGGAATTGAGACTTTCTGGGAAAATCAACTTATATCTCTATTTAGCTTTCTAATGACTTCATGTGTGCACAATATACAGTTTAAATGATAATTTTTTTGGTGACATTTCATAAATTAAGATTTAACACAATGTTTATTGTTTTTGTTCTGATTATAATATTATTATATGCTCATTACAGACACTAAGTGAAATGGAAAAGTATTAATGAGAAAGTGATATCACCCTTATTCCCACCACCCAGAAGTAGCTACTACTCATGTTCTATCTGCTTTTATCCAGCTTTTGGTATGCTGTCTTATTTTTAAATAGCTGAGAACACATTGTTTTAAATAGATTTATTTAATGGGAAGATGATCATTCTTTTTTGAGATATAAGTCACAGGATAGCATTATTTCCCCCCCTTTCTATTCTGATGTCATAGCAGATCAGTTAACTGCTTCTAAGATATACTCCATTCCTCTGTGTAATCTATCCTACTGGATCTAATCAAAAGAATTCAGTTAGAAAACCATGAGGGAGTAGTAATTGAAGAAACAGTGCCCCTCGGGGAGGGGTGCTAAAGTCCAGCTATAAAGAACTAAGGCCATGCAACGATGACATTGTCATCATTTAACTGCTGCTGCAGGCTGTACTTGAGCTCCGTTTAACAGAAAGGGGTGTATGAGGAAATTAGGACTGGGGCTGAAAGAGTCATTTGTATTTTACCAATAGAAATGCTTCACTATAATAACCCAATTACAATTACAGAAGCTTCACACTAGCTCAGATCTCTGGGGGCCCATCTCTGAGATGGGGATAGAATTGCACTCACCCCATGCCCCATGCAAAGGCCTGAACATACCCATCTGGACTCCCTGGGGTAGATAGCTTTTCATCCAAGTTACTAAAAATCTCTGCAAAATGACAAAAATCTCCAATTAATCTGAAATATTTTGGTCCATAACCACACTTTTCTCTCCACTAAAGCCTGGAAGCGACCCAATATCCTGATGGTGTAAAGGGTGCAGAATACAGTGGAAAAAGATTCCAACAAAAGAACTGAAGTACACAGATGTTATCAGGCAAGAACACCCTGAACCCCTTCCATTAGACCTCAATGAACCAAAAGATAAAGTGTTATTTTTGTAACTATTTCAACAAGAAGTCCTATGTGGGTATGCACTACCTTTTGCCTCTGGAGAGCCAAATGAAGGATAACAGCCATTATGCTGTATTTAGGGTGAGTAGGATTTCCTTCTATGACAAAAAGCACAGGGTCTGGTGTCACAAAGACCTGAGTCCAAATGCTAGACCAGTGACTTTCTGGCTGTGTGAAGAAGTACTTAACATCTCACCTATAACATAGTGATGATAATATCTGTCATTGCAGAGTTGCTAGAAGGATTAAAAATGATCTCTCTTGACACAAGGTGAAAAAAGGCAGTGATTTCACTTGACTGTGTAAGTCCATGATTTCTGGGACCGTTCCTTGATCATCATTTCAAAACAGTTAGTATGTGGTAATTTCCTACAAATAGTCATTGAATGAATGGATAAAATACTCGGGTATAGAATGAATCAATTTTGGAAGACAAAAGGTGCATTACTGTCCTGTCAAGAAGCTTTCGGTGGGACCAACCCTGCCAGAGACCTCAGGCTGGGTGTTCCGACTGCTGCAAGGATGAAAGTTGCCCCTTCTCTACCTGCTGTAGCCTCAGGCATCTGGACCTGGAGGTAGCGGCTTATTTCCATGCTTATTTTCTGAGTCTTGACTCTGTCCAACAGACTGATCAGATGTTCATGTATACTAGCCTTTGGTGCCCCGACCTCCCTTTTCCCTCTTCCCATTGACTTCTCAGCCTGTCCATCTGCTCCACTCATGTAACCAGGATTCGCCACCTCCCACATGCCACTTGTGGGAGAATAGGAACCAGACAGACGCAGAAGAGAGAACCATGTTTGCAGGTATGGCAGAAGAGAACATTGAAAGTTGAGCCCCACTGTGAAAAATGATCAAATGGTTTTCTAGGAGGCAGATTTAATAAATTATACCAGTGAGTCAGTAGGGTGATGTCAGATAAATGAAATATTTAACATGATGTAATAATCCCACCAGTAATGTTAGAATGTTTGTATTTGTTAGTCTATAGCACTCTCTGATGAGACAGCAGAATGGTTGAACATGCAGGAAGGCTTCTCTCTAAATCTTGGGATGCCCTAGAGTCAGGGAAGGGAGGTCTGCCCTCTTCTCTGGTCCTCTCAGGACCAGGGTCCTCCCAGGGTGGTGGGAATTACCCCTCAACCCAGCACCCTTTCTACTAATTAACAAATAATGAGTTTAAGGACACCTTAAAAAGTACTCTCTTGCTTTCTCCCTCATGGGCAGAGTTTGCACATGGCTCCTGCACACTCTCTTCTCAGGTAGAAAGGGCTGGTTGTCTCCCGCTTTGCAATTTGGTGTCTGCCGTAAATGGAGGAGACACACGATAGACATTCCCTAGCCTGGTGGTTGGTTTCCTTGTTCACAAAACTGGGATCAGCTGAGCCTTTGTTAACTTTCGGGTTTCTGTTTAGTGGCATACAATAAGAGAAAAAAGAAAAAAAAAGAAAAAAAGAAGCTTTTATTAAGAATTCCCAGACTCACATAAAATAGAGTTGTTATTTCAAGACCAAACTGTTTAATCAACTGATAGCAATGTTATTAATTTATGTATTAGTAGTTGGTATCCATTTCTGGATTGTGTTCATTCGATAATTAAACAGCACCACCTCTAAGGGAGACAGAGATGATTAAATTGTCACTATGTGCCAGCATCTGCCTTTGCTGGCTGTGAAGTCCTTCCACAGAACAATTGCGAACTCACCGAGGACCTGATTGCTGTGTGACATGGATCCATGTTGTTCCTGCCACCTGCCAATCATGCTGAGATTCCCCTGCTAGCCCTCCCCACCTCCGCTCTGAACTCACCACATATGCCCCCCACTGGCAAAAGAAAGCTGGAAACCAAATGGGAAGCCAGAGAGATGGCTCTTGGCACAAACAATTCATTGATCAATTCTTTCAAGCCCAGGGTGAATTTTGAGGTTATTGATCAATGCATTTAGGTTATGAAAATTATCTAATTAACTAGACCCAGATAGTATATCTCTCTCTGTGTGGTAGTTCCAGATATTCATCTGTGGTATTTCTGGTTGGTAGAACTAGAGGATGCCAATTATATAGTTTGAGGTAGTGGCCAAATGTCTATCAAAGGCTGGAAGATAGTCAGCTGTATTATTTGCAAGCAAAGCAGGGTTTTGTCACAGCTTCTAGAGGTCAAAGGCTACCAATTTTACTGGCTGCATCACTGAAATGTTCCTCTTTAGACAAGGAGCTGGCAACAGCCATATTCCCTTACTTTGCAGAAGTGTCTAAAACAGCTGTTTTAAGATGTTCTTCTGGAATGGAAGATGATGGCAAACTATCAACTGCCTTGTGGCTTCTGGGACCCTCAAGGCATTCCGGAATTGGGAAAGCTGTAAAATGAGTACATATGTGCATACCTATCCCCTTGGACACTTGATTGTTTTGTCTATGTGTCTGTTGGTTGTTTCAAGATCCCCAAACACAATAAAGACGATTTCCTAAGAACATGTATCTTAGGAAAATTCTGACATATTATACACAGACTTCTAGGGCATCTTCATTTCTGATGCCCAATTTATCCCTGATTCAACTGCCCAGAACCACTAGTGTTCTGGGAGTGAAGGGCAGTGCTCGTTGTCCCAGGGAGGGGCCCCGCTTTCCTGCGTATTATGTTATGGTTTCTTCTGATCTCTCGCTCTCCCTCTCCATTGGCTCCTTCCTATTAACAGCACCCTGCTCTGTTTCTGAACCCCCTCTTCCCCAGAGACCTTACTGTCTATTCTCCATCCTCCTTTTAGTGGTTCCCTTTATGTCTCCTCCAGTATTTGACCTTGTCCCAACCACGTCTCAAAAATAAAGAGAAAATGATCAAGAAAAATTCTAATGGGAAAAATAAAAAGTTTGATATGTGTCTATATAGTAACACACTACTGGTATCTAGCAGAGCAACAGGTCAGCAAATATTCTTCATCTCTCTGGATTCAGATGAAACCCTTGATTTTTGAGAGGACGGTGTGTCCGGCAAGTAAGGGACCCAGGAGCTCTTCTTCTGGGAAGCTGGTCTTTGAAGATGAGAATGAGAGGCAGGGAGGGCATCCTTCGTTTGCTCCGATATGCCAAACAGAAGAAACTGTTACCAGTTCGAGAGTCCCAGGACAGCTCCGAAACCCTTTATTAACCAGTCACCCACAAAGGCCAGCAGCAGCCTGCTCCCCATGCTATTTAAAAAAGGAGCTCTCTCAAAGGCACAATGATATTTTCTTTCAAGCTCTCCTCCCCCAGTTACCAAAAATGATGAGGGGGGTAAACTATGGGGTCGGGGAGTGCTGTGATTGGCAGCCATGTTTGATAGCTTTTCTCCTGCCAGAGATTTTTGGGGCAGGAGAAAAAACATGGTCATAATTTCTATCTTCTTGGCCATTTGGTTGACTTGGAGAGCTAGTTTTTAGGTCAAGAGCCAAATAGAGAGGGGAAAGTCTATTGGGCATTTTATATATTTTTCACAAAATTATCACAATGATCCCAATTTACAGATGAGAAAATGGAGGCTGACAGTGATTTTATAACTTGCTGGCTACGAGTAAATGCCAGAGCTGAGATTTTAACCCAGGATTGCTTGCTCCTAATGTCTCTTTGTTGACTTATCAAGAATCCAGGTCCCAAGGGTACAGAACACAGTGAATGAGATGTTCGCCACCCTTGGGGTTGCAAGTCAGTTCATTAGAAATGTTTGCAGGTGCTCACTCTGTAAGCCGATCCAGAGGGGCTGGCTCACACCCAGCAGACAGACACGAAAATGCTGAGATGCTGGTCCCACGGTCTCTTAAAGGACAGGCAGAAGGGAGCCCAGGGGAAGCCCCAGCCTCAGCTACAGGAGGAAGTAGTGGTCAGGCAGAGGCTAAGGCCGACCAGCCAGGACATACCATTTGCCTTTAAGTATCCAAAAGATTAATAGGAGTTGCTGAAACTGGCGATAAAGCCCTATTGATTTCTAAGTAGCAGTGCATTGTCACAAACATTTCTCTCAGCAGTTGAGAGGTTTTTGTTTGGTTGTTGTTGAAATACTATGTTTAATTCAAATTACAAATAGTATGAGTACTTTTTACTACTTCATTTAACCTCCCCCCTCACGTAATATCCCAAAATTTTGAACAACCCCAATTATGCTGGGGGATAAAAGGAATCTTTGAATTATGTTACCTCAGGCAGATGCTATTCCCACTAGATTAGCATGAAGAGGGTGCCAGCCCAGTGCCCCAGGGCAGGCCTTAGATGGGTCATTGGTGTGGCCTCTGGAAGAGTGTTGGTGCTGGCGCTGGTATGGCAACAGGAGGGTCTCCTCACTGAGCAGCTGTTTTGCATTCTGAGCGAGTCCCTTGGGCTCCCAGAGGGATCAGGACCAAAGAAGCACAGCATACAGCTCCCTCGGGATGAGCTCTGCAAAGTGGTGCCCCAATCACAGATAGGCCAGGGTGACATGCTTATAGTGCAGCGGGCACTTCATCCTATCATTATCACTCATTCCTTTTTATCTGTTTATTGATTAGACACCTAAATTTCAATGTTAAGTTCTCTTGGAATTAATGATTCAGTAATTTTTTTTAATATCGGGGGAGGAAAATGCAAAGAACTTTTCAAATTTAAAAGGTCATCTATCTAGCAGTTCCGAATTCAATCCTCCAAACTCTCATTAAAGTAACTATCAAGAAAATAATATATTCACAACACCCACCACTAGGACTGGCAATCAGTCTCTTGCCAGAGTTTGAGAAGAATTCCTGCAAACTGGGGTACTAATGGGACTTGGTGGAAAAGACAGTAGCTGGCCCCTCCCAGCTGGGCCCCCAGGAATGCAGTGGTCCTGCAGAGTAGGAGAAGGGAGAGATCCCTTTCTTCCTTCCCCAACATCTACCGGGTTCAGAAACTCTGCATCTATAACAAACAGGAATCATTATGCCTTGACTCCCTCGGTGCTATTTTTTAACACAATCAAATCTGTCTTCCTCCTCTCCATCTAAGTGCTTCTGTTGTTAGATCTAGGTAGATAAGTCATGATATCTGAGGGAGAACATGCATTCTGGAGAGATTAGTTCCCTCAACTAAAGCATAATTAAAGATGACAGAATCTAGAAGAGCCCTGGTGGCAATGCATCCTGAAGGCTGTTACTTTTCAGGTCCTCAAGTTTTACAAAGAGTCAGAAGGACAGACAATGAGGGTGGGAAACATATAGTGGATGCAATTTTCGTAGACACTGGTAACTGAGAGACGGACGCGTATGTCCCTTGCTCTTCCTACGAGTGGCTAATGGGACGTGCCCATTCTCTTGTGTTGGCCAGAGCTCTGAGTTCTTGGACAAGAAAACAGGAAAAAGAGGAAGTCTTTGAAAAAAATCTTACAGACCAAAGGAAATCAACTTCATGCTGAAACTTCACTGGAAGCAATCTTTTTCTACCCAAACCACTAAAGCATTTTAGAGAAAAATGGTCATCCTTCGTGGAATGAAAAATTGTGCTGTCTTTTTGAAACAGGAACAAAATGTCAAAGGGAAAGAGGACTAATATGAAACCAAGGAAAAATGTGAAGAAAAGGGAGATAATGAAAGAAGGAAGTATTACAGGAAACTAAAAATTCAATGCTGGATTAGTCCACATGGATACTGTAAAGAGCAGAAATGATACCTCGGACACACTGATCAGTAGTGAGGAAGACAAATCTGAGACGCTCTCCCAGATTGGAGAGAAAAGAAAATCACATGTGACAGAGAAACAGGACAAAGGTGGGATGACAGGAAAGGAAAAGAGTATAGCATGGGCGTCAAAGAGTCTGAGCTTCAGGATCACAAACATGGATGTGAAGCTGAGACCTATCACACACTGCGTATGTGGACTTGGACAAATGTTTCATCTGTAAAACAGTAATAATAGTATCTACTCTTAGCGCTACGGGGGATAACAAACAAACGTATGTGAGAAATCAGCATGGCATATGATAAATGCGAGCACTCAATGTGGTTAAGAAGAGGAAGGAAAACAGAGAAGGCAGGGTTGTTCCCCAGCAAAACGACAAAACGGGTGGAACACATGGAATTATAATCAAAGACAGTGGTGGGAGGGGAGGAGAACTTTCCTCAGTCTGACCTGAAAAAAGACCCAAGTATGCAATTAGAAAGAGGGCACTGAATTGAGGCATCAGTGACATGAGATGTCATTATAATAGTTTTGAATTGTTAGGTTCCCTACAGAAGTTCAGAAATTGGGCTATCTCAGAGAATCATAAAACACCAGAATCTGATGATTAAACATTTGCCATTTTGAAGGAAAGCAATTGCAACCCCAATGTGTAAGCCCAGTTGAGTTATTGTTCATATGTAGACAACAGAAAGATATTCCAAAATATTTAAAGTTCAAGAAATAGACATTCATATACTATTCTAGTAAAAACTACTTGAGATGTCCTCTAGCCAACCAAGAAATTAACCATTATTAGTGAATGGATAATTGTGATATAAAAGGACAAATGGTGAACAATGAAATCTGCTAAATATAGCATAAAACCTATAAATTTGTTACAAAAAGAATTTAACTTGAAAACATACTGAAAATTTCAAATGTGATTACAGAATCATATTTCATAGAGAAAGAGTAATTTAACAAAAGCAACTTCGTTTAGAACCCTAGATTTTATTACTAACAATAAAATACAGGATATAGGAGGTGATACTGAATTAAAGCAATGCTAAATATCTCATCTTATGTGGGGCACACAAAAGCTACCATGTCGTGATTTTACTCTGGTAGTTAGGGAAATATATGTGCAGTTGTATTTTTATAGCTTAAAATTTTATAGATTTAAAATAGGATATGACTTCCAAATCTTTGGAAAAGATATAAGCAGGCAAAACCTAGTCCTTTAACAAAACTTAAAATACAGCCTTAGTGAAGAGCTTTAAAAACCCAGTATATTTTTTAAAGACAAGGAAAAATATACAGAACTTTATATATACAGTATGACTCAAAATTTAATGCGTGTGTGCACAAATGTGGGCAGTAACTTTAGAAAAGATCGAAGAAATAAATAGGCCAAAATTTGTTTGCTTCTATAACATATGTTGCTTTTATATTTAGAGAAAACAAGCAATATGACAATAACATATTGTCAATAACAACAGCACTCCCGATGTGTAGACAGCTGTCCAGGATGGTGCTGGGCCAAAGCCTTGGTCAGCCGTAGGAAGCTGGTGAGTGCGGCGTCTTCCCCAGCGCTTGCCAGCAGCCCCTCTGCCAAGCCCATCTCTGCCCACAGCATCTTGTTCTTTGTCAGCGAACGTGGACTCAGGTCTTTGCTCTTGTCAATTTAAATTGTATATAAGGTGCTAACTTAATGCCTATTCTTCCAATGATATTTATATCTTAATAGGTATATGATTGAAACAAATAACTTTTTAATGGTGGGAATTTCAAGCAGCTGAAGAAATACAGCTGCGTGGGGCACAGTGCTTAACCCCCTGAACCAGGGTCAGCTTACCCATGTGGCACAGCAGACACAGAGCCCAGGCCTACAGGAGTTTTTGGGGCCGATGAAAATGTTTAAACTATATATTTTTTAAAATCAGAAGAAAAACTGAATATAATAACAAACATACAATAAGGAATCATCCTGTGTTCTATTTGTTTTATACCAATACAATTGTACAATATAATTTTTAATATGTTTTTATGGAGGAAGAGGCACATGGAGGCAAAAATGCCTGGGTCTCATGAAAGTCATAATGCAGCCCTGTCATGAATTTATAGCACCCTCAGTTCATTGCACCCCTGAACTGATAGCACCCCTCAGCTCACAGACTACTAAATTCATAACATCCTGAGCTCGTTATACCCCTGGGCTCATAGCACTCCTGAACTCATAGCACCCTGAACTCATTGCACCCCTGAACTCTTAGCACCTCTGAGTTCATTGTACCCATAAACTCATAGCACCCCGAGCTCAAAGCACCTATGAACTCATTGCTCCCCTAAATCAGCACCCTCATCTCACAGCAGCCCTGGACACATTGCACCCATGAGCTTATAACTTGTAGCATCTCTGCCCTGCCTGAATCACCCTGACTCAGGAGGTGGTCCCAGTCATCAGTTAGTATTCAAATACCTAATCAATGGCAGAAGACGCCATATTTACTGGCAAATTGGTGTTAATGATCTATACAAATAATATTGTTTGTGCTCTATGTGAGAAAAGATTTTAACACTCTTTATGGTACATTGTCTTACACAATACAAAGTACCCATGTGAGTGGTCATAGAAAAGCCTGGGTTTGGGAGTCAGAAGAGTTTGACCGAAGATCTAACATTTATTAGCTGTTAAATCTCAAGGTTATTACTAAACTGGTCTGTGGCTCAATTTGCTTATTGCAAAATGAGGATAATGCTTATTTTTAGAGGTTTCATATAGGTAAAAATGAAACATATACAAAGTGTTGGACCTTCTCTGGTATACAGAATTCATTCAATAAATGGTTGCACAGCAGAACATTTAACATCAATCTGGGACCTGACCTGTTTCAATTTAATGCTATTCCTGGAGTTTATCTATTTTAATGTGAAAGCCTGCATGACTAGAAAGTAAAAGACACTTGTCCAAGGGATGTGCTTTATAATGTGAGACTCATAATTTGGTAGGAATGAATGAGTTAGGAAGGTATTTATGTCTTTAAAATGTTTCATGTTTATAAATGTATTATGCATAGCAATTAAAGTACTTACTAAATTTCAGTAATCAATTGGCATAAACCAGAAACATCTGGGTTTACATAAAATGGGACAAATAAGCCAATGTATAAAAAATCAAAATATACATTGACATAGATATGTTCAACCCTTGTTCCTGGAGCCACAAATAATTATTGAACACTTCCTTGGTGCTTCTTGTCACTGAGGATTCAGCAGCAAATGAGAACGCCTCTCTCCTCATGGACCTTACCTGCTCCTGGGAGAGGCAGAACACCAACAAGGACAGAAATACATGGTAATGGTATGTCCCTGGGTGTTCATGACATTCTTTCACTTTGTAACCATTAATTTTTATTTCAGATAGTGTTAACTGCTATGGAGAAAAATAAATCCAGGTTAGCAGTATAGATAATAATATGGGGGGGAGGAGTTGCAGAAGGAGGCAGCTTTTGACCAAGTATTCAGAGAAGGCAAAACCATATCTTATTCACTGTTTCTCTCTCATGGTGCAAGAACAAAATCTGAGAAACTGCAGGCTCTCCAAATAGTTGTACGAAGTCAGTGTCATCAATATTGTGAGAATATCTGTTATGATTGACATGCTTTGATATTCTTTGATAATTTTTTGAGATTGACCTTAAGATACTTTTCCCTTACCCAGAAAGCCCTCAGTTAGCATTGAAATGAAGATGTTATATCAGCATAGAAATTAATTTGACTTTATTGGCTTCTGTTGTAAATGATGTGTGAGCATCATTCCTTGGAAGAGGAATTCTGGTCATTGATGTCCTAGTTAACAGTGAGTCACTGAATGTTACGTTTAGCAAAGTCGATGTTCAATTTTAGGAAATTGGACCACAGGAAAATATACTTGAGATTAAAATTTCACTGAACATAATCCAATCATCGATTATTTAGAAGCACCTTAAGGTCTTGTGGTGTCTCCTGAGAATATCACTTGATTCTGCTCACGTGCCAGCGAATGAAGTCATAATGAATTCTATGGTAGATAGCAGGGGGAGACAGCATGCATACATTCGGATCATAGTGGGGAATTTTATTGGTGGTAGGACAGGGGATAAATCACATGTCAATCACAAAGTTGTGAAATAAGTTCCACATGAAATAAAAGTGAAGCAGTAAAAAGCTGAAAAAAGAAAACAAGATCCTTTCACATTAGAAACCGTAGTATCAAGTTATCCTGGAGGTTCTTTACTCGTACATTGTTGACTTTGTAAGCAGGATGGCAGCTCTCATGGGTCCTTCCTCACACTTTCCCGGGCTACAGGTAGAAGGGCTGTGATGGAAGGAAAATGAAGAGGCATGCCTCACCTTTGTACTGTGCACACCTGAGGTCACCTGTCCGATCACATCCCGATGAGCTGTGCTTGGTCTGATGCCTCTTGACTTTCGTGTTTCCTCCTGCCCCTGTGTTTTAATTGCCATTGCTAATCCATTTGGCTTATTTAGTCTCTAGCCCAGTTCCTTGCACACATGCACCACTCCAAAACTTGTTTCCAAAAAGAATTTAATTTAAAATCCTTGTTTTCTGTACTAACACATGTGAGTTTGTGTTTCTGTGTTCTTTTCCATGGTATTTACATTTTAATCCTCACCTTTAATTTTGTGTAGAAGAGTTATATCACTTGTTAAAGAGTTTCAGAAAATAATTGGGAAAGGCGGATTTTTCCCTCCCATCCTGGGAGGGCATTAACAAATAATATTTAAATCATCATCATCATCATCATCATCATCATCATTCTATACTTTCAAAGCTCTTTCATAGGCATCATTCTCTCCAATATCCTAAAATATAATAACATCTATAAGCTGTCAACCTCTTCGCCTACAGGTTTGCTCTCTGTCTCTTGTAAAAAATATTCTAAGACATTTTCTAGTTCAACATCCTATGATTCACTGATTCCATGGAACAGATTCCTGTAGTCTTATTATTATATTTAATCCACAGCCATAACTATTTGTTACCATACATTAACTGTTCGGTTTTTGTTTCGTCTGCCAAGTTTTGCCAGAAAGTGTGGCATACTTCCAATCTTGGGGTGAAGTACCTTTCCAAAGAGCTAGATGTTTGAGAGCAAACCTCCCTAGAATAACTCTGGAAGTATGAAAAGTTCGCCTGCTCTGAGCAGGGCCAAATAGCTTGTGGAAGCTACATGACTTAGGCCATGAAACCTATATGTCTCCATACAACGTCAACACAGAACATTTTGTCCAGTTGTATCACTCTGAGCATCAGCTTTGAAGTACCCAAGACTTTCAGGTCTGACAATGGACAGCAGGTGGCGCTCTCATCTTAGGATTCCAACCCAAGCAAGGCAGTAATAAGGGAAATTTTCAGGTGCTTTTAAAATTTTATTTACATTTTTTTCTCTCTGTCAGAAATGTACTCCATTTTCTTTAATCAGGGTCATTTGCTCCCTAGTGTGCTACCTCAATTGGGTAATAGTTAAACCTGACTTCTCCCCGGCCATGTTCTTTCCTAGAGCAGGGTATGGGGTTTTGTATTTGCCAGTTTGGGAGTTAGTTGTTAAGTGCAGGTTTGTCAGACAACAGAAACGCTGTATTTACATGCAGAGCTGCATGTCCTTCCGTCTAGCTCCAAGGGGTCTTGTGCAGACAGGCATCCCAAAGGCAGGGGGCTTGTTAACCCTGGGTGTGAAGACTGTTTGCTACCCTTCCCTGTCTGATGCAAGGGAGCTCAGAGGAAGGAGTCAGAAAAGAGCTTGCCCAGAAAGCTGGGTGGGGGTTGGGAGACAAGCAAGGGAGTGTTCTGGGATGGGTTCTCTGGGGCACCTTGCTTGCCTCCCAGGAGGCTCCTTTGTTCACCCCCACTGAGCATGCAATGAGCATAGCTTTTGGTCAGCTTAAATAGCACTGGGAATACTGGTTCATTCGTTCATTGATTCATTCAGCAAATCCAAGGCCTCCTAAATTCCAAAAGTGCTGTTTGCCTTCGGTGTCAGTCCGGGTCCAGTCAGAAGACAGAATCCACACTAATTTAAGAGAGATAATTTAATATAAAGAATTCTAAACTATGCATAAAGTTGTTAACTAGGTAACTATATAGACAAAAGGAGAACAGCAAGTTATCTGTGGTGCTGATGTGGAGTGACTGCCACCCCTGTGGCTGGGGTCTCATTCTTGAGAGCTCAGGCCCATGGTGCCCCATCTAGGCCTCTGAGAAAAAGGCTCTGCTCGGCTGGTGCTGGTCTCTGAGCAGATGGGATGAGGGTAGTCCTGCAAGCGTTAGAAAAACTGCTAACTGAACTGTGCTGCTACTATGGAGAAGAATTTCCAGAGCTGGGATGAAGAATTGCAGCTAAGGGGGCATTCAGAAGAATGCAGAGCCAATAGAAGAATCAACTTCCTCCTCCCTCTAGACCCTCCCACTGGCAGAGCCTGATGGGTGCTGGGGACACAGCAGTGATATGGCTTGCAATGCCAGTGTGGGCCTCTCAGGGCAGGGTGTAGAGACAATAGTAGCTGAGTCAACAGCACTCACAGAACTTCATTCATTCCCCAACCCCCATGGGCTTCAACCCAGGACTACATCACCACTGGGCTGAAGGATTTGTCCTCCGTTATGTGGCTCCTAGCGTACAGGGGAGAATGTGGCCAGTTGACTCATTTCCTTTTATTGCTCCAATGTGACATAAAATTGCACTAAAAATTGCACAACTTATTTCTTTCTTTTTGCTTAAAGATTCAAATAAAATTTCCTCACTCTGTCTTTTCTCCCTCCCCCATTATATCCTCATATTTTCTTAGCATGGTTTTGCTTTTCACACAAATCAGATGCAAGAGGAGGAAAAGTATGTCAAAATGTCATCATGTGTCTTTTGTTAAATGTAAATGTACGTGTTGAATTAATGCACTTTTAAACTAGACATAACAACTACACTTTCAACAGCTTTCATTATGATGCTAACGCCTCTTGTCAGACCTAATAAATTTGACACATATTGGCATTCCCATTCTTTGTTAGGATATTGACTTATGCAATTTTTTTTTTTTTTAATTCAAGAAAAGTAGAAGTGGAAGGGATTAGTGAGGTGTGGGTCCAAAGGAGAGAAAACAGAAGTGAATGGAGAATTACTTTTGAAGACTACTCGGTCATTGTTTTTTATTTAGGAAATGCATTTACCTAAGACAATAAGCAAAAATGGGCAAGCCTCAGTCAGAACTGTACAGTGGCTGAATGTGAGGAAGGTGGGTGGTATGTGGGGGAAAGACATTAAACTAGAAATACTTAAGATGCAGTTTGGGTTGAGTGTTATCTGTTGGCAATACATCTCCTTCTATATTTTTTTTCTCAGACCCGAAACTTGGAAACTACATTCTCCTTCTCCCTTGCCAGAAGTATTCTGCATACGTTTTAAATTCCGTCAATGAGTTGAATTCACTTGAAATTTAGCACATGAAAAGGTGACAGGAGCCATTTTGTTTCTTCCTGTGAAAGTCATGGTTGTGGTCTTGCCAGACAGACGTTATTCAGTATCTTGAGCCCCGATATCTTGTTCACCTCAGGCCTAAGGGGATCATCTATGAGACCTGCAGCAATTGGCTGTAGGTTCCTGACTCAGAGCAACATCAACTCTTAACTCTCTAACAGCAAACCTGAAAGTTATGGTAGTCCCCAGAAAACTCATCATTTTCTCTGATGAGTTAGTCTTATTTCACCATGTTGACCAACTAGACAAGTTTCAAGAAGCTCAAGATATTATATTCTCTACACTCTTGATGACCAAACTGAGGTTTGGACAGATCTTGATAGATTCAGAAACCACTTGTCCTCAGTCCAGAATTAGAATATCCTTACAGTATCTTCAATATACAAGGGGTTAGCTGTAGATCCTGACAGTTTCTTCAGTACACAAGGGATAGCAGGAGGAAATGACCACCCGTTTTTGCTGGTTTGAGCTAGGCAATCCAAATCAGAAACTAGGAAGGGGTATTATCCTTCCTGCAGATGACATTAACTGGGAGTCACTTTTCATGCAGTAGATCTGACTCAAGTCCTTTATGAAATGTGAAATTTAATATTCATCCCTGGAATGAAGATTCATCTCTCTAAAAGCTGCTCACCATCTCACTCAGGTGTTAGTACTCACATGGGATGAAGTGAGAAGGCCACATCAATTCTGTCTTCCCAGTGGTCCTTGAGCTGTACGAAAAGAATTTAGTCTCTGAAACTTTAAATTGTTTTAAACAGTAATTGTCACAAATATACTTTTTCTTTTTGCTCTATTTCCCTCTTTTTATCCTTTTTAAAATCTGTCTTAAATATGCGTTATCTTATGAGCTTATAATTGTGAAATCATTTTATAAATTACAGAGGGTTAAAGAAATGTTTTATTATTAGTTCTCATTCACAATTGCTTGAATAAATTCTTTCCTTGGAAATATTGAAAAGTAACAGTATTATTCATTGGCCAGAATAACAGTCTGGATGAATACCACCAAGTCCCTTTGGTCATGGCATTTCTGAGAATGAACCACGCAGGCCAACTCTGCAAAGCTATGGTCTGTTCATTTGGGTAATTCATTTTGTCTCAGAGCTGAGAGGCACTGCTTGATAATACTTAGCATTTGCTTTTCTGAAGTGTCATCACACTGATGGCCTTGTTCCTTGCTCACAGTGGCACTGTGAGGTAGGTAGAACAAGTAGTAGTATGCTCCCAGCTGACCACATTGGAAGGAGACACTTTTCTCTGTGGCTGTAAGGACTCGGTGCCCCAGTTTGGCCAAGAACAGAATTAACACAGAGTCTGTCCTTTAATTTTGGCATGACCCTAGTAACCCTTGGGCCAGTTAAAGAGTGAGACCAAAAAAAAAAAAAACAATTAAAACCTTCAAGAAAAGTAAGCATCAAACACTTCCAGCTATTCTAAAAGCCTAAAGGGTGAAGAGAATAATTTACTCCTGTCAAAGAGCTGGGATTCCATTTGACTGTAAACTCTAGCTGGCTTTCCAAGCCCCTGACCAAGGGCCACAGCCACTAAGACCCCTCGGTGACCCCGCAAGCCCCACCTGTCTGCTCTTCTCCACAGCCCAACAGCACCAATGAGTACACCGTGAATGCTGGTGTGCTGACACAGGCAGGGTCTCTTGACTAGATTGAAAGAGTCCTGGACAGAAAGTATGTGCTGCACAGCCACACACAACCACTGCCACTGTCCTCCCAGGCAGCCCAGTTCACATGAGGCTGACCCAGGACACCATGTGGCCACATCTGACCCCCTGCCAGCCTTCGCTGGCATATCCCAGTATGACTCCTGTACAGGGAGGGCAAAGAGTCACTCTTCCCTATAGGGCAGTGTCCCACATTTCTTTTTATTATTATTATTATCATTAGTTTTAGGTGTACAAAACAACACAATGATTAGACATGTACATCCCTAACAAAGTGATAATCCCCCAAATCTCCTTCCCATCTGACATTGTACATAGCTATTACAATACCATTGACTAGATTCCCTATGCTGTACTTTACATCCTGTGACCATATATATTTAATAGTTAATATTCAATATTATTCTGCATCAGCTTCAGGTGTACAGTGCAGTGGTCAGGAGCTAGCTTTTCAGCCTAATGCATGCGAGAATAAAAGAGGATTGTGCAGTCATGGAATTGGGAAGACAGTGGAAGAAATGGCCTTAGGGAAGGCTGGACAGTAATGCAAATGTCATCACTCTCTCTCTCACTCTCTCCCTCTTGCTTTTGCTTATCTTGGTAAGTTAGTTGGCTTCTTCTCTCCCCTCTAACTGAAAGAGATTATATGCACTTGACATGGGAACACTGCTAACACCAGGTTATGTCAATCAGTGGAGCAACCCCAGAGGAGAGAAAGCTCTCCCTCCTGTTTCAGTGTATATGATTTCCAGAGAAGGTCTCTCACTGGCTTAGTGAGGGTGACACACTCACTGCTGTGACCAGTTATTGAGTCTGGGTGGGAGCTATGAATCTCCAGGTAGGATATCAGGAACTGCATAGAGCTGAGTAAAAGGAGCTCTCCCAGGGAAGGGATGGCTGCTCATACCCACACTGGGTGTCTACTATGGTGAGTTTTTTTAACAGTCAGCATATCATTTGTGAAGCAAATACCTCCTGCCAATAAAGAGAAAAATGGGGAGAATGAATATCTGACCCCATATATATGTATACCCCCCTGCACAACTACCCACTGGCAAATTCTCCTAGAGTGAGCAGTGGAATTCAGTTCAGAAGTCACCCTCTCTGACAAAAACATGCAGTGAGGCATCCTAGGTGGCCTTTCCAGCCCCAGTATTATGCCTGACTCAAGCCAACATTATCTGCCACTCAGTTTCAGGAACATCTGACACACCTTTTCATTCTGAGAGCTAATTGCCCTATTTTCAAACCTGGAACTGTCCCTCTTGTGATATTTTTCCAATCGCAGTGATGTATTTGTCTAGCCAGCAAGCACTTGCCAAAACCAGAGCTATTCTGGAAAAGAGTCAGGGTGGAGAGCAGGGAAATTATTCAGTAACAGTAAACAAAAGGAAATTCTCTCTGAATCAAAAGTTACAAAGCAATTTCATACTTTCCTTAATAACACAATGTATGATAATAAAAATGGTTTGTCATCCATTTTTAATCTTCATGAAATGAATACACTCAATCATGGAAGTTATAGGGGAGCTGCTTATTGAAAATAATGCAATGAATACATTACAAAAGTAATTAAGTGGGAACTCAAGTGAAGTAGAGTAGCATTCTATACCAATGCTTCTTCACAACTGGATAAGAAACAAAACAATCCGCAGGTAAGACACAGGAGATAGATAAATAAAAGCCAAGACAATAGAAATGTAAAAATAAATAAGTTCTACCTTTGAACACTGAGCTAGGTCCCACAACACTGAGCTATACCCCTTAAAATATTATTTTTATTATCTAGGAATGAAGAAACAGGATAGTTTAACTTGGATTTTGATTTATTACTTTATTATTAATAGTTACTGATCACTTGCTGTGTATCAAACATTCTGGCAAGAATATAGAGAATACAAAAAAACAAAACGAAACAAAACATGAAATATTGATCTTTATCCTTCAGGAGATTAGTCTAGTTGAGGTGTTAAATTGTATCCAATGTACACAAAACTATAAAATTATATGAGGTGGGTTATGTGTCCTATGAGTAGAATACATGGTCTTTTCCTCTGGACTTCAGAAGAGAAGAGAAATTAAAGCAAAACTTTTTGGAGATGCCATTTGGTTTTGGCCTTGAAATATGGATGGAGCATCCATACGTGAAGATGCTGAGGGACGACAGGGAAAGAATGCACACAGGAAAAGTGTGGTGGGATGTGGCAAATAGTTGAGTATGAAAGAAGTAAAAATTCAGGTGTAAAGTTAAGGAAGATCTAAAGGTATACCTTTATTTCAGGTATAAAGCTGGAAAGGAAGATGGTAACAAAATTGTGGGAGACTTAAGCGCTAGACAAAGCTTTTCACACTTACTATAGAGGAGGAAGGAGGCCTTTGGAATTTTTTGAGGAGAGTCATCCTGGTGATTTAGAGAAATTGCTCTTGTCCTTGGTCATGCCAAAGGACATTGTCATTGAAAGGGGAGAAACTGGGAGCATGGAAAGTGGTCAGTAAGCTAATTAGAGTTTGGGGGTTGAATCAGTTTGCTAGGGCTCCATAACAAAGTACCACAGACTAAAAACAGACATTTATTGTTGCAGTTTTGGAGGCTGAAAACCTAAGATCAAGGCATCAGCAGGGTTGGTTTCTTCTGCAGCCTCTCTCCTTGGCTTCTAGATGGGTATTTTCTCCCTCTGTCTTCACATGGTCTTTCCTCTGTGTGTGTATCTTAATCTCATCTTCTGATAAAGACACCAGTCATAGAGGATTGGGGCCCACCCATATGACCTCTTTTTACCTTAATTACCCTTTGAAAGGTCCTATCTCCAAATACTGTTACAATCTGTGGTACAAGTAATCCCCTCTTAGCCGTAGTTTTGCTTTCTTTGGTTTCAGTTACCTGTGATCAACTGCTGTCTGATAATATTTAATGGCAACTTCCAGAAATAAATAATTCATAAGTTTTAAATTGCACACTGTTCTGAGTGGCACGATGAAATCTCGTGTAGTCCCACTCTATCCAGCTCAGAAGGTGAATCATCCCCTTGACCAGCGTATCCACACTGTATGCACTCCCGCCCATTAGCCACTTAATAGCCATCTAGGTGATCAGGTCAACTGTCACGGTATCACAGTTCTTGTGTTCATGTCACTCTTATTTTACTTAATTATGTTCTTAAAGCAAGAAAATAGTGATGCTGTCAATTCAGATATGCCAAAGAGAAGCCATAAAGTGCTTCCTTTAAGTGAAAAGGTATGCATGTATAGAAAAAACTAATAGTATGTATAGGTACGATTTGATACTATCCATGATTTCAGGCATTCATTGGGGGTCTTGAAATGTATTCCCTGCAAATAAAGGGGGACTACTTTAGAACTTCAACATAAGAATGGGGGGCACAATTAAGTCTAATTAATAAAGGGGTAATAAAGGGCTTGAATTAGGATGATTTCCTTGGGCATGGGGAAGAAATACATCTAGAGCCATAGTAATAGTAGAACTCGTGGTGGATGTCTGGGGAAGGGAGAAGGATGGCTGGTGAGGCTGTAGGCAAAGATTGCTATTTCTAAAAGGTAAGGGATAAAAAGGAAGGAATAAAAAGGATAAACATAATGACCACAGATAAAAGCTTTGTTTTTTGTATTGAGCAGAGTTCAATACATTTGGAGAAAAAGGGGAAGGGGACAGGAGACAGAGAAACCAATGATGATTCAGCGAAGCACAGGGGAGGGATTAACACAGGCAAATGAATTCGCTCTAGATATGGGAAGGGTAATCTTTTAGTCAGACAAGAGAAAATGGAGAGAGTGCAGATGATTGCAAAGATACATTAAAATGTAGAATGGAAAACAAGGGAGCTCACACATGGTTATCTCAATTTTCTTGGTAAAGTTCAAAGAAAGATATAGTGGAAACATCTGGATTAGTCAATCAACTCGAGTTTTATGTTTAGGAGTCAGAAAAGCTGTTGGAGTCCCAGCTTTGCTGTGGGACCCTGGGCACCCCTTTACCTGTTGGTGCTCCCTAGAACAGGAATGCTACCTCCCCTGAGCACAACTGTGATATGTATGTAAAAGCACTTTGCAAACTGGAAAGTCTACTAAAATCATTGGCTGTTATCATTATTTTATTTACTTATTAAGAGTGGGAAGATTACCCACAGATAAAGCAGACCCTTCAGGACCATCTTGGAACCAAATGGATCTCAACCTTTAGATGTCCTGGGACCCCCTCCTTGGACCACATTGGGCTGAAATAAACCTATTCTCCAATATGACAGGCAGACCACCTTTATAAGAGCTTCCCACCTTTGAGCATTGGACCTTGGACCTGGTACTTTCATAGCATGGTGTACTGCCATGTCTCACCACAGTGTCCAGAGTAGTTTCGTGCCCACAAGTGAGAGTTACCATAAAGCTAGCTGCTAACACTTCATCAATTACTTTAGTTCCTTGCATTTTTATATCATATTCCCTTCTAATCTAATATATCACTTCAGGACACAGTGTCATTCTAGAATTTTTGAAATATTACAGAAAAGATCCTTCACTTCTTTGGTACCTATCAATTACTATTATTATTCAAAAATTTCCATTATTACTCTCTGATTGATGAACAGGTTGATTTCCAAAAGTTTGCTTGAAGTCAACTGTTTTTCCCAAGATGAAAATTTTCTTTTATAAAAACAACATACATGTTGGTTAGGTTTCCAGGGAAATTTACAAAATCTAATACAACCCTGAAAAAGAATGGGGCACCACAGCTTTACATCACCCTGTCCAAAGTAAGTGAAAGTGTTTCCTCTGCTAGCTTTCTCAGAAGCAGAGAGAAGGTTCTTTCTCAGAAACACGCTTCTCATTTCTTCCAATTGGGTCATATGTCCAATTTCTAAACACTTTCTCTGGAATGGGATGTGGTCATTGACTTCAGCCAATTGGGGGTGGGGGTGATGTGAGGTCTCCCTGAAACTGCTGGACTGAAAGGTGGAAGGACAAATACCTGCATAAAAAAGAAAAAGGAAGTGAGGATGCTGGGCACCCAAATACAGCACCCTATTCACTACACATGTGCTATAGGAAGAGGCAGGAGAAAGAAGAGTTTTCTCTCTGGCTCCTTGTACAAGGCCAGCTTGTAAACCTCCAACTTCACCTATCCTCACTACATGGCTCTTTTCAGCACATCCAGGCTTTCACCGAGGCCAAAGCAGTCCATAGCAAAAGAAGGCTAGTGCAGAATAACCCCTTCAATTCCCCTGAGTTCTTCATGCCATCCATTCCTTTCTTCTACGCCCCCCAACCCTCAGTGGTGGTGCTGATCTCAGTTAACTAGTAAGCAGCGATATAGACCGGCACACTAAAGTTAATAATCACTAACTCAGATATTTGTGTTTTGAAAGTAGATGACAATTTCTACCCCCAACATCTCAATAAATGACAGACTGGTGAAATTTCAGGTTTCATAAACATAGAGAAATAATAAAGGGAGGATGAAATAGAAGTAGAGATGACAAGCCAACCAGCTGTGGCTGGCTGGGTCTTGCTGTGCCTGGATCTGGTTATGTCTAAGTGTCTTTCTCTGGATACACTTTCCTTACTAATTCTATTTATGCAACCTTCTTTTCC
Organism: Rhinolophus hipposideros; assembly: GCF_964194185.1. Classification (NCBI taxonomy): domain Eukaryota; kingdom Metazoa; phylum Chordata; class Mammalia; order Chiroptera; family Rhinolophidae; genus Rhinolophus; species Rhinolophus hipposideros. The sequence goes on from NC_138063.1 coordinate 49,303,953, forward strand.
CCCAATGCTGAGTACACAGACATTCTAAAAGCTCTAAGGGGACACCTGTGAGAATGCATGTCAATGGCAGCAGGGGGAAGGAACAGGGTAGGGGACTATCATATTTTGAAGTAAGTTATGAACTCCTTCCACATTCATCCATCAAGTAAAGGTCACTGCATGGAGTTATAGATGAATTACTAGATAGGCATATGACAAATGATAGATACTAACACAATATATTCCGTTAGCTATAAGTCATCATCTATTATAAGAAGCATTACTATTTTATATAACACTAAGAAAGGAAAAAAATACTGCCAATTATAAGAGCCAGCAGTGTTAAAAATGAAAAAAAATGTGCATTTTAGAATTGATGGAATACAGTATACACATTCTTTCTAAAAGTAGATTATTTTCTAACAAATTTAACTGTGGTTTGAAATAAGTAGGTGGGAGTAATCTTATGTCAAGAAGTTGTCAAAGAAATCTCTCATTGCAGTTCAGGAGTAGCCTTTCAGATGAAGATATGAGGAGTTAGTTTTTCTTTTTTACTAAAAATCCAAGCAGATTTTCCCATTCCTGGGCCTTTTAAACTATTCATTCAAAAATCTGTTCATAGTATATGAGCTCACTCTATATACAAGTTACTGTGCTAGGTTCTGTACAGAGTACAAAGAAATACAAAATATGGCAATAACTCTTAAGATGTTGTTTATATCTTGGTTGAGAAGAGAAATCATATAAAATAAAAATAAAAAGTTAACAAAATGAGGAAGCCATCGTATTATGTTCCAAATGATTCTGGAGGTAATCCTGACACCATAGGGGAGACTTTGGACTTGAACTGGATCTTGAGGAATGGGTAAAATCTGGACAGTAGTGTTGGGGGTTCTGTGCTCCACTAGCCGGGGAAAGAGCAAAGTACTCTGGTGTGAAAATTTATCTCAGACCTCCTAGAGGCAGCTGGCTGCTTATCCACTCCTTCATAACCTCTGTTAGGAAAAGCAGCTAGAGAATCAAAGGGACAGTGAGTACACTGGTTTAGTTTCCTCTGCTTTCACCAGATTGCTTCTCTCTGTGATCTTTTGGCTGGTGAATCTAAATGGGGTTCCTCTAATTCAATTCTTAGCCATGCATCTTGATTGAATTGAATTCCCTTCATGTCCCAACTACCAATATCATATGACATCTTGGTAGAGTTATACAGTGAGATTGGAAACTACCAGACGATATTGTGAGAGCATTTGCTCAAGGAGCCAAGATTATTAAAACTTCACCCTTGATCACAATTCTCTCCAAGTCTCCGAGGAACAATGATTAGCAAATCAAGGGCTAAGGGATGTTCATTTTGCCTATGGCTTTGACTGAAATCCCAGTGCAGAACTCCAGTAGGTTGGGCTCGGTCCTGGCAAAGACTCATTTGTCCAGGACTGTAGCCACTTTTCTCTGCCCAAACCTAATTTCAGATTATACTGCTCCACAAAGAAAGGCCAAGTATATCCAGTCCTGACAGATAAGAACTGGAACAGAGAGTTCTCATTCGCTAGTAAAAGTTTATGCTTATCTTTAAGCTCAAGCCATCTGAAAATGTTGCCTTATCCACTGGGCCAGCAGGTTTCCTCCTTGACCACGGAGTCAAGGGAACAAAGACAGTTCTCCCTTAGAGAGTCACAGGAGTGACTCTCATTGCTGACCCCCAAATTAAACTACGTTGGGCTAGCAAAGGAATAAAACCTAAATCACATAAGATTCTCTTTCTAATGAATATCATTTATTGAAAAAAATAAATGATATGAAAATCTAGGCACTACAAAGACCCAGAAAAGAGGTAAAATTTTCTTGAATTCTTATATATTTAAACAATCAGAATGTTTCAGATTAAAATAAAAGAAAAAAATATTTTCTTCAAAAGAAAGTTGGGGAGGGGAACAATGGAGACCCCTTGAAATATCAGAATTATTACAGCAGCTCTGTACTTGCTTGTCCTTTGGGTAATCCAAATATGGACAACTGAGTCAGCTCCGGGCTTGAAATGCCAACTCTCCCCTTCTTACCTTTGCGTTCACTTAGAGCCCTCGGCTACCACCATCATGACTCAGCATCTTTGGCTTTGTCTGAAATGTTAAATAGTAAAAGATCCCAGAGAGTTCTTGATCTACTCTTTGTTTTAAATAAATCAACCAATTCCTGAAAATAAGCCTACGAATCATGTCATTCTATGGTAACAACAGAGTATGGGTCATTGGTATCAAAAAAAAGAAGGGATTCTAGCCAAAGTTTTACCTTCTTGCTACATTACAAAAAAAAAAAAAAAAAAAAGAGCCAGTGAGACTTTCATTTGTCTGCCCACATTTCTGTATAGTTCCAAGCTCTACCCACTGAAAAATGAGCTAAGTCTCCAGCCTAGAATGTGATTAACTGATCAGTCCACCTTGAGGATTTGTGTCTTTCTTCCTTTCCAAGGCCAAATGTGAATCTAAAAGGGTGGAGCTCAACAAGTAATGTCCACCCTCACTTCTTCTCTGAGTCCCCCTCTTGCCCCCATTTCCCATTATATGTACTCTGACTTCTGCCCATTTCCTGCCCATCTCCCATTTCTGCTCATTCCCTGCTTCTCCCAGCTCCTCAGGCTGATGGTTCCTGACAAACATGTTGGCGTGGTCAAGTCAGAGAATCATGAAAAATATATAAATTCGTATATTGGTCTTACAAGTACAACACACACACACACACATCTGCACACACACATACATATATATACATATGATTTTTTTTTTTTTAATATTTGAATGCTTCTTTTCAAAAGCAAATTCCTGGCTCTCCTTCCTACCATTTCCTGTTTGAGTTTACAGTGGATGGTGTTATAGTCAGATGCTGTAAATAATACTCTCCAACTAAATGACACCTGCTGGAAAGTTACTTCTTTATGGGTTTCAGAAGGCAGAATTGGAGTGGGGGGAATGATGAAAGATTTGAGCTCTTCAAACACCACTCTATTGATTTATGCATGAAAAAATATGGAATCTGTCAAGGCAAACAGCACTATGTTAAATGTAAAATGTAATACCAACTGTAGTGGTCAATACATGTACTTCAGAAAGTCAATTTACTTTTAAATGGAATTTTAACATTGGTGAAAGTAGTCACACTGAATCCCTTATTTATATGAAAACTATCTTCAGCAGAGAGGAAAAATGCGCACTCTCTCATAGTTTGCAGACAGGAAGCTAAGTAAACTTCAGGAGGCATGTTTGTTTTCTCATTTATTTATATCTAGACGAGGTGGGCGACGATAGGGAAGGAAGTGGGAGGGGGGCAGGGAAGTGGGACGGTCCACATTATAGGCCTGCCAGCTTTCCAGTTCCTGGCGATCCATGACTGGTGCTTTTGGCTACAGCTCATTTCTCCAACATGGTGAGAGGAGCCCCCTCTTTCAGGACTTGGGGAGCTCCCTTCATCAAGAGAGATGGAAGAAGGTGATGACTACAAAGAGCCATATCACCTCACTGAAAGCTTACACAAAATGGAAGCCCCATTTTCTAATTCAGTTCTGAATTAGAGCTATGTGCTCATGGGCCTGTTGCTTAACCTCTCTGGGCTGTCTCTCCATCAGTAAAGTGAAGATGGCAAAGCTCACCTTTTGGTATTTCATGAGAACTAAATGAGAGGACATATGTATAAGTGGCCTAGGGCCTAGCTAGTCAACAAAATATAACTACTACCCTTCCTCTCTTCTCCTTTCCCTGGTGAAGTGAAGACATGTCTTGCTTGAAGTCCAAGAGTAAGGTGGATAAGGCAAACCCATCTTTCCAATTCACAGGCATAGCCAAGGAAGCCTCTCCTTTCCTCACAGGCAGGAGCCTAAGAGGATCTGAGACTGGTTAGTGCTAATGACTAAGGTGAATTGGTTAAATCTGCACACTCAATTAGCTGAGGCTCTGGTTTGTTTTGACTCAGCGGTGCTTGTTGTAAGAGGTTAAATAAAGTGTATGAATAGTAAGCCAGAAATTCCCCGTGGCCGGGTTGAAGATTACCTCAACAAGTAGCAATTCTGATGAGTGTACGTTTTCAGCACAGGGAAGGGATCCTCTCTTTAGGCAGAAACAGCAAGTCCTGTCTCTCCCCAGCTTGTGGAGCAGGGAGTTGCCCTGCGTGGAGGTCACAGAGTAACATCTTCAAGAACAATAGACTCCTAGGGTCAGGATCATGGGCCGGCCAGAGGGGAATTCAGGGTCATCTCTCCAGCTCCCATCTGATAACTGATCCTCGCATCCTGTAGGATCTCTGGTGACCATCGGCAAGTGTTCCTGTGTTTGTATGAAACATAGGCCTGTGCGCAGGCCCGAGGACTGGGGACTCACAGGAGAATGTCTTTCTCTCTGATCACCCATCTTGGCTACTTGACTCCTTTAGAAATGACCTGAAGAGTTTTATTAATATTATAATGTACAAGGTAATCCATGTGAGTTAACAAGAATCCATGCAGCCCTTTTTTGTTTTTTATTGTTTCTTTATGTTTTGTTTTGTTTCTACATAGAATCTGAAAATAAATTCTCCACTGTGACATCCAACCATCAAATTATGTAGCCTGTCCACATTAGTTCCATATTGTGGTGCCTTTAATATAAATATCAATATAGAATGACTTACCTGCTTTTAGTTTGATATCATGATATGTGCTTTTGGAAAGATTATAAAGAAATCACTTAAGTACCACAGATCTCCCCCCAGTCCCTGCCACATTGTCCACATAGGCTTTGGGGAGACATACATAAGAGCACAACAAAAATGGACCCCTAACGCCATAATCCCTGAAGAGCTTTTGACACATTTATCATTGTGGCCTCTCTCTCTCTCTTTTTCTCTCTCTCTCTTTCTGTCTCTCTCTCTGTCTCTGTCTCTCTGTCTGTCTCTCCACCCCCCACGCATCCCTCTCTCTCTTTCCACAAAACAGACCCCAAATAATCCCTTTCAGATATCAGTATCACTGATACTAATACTACCAGTATCACAGAATTGTAGGGTCAAATCTATCTGTGGGTTTCTTCTTTTTTAAGACTGCAGGTGCCTTGGTATATATTGTATTATAAGCTGATTAATTTTCTCCATTTTGGCTCTAAAACACATTTAATTCAACTTGTTTTGGATTTCAAAGCTCAGTGTTTCTGGATGGGAAAGCACTGAGTTTTCAAAACAAACTTCTTATAGGCTATTATTTCCTGTCTGTAATCACAGTGAAATAAAGTGTGCATTTAGTGCCACACCCACTCCAACACTGTTTTCTTTCTGCCTCTACCAAATCCAGAGTTTGTGGCTGGAACTACAAGACTGAGACTCAAAGTTTAAACTGACAAAGACCCAGAAATACGCCTGGTGCTGTCATTGTTTATGTGTGTCCTTCATCTCCATCCATACTTCTCAAGTCAGGAGAGGGAACCCTCTGTTGCAGGCCTCCCGGCAGATTCCTCCCTCCTTGAGTAGCATGTGGCCTGTATCACCCAGCTCTGCACCTGTTATTTGAATGAAATAGGATAAGCAACTTAATCTTTCTCAGCCTCAGTTTTCTCATCTCTAAAATGGTAATATAACTGTACCTACCTTTTAAGGTTGTTATGGGAATTAAGTGAGGAATCCATGGAACATGTCTAACATCATGCCAGGCATTCTCCCATCATTATCCTTCTAAGGTTCCTCCTTCAATGAAACAAATGGTACTTATATCTGCATTCTTGCCTCCTATTGCTTCCCACTCCAGTCCTCTCTGGCCTCTAGCAGCCAACATGGCTACTCTAACTCCTTCAGTCTCTTATTTGTATTTCCTACAGGGGTGTGGAGCCATTATTTGAAGACTCTTACCCACTTCTCACCCATGAGGAGTCTGGCTGGCCTTCAAGGAATTCATAATCGGCCAGCTCAGAGCCCTTGACTGCTTCTTCCCCATTCCCAGCCCATATTTCAGGCTCCTTTAGATGACATCCAGCTGCTCAGAAAGTCTCCCCAGGTTCTGCTTCCTGCTGTCCACTCAACCTTCTTGCTCCTGTTGGTCTGGGAATCCTATGCCATACACACTATTGCCTGTCTGGGCATTTATCTCTCTGCCCAGTCTGCCTGAGGGGCTTCTAGTCTTGTTTCACGTCTGGCTGCTGCTTGTAGCATACCTTTGGATCCTGGAAGACATCATCCTTGCTTCCCCAGCCAGCCCAGATTCCCCCACGGTCCCAGGATCCTACTTATCCAGTGAGGGTGGGGAGGGGCTAGACAACCAGAGTGGATATTATTACCATTCTGACTTTACAGATGAGGCAATTTCTGCTGGAAGAGGCTGTGAGGTTTTCCTGAGATCCCACAGGAGCTGGCAGAGCCGGGCCTCTCACCCTGGATACAATCTGAGCATTAAATAGTGTAAAGGTCATTCACATCTCCCCAAATTACTATTTGCTGTGCTGTGCTAGCCACTGTATGTAGTTTTGATGACTCAGAAATAAAGAAGGGAAGTGACTTAATCACAATCCATTGGAATAAGGAAGAGACAGAAGCACAGAATGCTGCAAGAGGGAGGATAATTAATTAAGCCTAGGCAATCTGTAAAGGAGAATTAGAAGAAGATAAGATTTGAAATGAATCTTTTTTTAAAAAGATGAGGTTTGAATTGAATTGAATCTCCTTAAAATTAAACATTTTTAAAAAACAAAAAAGTATTACTGAGATATAATTCACATGCCATAAAATCTATAATTTTAAAGTGTACAACTCAGTGTTTTAAGTATATTCACAAAGTTGAATAACTATCACCACTATCTAGTCCTAGAACAATTTCATCACCCCCAAAAGAAATGTTTACCCCTGAACTGTCACTCTCACTCTTCATTCTGCATGCCCTTCAACAGCTAATCTATTTGTGTCCCTATGTCTCTGCCTATTCTGGACATTTCATAAAAATGTAATCCTAAAGTATCTGGCTTTCACTTAGCATAATGTTTTCAAGATTCATCCATGTTGTAGCATGTATCAGTACTTCATGCCTTTTATCCATTGTAAGGATATATCACATTTTGTTTATTCATTATTCAGTAGATGGACATTAGGATTATTTATACTTTTTGAGTATTATTAATAATGTTGCTATGAACATTGGTGTTTCTGTGTGGATATGTGTTTTCAAATCACCTGAGAGTGGAATTTTTGAGTCATATGATAACACTATGTTGAACTCCTTGAGGAGCAACTCAATTGTTTTCCACTGCGGTTGCCGCATTTTACGTTTCCAGCAGTAGTGTATGTTGCAATAGTTCCACATCTTTGTTGACACTTGTCATTGTCTTTTTTTAATTATAGCCATCCTAGTGGGTATGAAATGATACCTCATTGTGATTTTGATTTGCATTTCCCTAGTGACTAATGATGTTTAGCATCTTTTCATGTGCTTATTTGACATTTTATATCTTCATGAAAATGTTTGTTCAAATCCTTAGCCCATTTTAAATTCAGATTGTGTTTTTATGTTTGTGTTTTTTTTTTTTTTTTTTTTTTTATACATAGAAGTCCTTTATTAGATATATAATTTACAAATATTTTCTCTCATTCTTTGGATTATCTTTTCACTTTCTTGATGGTATTATTTGAAGCTAAAAGTTTTTAATTTTGATTATGTCCAATTTACCCATATTTTATTTCATTGCTTTCATGTCTATTAAACCATTTCCTAATGCAAAGTCACAATGGTATATGCCTATGTATTCTTCTAAGAATTATATAATTTTAACTACTAAATTTAGGTCAATGATTCTTTTATAATTAAATTTTGTATATGGTGCGAGATGGTGATCCAAATTCATTCTTTTGCATTCTTCTGAACCTTGCAAAACATCAACTGGCCATTGATATGTGGGTTTAGTTTTGGACCCTCAGTTCTATTACATTTAGCCATATATATGCACATGTGTGTATATATATATATACTTGTACCAGTAGCTTATGTTTTGATAACTGTAACTTTGTAATAAGTTTGAAATTGAAAAGTGTGATTCCTCCAACTTTTTCAGGATTGTTTTGGTAATTCTGTGTTCCTTGCATTTCCATATAAATTTTGGATTAGTTTGTCAATTTCTGGAGAAAGGCTTTTGGAATTTTGAGTGATACTGCTTGAATCTGTAGGTCATTTTGGAGAGTATTGCCATCTTCTCAGTATTAAGTTTTCTAATTCATAAACATGGGTTGTCTTTCTAATATATTCAGGGTTTCTTAAATTTTAAATAATATCTTTTAGTGTTCAGTGTATGTACAAGTCTTGCACTTTTTTAGTTAAACGTATTCTTTTTGTTGTTATGGTAAATAAGAATGTTTTCTTAATTTCACTTTTAAATTTCTCATTGTTAGTGTCTAGAAATAGAGTTCATTTCTGTGTCTTGGTCTTATATCCTGCAATCTTGTTGAATGTATTTATTAGTATTAATAGGTTTCTTGTGGATTTTTTAGGATTTTCTATATACAAGATTATATCATCAGTGAATAAAGACAGTTTTACTTCTTCCTTTCCGATATTGATGCTTATTTCTTTTTCTCACCTACTTTCCGTTTAGAACCTCAAGTACAATGTAGAATAGAAGGAATCAAAATGGACTACCATGCCTTTCTTATTCCTAATCTTAGGGGGGAAAGCAGTCAACATAGTCAACATGATTATGATTTCAAAATTATGTTAGCTATGGGTTTTATCAGGTTGAGGAAGATTTTGCATATTCTTAATTCATTGAAGTTTTTAACATGAAAAGGTGTTGGATTTTGTAAATGCTTCTTCTGAATCTATTGAGATAATCATGTATTTTATTGTCCTTTTTTCTATTACAATCAATATGGTGCATTATACTGATTGATTTTTGTATATTGCACCAACCTTCATTCCTAGAATAAATTCCACTTGGTCATGTTGCATAATCCTTTTTACATGTTGCTAGACTAGATCTGCTAATATTTTGTTGGATAATTTTGCATCTATACTCATTTAAAACAGTCTATCTCAGAACAATACCAACTTAATTTCAATAGTATTCAAAATTTGCTCCAATATAGCTCCATTCCTTTTCCCACCACTTTTATTATTGTCATACACAGATTACATCTTTCCTTATAAACCCATTCAGTTTTATAATTATTGCTTTAGGTAGGTGTCTTTTATATCAGATAGGAGAAAAAAGACTTACAAACAAAAATACATTTATATTGTCTTTTATCTTTAACTATACATTTATCTTTACCAGTATTTTTTGGTTCTTTATATAGATTTAAGTTTCTCTCTAGTGTTCTTTTATTTCAGCCCAAAGCATTCCTTTTAGTATTCTTTCTCTCATGACAAATTCTCTGCTTTTGTTCTTTGGGGACTGTCTTAATTTATCATTTGTTTTAAAAGGATAGTTTTGCTGGATATAGAATTCTTGGTAAAAGCTTTTTTTTCTTCTTTTAGCACTTGAGTATATTATTCCATTGACTTTTGGTCTCCATGGTTTCTGACGAGAAGTCAGTTTTTAAACTTGAAAAGCTTATGTATGCCATGAATCACTTCTTGCTTGTAGCATTTAAGATTATCTCTTTATTTTTTTACAATTGTAAAATATGCACAACACAGAGCTTATCATTTTAACCGTTTAAGTGTATAGTTCTGTGGCATTAAGCACATTCACCTTGTTGTACAACTACCACCACCATACATCTCCAGAACTTTTTCATCATTCTAAACTGAAACTCTGTACCCATTAAATAATAATTCCCACTTTCCACATTTCCCTAGCCCCTGAAACCACCAATCTACTTTCTGTCTCTGTAAATTTGACTTTTCTACGTATTTCATATAAGTGGTATCACACAATATTTGTCATTTTTTTGTCTGGCTTATTTCACTTACCTTAATGTCATTAAGGTTCATCCATGCTGTATTATGTGTTAGAATAGTATTCCTTTTAAAGCTAAATAATTATTCACTGTGTGTATACCACACTTTGTTTATCCATCCATCTATCCATCCATCAATGGACATTCAAGTTGTTTCTACCTTTTGGTGGAATAGTGCTGATATGAACATTGCTGTCCTACCTTGGCTTTTGACAATCTGACTATGATTTGATCAAGTGTGGATCTCTTTGGGTTTATCCTATTGGGAATCATTAAAATTCTTCAATGTGTGGATTAACGTTTTTCCTCCAGTTATTATTTCTTCAAATATTCTTTCTGCCCCTTTTCTGTCCTCTCCTTCTAGGGTCCTATTCTGTATATATTGGTACACTTGATGGTGTACTACAGGTCTTTGAGACTGTTTTTTTTCTTCATTCTTTTTTTCTTTCTGTTTCTCAGACTAGTAATCTCAATTGACCTGTCTTCAAGTCCACTGATCTTTTTTTTTTTTTTCTTTCCCCAGTTCAATTCTAAAGTTGAATGCAATGGTGGATTTTTTCATTTTAGTTATTTTACTTTTCAACTCCAGAATTTCTATTTGGTTCATTCTTATAATTTCTTTCTCTTTATTAATATTCTATATTTGGTGAGAAATCATTCTCAAAAAAATATTTAGTTATTTAAACATAGTTTCTTTGGGTTTTTTGAACTTATTTATAGCAGCTGATTAAAAGTCTTTTTCTAATAAGTCTGTTGTCAGGGCCTCCTCAGGGAAAGTTTGTATTGACTTTGTTTTTTTTTTTTTTTACATTTTTATGGGTCATATCTTCCTATTTCTTTGTCTCATTTTTGTTGTAGTTGTTGAAAAGTAGACATTTCCAAAAATATGTGGAAACGCTGGAAATCAGATTCCTCTTCCTCCCCAGGTTTTCTTGTTGCTGCTGGTATGTGTTTGTTTGCTTAGTGACTGTGGGGACAGGGTCCCAAAGAGCAGTTTCCAGGCTTTAGGCCTCACATGGAAAGGTGCTGGCTCAGTTATTAGATGGCCATCAGCTGTAATCAGATGGCCATCCACTGTGACTCGGTAACCATCAGCTGTTACCAGTTAGCAATTAGCCACTAATATAACTGCTGTGGCTATGCTAGGGGGTTGGCTGGTTGGTTGGTTGGGAGAGAAGCAGATGGCAGATCGTGTGGATCCTGCTTGCTGTATCTCCAATCCAACTGCCAGCAAAAATATAGTGGTATGAACCCTCTATCCATGACTTTGTTGTTGTTCCTTTTTGGCCTCGCCATATCCTGCATTCTTGTGCGGGGAGTAGAAGGAGAGTCCCCACATTACACATGGCACAGCAAGCAGGGTTCTACTGGTCAGGTAACAGAGTCTTCTGCCTCTGGGCAGGAGGGGAGCTGAGACCCTGCATTACAGTGACTTTCATGGACTAATTGTGTAAAGTCTATACTCTTTGTTATGTGTGGTCACTGAATTCTCTGCTTGGTTAGCTTGCTGTACAGCTAATGATTAGAGATTTCCTTAAATACCTTGAACCAATATTTCTCATTGCTTTCGCTGAGGAACTCTGAGCATGTTGAGACATTCCTTCAATGATACAGTTTACAACTATGTCTTAGCTTTTACTTCCTGCTCCTCTTGGAACCTCAAGGTCAGCCAGAAGTGAGGGTTTAGGGTCTTCTATCTTTTCAAGGTAGGCACACAGCCTTGCACATATGCAATGCCTTTTAGGAAAGGCAAATGCTGGAATATGCTGGGACTTTTCAAAAGCCACCACGGTTCTCCCATAACCAGTTTTACTTTCTAAACTTCTTGTCAGCTTCTTGTTAGCCCCAACTGCTAAAACTGTCACAGGAAGCTACAATGTTAAACAAGGGCTGTTGATTGTTTTCAGCAAATTACCTGGAAGTATTGCTATTGATACAGGTAGAATTCTGAGTCAAGTGAAATTATCTCAAGTCCTAAGAATGGAGCTTTTCAGTGACTGGCCAGATAGGTCAAACAGCAACAATTCTCTAAGGATGGAGCTTTGGAGGAGCTTCAAATCCATTCTGCCTCCTCAAGTGGCTGTTAGACTGCTATATTGTTAGCTGTCATAATTACGAGGCTGTTGGTTTTCAAGATTAACATGGAGCTAATGAGAGGGAGATGGGATTATGGCAAATCTTGTTCTTTCCAAGATTCAGCTTTCATGAATAAACTCTCCTTAGACTGTTGCAAACCTCTAGTTGATTTCAAAAATTTTGATAAAGTTGAGTTTGACAGTTCTTCCTACTGTTTTCATTGCTTTTATGGCGGAGTGGATTTACAGAAGTCCTTACTCCACTGTCCTGGAAAATTGAACCTTTCAATACAAGTAAAAGTCAAGCATGTAGAGGAGGCAGTGAAGAGTGTTTCAGGAATTGGAGATAGCAGCATAGAAGCCAAAAGCATAAGATAGCATGGTTCATGAAGGGAAACTTAGTGAGGTTGGGAACAGAAGTTTCCCTTGGGAAGCATTGGAAAGATGAGAATGAGAATTTATGCAGTGTGCAAACTATAAGTAGTTTATATCCAGATTATTTACCTCTGGCTTTTAAATTTTAGGGTTTTATACCATAATAGGGAAAAACTGTGGTTATGAGATAATTATTCTCTTTGTTAGCTATGTATCTCCGGTTGCCTGACTGCTCCCCACTTCTTGGTATTTGTACATCAGAACCTGCCACCAGCCCTCTCTTGCCTCCTCCCCAGGAACAAGGGAGTGCTATATAGACCTGGGCCACACAGCCCTGTGCTGACCACTGAGAGGAATATGATCCTTAGCCCTCGCCTCAGGATGCCATTTCTGCCTGAAACCAGTGTGGGCTTTCTCAAGGTAAACAAACAGATGTTGTATTAAGTACATTGATGGAAGCAATGTGGTTAAAAACAGAAAGATAGAGAGTCATCAGGCAGTGTTTGAGGACTAGAAGAAGCTGACTTCTACAGCATAGCTTTTCTTCTCCTTTTATTTTCTCCCCACCAGTTCTGAAAACCTTAATTTGACAGCGTGACCACTCTGCTTTGGCTCTTCACCCGCCAGCACCGAGCAGTCCAAATGCACAGATTTATGACAAGCTGCATTTTATCTGCGAAGTGTAAGCTGTGAAGAGGACATTGGTGGGGGAAGGGATCAAATCTGGCTCAAATCCGTCTGATCCACCACTGTGAGCAAGTTACTACCTACTCTCCTATCTGGTATCTCAGCTCCTTCTCTTGTCAGATGGCCACAATGATCTCGGCCTCTTTCTGACCTAATACAGACTTTAGAAAAGCAACTTGGGATCAGAAAGCTTTAAGCTCTTTGACAAAGCATTCCCACTTAAAGACAGGACTGTGTTCTCATCCTTACAAGGACGATTTCCGGCTTAAGAAAGATTTATAAATATCATGAGTTCTAGCTCTGCACTCTGTAGTTCTGTCCTGACCATCCAGAAGGGAGAGAATGCTTGTGATCACAGTGACTTCAGTCCAGATGAGGGATGAGGCAGCTGTGGCAAATAGTAGGAAAGGACAGAGATGGGGAGAGGGAACACAGCACTGCTGTCCTTGTCGGATACCATCACTTACCCCAAACAGACCAGTCTTGTTTCTAGAACTAGATTCAGCCCTTAGAACCATATGGGAGGTGTGCATTCTCCTTTTATTTTTTCATTAAAAAAGCAGTATTTAAAAACAAAATTCTTACTTAAATGTTGCTTAATTGCATTGGAAGTAAGCTTTCTACAGGAAATTCTCATTAGCCCTGATACTACGAGCTATCAGCACTATTGTGCGGAGATCCAAGAGCAGGCCTGCATTTTATGTGGTGCACAGGTAGTTGTGTGGGAGAGAGCTTCAAGGGGACAGTGACCCAAGCCAAGGGACATCACTTAGGATGGTGCTGGTTCACCTAGGCTGTGAACATAGGATGGAGAGGAAGCAGCAAACTCCAAAATATTTAGGACATTTACTTAACTGATTCTATGATTTCTGGGGTTGGGGCAAAATGGGAGAAGGTAGAACCATGGCCCCTGGGTTTTGGTGTGAGTTACTGGATGTTGGTTCCATTCACTGAAACAGTGAAGAAGCCTGAAGAGAAAGATGATCTTGGTTTAGGATATGTTGAAGCTGGTATTTCTGGGATAGTAAACTGACTAGGTTTCACAAGCAGAAGGCTATGGAATTAAAGGGTGTTTGTATTCTTTTGCTTTTTTTTTTTTAAATATTCATTATAACAGCTAAACTTTGTAGAGCTATTTCTGTGCGCCAGCCACCATTCTAAGTACTTCATACACATTAATTCGGGTAGTCCTCACAAGAAGATACAGAATGTACTATCATATTGAGAGGCTGAGAAGAAGAATTGAAGATCTGAATAGCAGTGGATCATGAGTGGGGCAAAGTCGACAAGGAGGTAGAACATAGAAGCACAGATAGAGCTGGGTGGCCAGGAGAACTGTCTGCTGAGACTTAAGAGAAGAAAGATGTCACTGGTTTACACTTGTGGGGATATGCCTGATGGTTGGCATCTCCTCTGAAAAGAGAGACAATGAGTTGGGTGGGGTTGGGCAGAGAGCTTGAGGACAGTTTCAAAGTGTGGAACAGCCACTGAGGTCAGAGAGGGAGATACTGAACAGAGGACCGTGTGTGTGCAGTGGCTCCCCTCTGTAGCAGCCTGGGGGTAGAGGAGAACAGAGATGGCTGGTTGTCTAGTGCAAATCCACTCCCCACTTTCTTTACTAATAGAGTCCCATTCTATTTAGAGAGAAATTGGGACAAGTGAAAACACATTTATCAGCCTTCTTTGTATCCAAGGGTGGCCTGTGAGCAGCCAATGAGATGTAAGCCAAAGTCCTTAGGTGGTCCTTCCAGCAAAGTTTTATTTTTATCTGTTTGTTTGTTTGTGGGTGCATTGACCTGGCACATGCCCTTAGCCCTTTATCCCTTTTCCTCCTGGAATGCAGACATAATGCTTGAAGTAGAGCAGCCATGTTGTGACCACAAGGCAGCAAACATGAGGACAAAAGTCACAAGCTAATAATGACTGAATGAGGAGAAACGAAGAGCCTGTTGAGATGTACACAACAGCCCTGCGGATTTCTTTTATGGGAGAAAAAGTAAAACCTCTGTTTGATTAAACCACTGACGTCAGGTTCTATCACATACAGCTAAATGCAATCTCAAATGGTACACTGGTACATAGGAGTCAGCATGTTTAGTGTGTGAAGGCCCAGACGCCATGGGAAGATAGGAATTTGGACCTGGACATTGATTTCTGCTGTGAGTTGTGACAGATGGGACAAAGCCCAGGATGGGTGGAGAAGAGACACAGTCATTGAGAAGTCATGGAAACCAGAACCCACACCCAGCTGCGTTACTTTCTCAGGGATGCCTAAGATAGTTCACTTAAGATCAAAGCCATCCCTCCCCTCCTTTCACAACGTGGTGGGTTTGTAATAACTTCATCTCAGTCCCAGGGGGTGTTATTTGGCCCTGCTCTTAGACTTCTCTTCTTTTCCCCCAGAAATAATTTTTGTAGCAAAGGCATTAATGGATACTTTTCTGAAACCAGTAAGGTTCTATCCTTCAGTAATATTTCCTGCAGGACTACAAATTTGAGCCAGTCTCCACAATACATAACCTGGTCATAAATCAGTATACCTTTTTGTCCAAAGAAAATGTCACTTCCAGGACAGATATCCAGGACACATATCCACTTTTGGTTCTTCACAAATGACAAATGTCCCCGTGCTAAGACAACTATTATGTAAACGGAATCAGGTCTTCATGTACAACGGAGCGAGAGATTAGTGAGTGACATGAACTGAGTGCCCAGCCACGCCAGCCCCTACTCATCGAGCCCTCCCCTGGAGACCTCCCCTGGAGACCTCCCCTTGTGCCCCACTTGGACTGAACTGCCCCTCCCCTGTGTGCCCTTCTCCTTGTCGCTCCCAGGGCATTATGAAGAGGCTAACTGTGACCCAAACAATTATGTCCTGACAGCAGCTCCCTCCCTGTGTTTTGTTCTGGTTGCAGGTCTCTACAGCAGACTCAAGAATCTTCCCCAATCTCTCTTCAGACCCATTAGCTGGCGAGTGGTAAATCTCCAAGCCATATGACCGGATGATTTGTTACACCAGAAACGTTTCATTTTAATTCTTTAAGAAATTGCTCAGGGTAATTCTTGAGGAAAAAGAAAACAAAATTAAAAACTGTAGTTGAATCTTTTCATTGAAAACCACTTGCTGTTAAAACCACTTGCTGTTTAAATCGTCTACTACATTTTTTTTTTCCAGAATGCTTGACTGATTACACGCACCCTTCTGTAGAAATATTGATGGATTCTCAGGCTGTGTTGGTTCCCCAAGCACACATAACACATAATCCTTGGCAAAATTACTAAAGGAATCATTTATATGGGCTGGAAGACCATAGTTCTCTTGGAGAATTGCATTATTTCTTATCTAAACGACACTGCTGTCACTGTCACAGTGGGCCTGCAGCACGGCTCCCTGGAGAACTCCCACCATGAGCCTGCTTACGATGCTAGCAGCCGCTGCTTCCTGAGATGGGCTGTGCTTCAGGGGCTATATAGAGGGCAGGCACCATGCTTGCTCCCTCCCCTCCAGAGAGTGCTTCTGCTCTGCCCCCGGGGACACTGAGGCCACATGGGCTTCAATATGACACTCTGCACAATAGAGAAATGGCTCAGAGTATGGGTTCAAGGGTAGTGCAGGCCCGGCCTTGGCTAATGTAGTTAGCATTTATCTAAGCCTGACATCCATCGGCATCTAAAATCTTGCTAACTATGTCATTTGAGTCATACGAGGATGAAATCAGACCAACAGTTACAGAACCAAGAATATTTGTAAGCTGTCCACAAAGCGTCATTGTCATTCTAGCACCTGATGATGATGTTCCCTGAGAGGCCGAGGCGGTTTTGGTCCTGAGCCAAACTGGAAAACCATGTTGTTCCTAAAATGCACCCAACACTTGGCTTATTTGAAAAACAGTATTCTCATTGTATATCTGGAGCAGGTAAGGGAAAGAGAGAGAAGGGGATTTCTATTAGATTTATAATGCAAACAATCAAAAACAAACCTCAACTAATTATTCCTGACTCCTGATTGAATGTACAGGAGACGGGTTCACAGGAAGGACCTAAACATCTGCCAACCCCCCACCTCTACCTCCATCCCAAGGACGGGGGTGTCAGATGCTTCCCAGAGTGGTTAGTGCCGGCAGATTTCTATAATCATTAAAGGAAGAATGGGCTTAAAATTAGAGAAACACTAATGCCTACATTGACAACATTTTATAGCCCACTGCTCTAGATTTGTATTTCTTTTCCACAAATATTTATTAAACATCCAATCAACCTTGTGAATACCCTCCAGAATAGGAAAGAAATACCTGCCATACTTGCTGTATTCCTTCTTGCCTTGGCCTGCAGTGAAACACCAGGCAGAATGTTCTTTTCACAGAACAGTGTTTATTTGGAAAACACCCAACAAATATTTATTGAGTATCTACTATGTACCAGTTACTGCTTCAGTGGGCGGAATATACTCGTAGTGGTGAACAGGAAGTGTCTACCCTTACAGAGTTTATATGTACTGGGGGAGAAAAACATGGAGTAAACAATAAATAATGTAATTTAAGATGGTGATAGATGCTATGAAGGGCATAAAGAGAAATTCAGAGTAATTCCTGTGCTAGGTGGGAGCTGCTGTTTTAAATAAGACAAGTGAACATGGCCTGTCTGAAAAGGGAAGCTTGGATCATGATAACAAGTGAGTGATGGGAAGATACAAGGCAGTGAGAACAGCATCCAACGTTTAGAATGCTTTTGGTTATAAGCAAAAATCTCTACTTAGGAAAAAAAAAAAAAGCCTTATTTTCAAGGACATTTATCCTCTCACATAACAGGAAGTTCAGATACGCCCAACATCAGGGTTGGTTTATTCAGCAGTTAAATAATATGATGAGGTCCTTTCTCTCTACTTGGCCTTTTTCAGCACTGATTTCATCCCAAACCTGCTATCCTACAAGAACTTAAAAAGGCTGCCAGAACCCTTATCCACACCCATCTCTTCCTGGCTCTCTCTTAAGAGTGAGAATCCTCTTTTCAGATGATCCCCTGCTGAATTCCCTTCCTTTCTCATTAGCCCAATTTGGTTTAGACTTGTCCTCTCTGGGGCCAGTCCCTAACTGTGAATGGTCTGGAATAATCCTGCAGGAACTGATGTTGGAGAATTAATGCGATCTCTGCTCTAGCCAGGAGCATACTTGGCAAGTTTAAGGAGTTGCAAAGAGGCCCAGTGAGTGAGGCAGCAAGGCAGAGACAGTGAATTCAGAGGACAGATCACAAAGAAACTTGCAGGGGAAGTTATCCCAGGGTTTAAGCAGAAGAGCCTTAGAATCTGATTTGCATTTTAAAAAGAGGTTATTCAACACTATCTCCCCAGAATGAAACAGAAGAAAAGCAGCCTGGAGGCCAGGGAGAAAGTAGGGACCAGGATCAGATGTGCCACATATTTCCCTGGTAGGTGCAAGGAAAACTGTGGCGTTAACACGTGCCACAAACAGGGGGAAACCTTCCAATTTCTCTAAAGAGAGTAGAACTACTGAGTTAAAAGATGGTAACATAATTTCCTAAATTAGGTAACCTTTAATAACAGCCTAATGTGGAGGGACTCAACCACTAGTTAAATGTCAAAGTTATGTCACCACAATTATTCTTGATAGACAACTGGCCCGGCACATTATTCTAGAAAAGGCCAACAGTCAAACGAAGACTGCTGGGAGGTGATATGAAGCACACAAAAGCATGTATCAAAATGTCCTCTGTGTGGACCATGAAAAGATGCGAAAACATAAAAGCCATCTGAAATAGCAGCCAGTCCCTCTGCTCTGAATCAATGAGGATATGGGTATCCATTCCAGTATTCCATGTTGACATAGTCCTTCTATGCCCTGAATGTGCGTTGCTGTGTTATGGTGATCACAAGCCTGATTGCATCATCAGCAACACATAGGGCGATTGTCCACAATCCAGCTGCAGGCTGGACCCTGACGCTAGAGAAGCCGAATCCTTACAGGTGGGCTCAGGGAGCCTTAACAAGGTTCTCAGGTGATTGATGGTCAGTCAGATATGGGAGCCCCTGCACCACAAGGGTTATTTCAGAGTAGCTGTGTGTGGCCCAGAAGAGATCTGGCAGGGGAGACGATGAGCATGGTTGGCTAGGGGGGGTGGGGGTTTTGGGCGGCTCGCTGCACTGTCGGCCTGCCCCTGTCAGCCTGACTCTCCTCTGCAAACCGGAAGACTGACATAATGGTCTCTAGCATTGCCTCCAGCTCTCAGTTCTGTGCCTATGTGAATATCGATGGAGGTAGAGATACTTACATTACCATATTCAGGAAGGACTACCAGATAGCGCTCCGTGTTAGAAAACAAACCTGCCAGAGCTTTGTGCTTGTTGTGGAAATAGGAGGGACGAAAGTTAGTGAGATAGTTTCAGGCACCACTGACTATTCTACAGTCGAAATGTGAAGTGGAAGCTCGCATGCATTATGCTACAGAGGAAGGTTCCCCTTGAATCTTGGGAGTCATAAAAATGTTCAACAAGTTTTTACCTGCCAAGTAACTCTTCCCTTTAAACCGAATAATAATGGCTACAGTATGGGTGCACATCTGCCAGCACTGTGCTAGGAGCCTTTACCTGTGTTCTCTACATCCTTATAACAATCCTGTGAGGTAGCGTTATCCCATCGCATAGAGAAGAAACGAGGCTCCTTAAGGTGAGTGGGCTTGCCCAAAGTCACACAGCAGAGGAGGATTCAAGCTTAGAGGAGATCTCAAGCCTCTAAGCCTTGACTGCTGCCTGGGTGAGCTGCCTCTGAGGCAGGTGGAGCTAGGACTTGCCCTGGACCCTAACGCTCGCTTCAGGTGTCATGAGAGTGAGCAGTCTCCTGAGCTAGGTGCATAGCTGGGGTCCTGAGAATTAGATTGCCGCGACGTCAGGCTGTCTCTCTCGTCTGGGGGAATAGAGGGAGAGGCTCCGTTCCCTGAAGCACTCCCTGTGGGCCTGGTCTGGATAGGTTCCCCTCTCCCTCTGGACCCCTTCTTTGCTTTCCCCATCTGTTTGGAGCTCTGCGGGCTGACATGTGCCAGCCACCTCAACAGGCTGCCTTCCCCCGCTAGCCAATTGGTTTGGACCAATGGGTGGCAGTGGCAGAAGATCAGAGGGTGGGAGACAAATGAAGTCAAGGGGGTTTTATTTCTCTGATTCTTTCACCTACAACCCATTTGGTAAAATGGTCTGAAAATCCTCCCTGCAGCCACCTCTCTCTCTGCAGGCTGGGGACCCACTGCCTCCTGCGTCCTTCAGGCTTGAGTGTGGCCCCCTACTCTGCTGTTACCAACCCGGCATCCAGCACCTTTCTGGTTTTCCTAAATTAGGCTCCACCATTGTAAGTCGGCCCATCATGAAAGTCCCCTTAGTCCTTCAGAGTGTGCTGCCTCTTTCCTGGCAAAACCCTGACAGATATTAACCTATATTCTGAGATGCCTTCAGGAGGCTGCTCCCAGCTCCCAGAAGACACTTTCCCTGTCTCAGCAACCCGGTGCGGGCAGTGCAGTGGCAGGAAGGGCTGGGTGTGAGTGTGAGCAAGTTATGTGCATGAATGTGTGCTAGTGTGAGTGCGTGAGCATTTGTGTGAATGCACGAGTGAGTGTATGGGTATGGGTGTGTGAGTATGTGTGTGAGCATGGGATAGGTGTGTGTGAATGCATGTGAGACAGCATGTGAGTGTGTGTAAGTGTGACTGTGTGTGCTCCCACAGGAGTGGGTCGAGTAGGAGTTCAATGCAGGCCTCTAAAGCCACGGGCACAGCTCATCAGCCTGCGCAAGCCGTTTCCAGGCAACATGCTCTTGGCCCAGTCCTGCCAACTGAAAATCCTCTCTCCTGCCTCCCAGGGCTCCCCAACAGGAGCACCCCTGGGCCTGCACCTGCCCCTTTAATAACAGTAACCAACCCCGAGTGATTACTCTGTTCTAGATAATATGCCCGGGTGCTTTCTGCACATTTGCCATTCTGCTTCACCAGGACCTGGTGAGATAATATGGTGGCTCTTGTCTCTTCCGACTCAGCACATCTTCTTGCCCTGGACCCCGACCATAGCAGAGGGCCAATGGTGGAGTTTGGGACCACCAAGTTATGTCATAACCCTCACCAGTGCTTGGCCCAGCTGTGCATTTGGGGCCCAACTTGCTTGAGCAGAGCCTCGTTCTGGGCACTTGTGTCTGGTGCTGGCAGGATGCCATGCTGCTGCCCAGGCCCAGAACTGGTAGGCTGTTGAGCTCTCTATGGCAACAGCCCTGCCAGTGTGCAAGGCCCCATTGGAGAGAACGAGGCAACATGAAGAGGGGGCAGAAAGGACAGACATCCAAACCAGAGTCCACGTGTCTCAGCTATACCTCCACCCTCTAGCATGTAGGCCAATGCCCACTTCTGGTTAAAGCAAATTTGAGCCAAGTCTCTGTCACTTGTAGCGGAAGGGGGCCCAACCAGTATGTGGAGCTGGTATGATTTTGCTCATTTTACAGATAAAGACACTGAAGTTCAGACAGGTGACTTGCCCAAGATTCCACATTGATATGGGTCATTGCTGGGACTGGGACCAGGTCTTTGCCCACAGAACCTGCTCTCAATATCATAGCATTCTGGGATAACTCCAGTGCTTCCCTCTATCCCGCCAAATCAAATCTGTTCTGTAGGAAAATTATACTATCCTGGAGAACTGGTGAATAAAAGGAACCGAGGCACATGGGGTGGGGGTAAGGATGGGTAACAATTGTGGAAAGAAGAATCTTCCAGATGACATGGTTACAAGAGAAGGCTAGACATGATTGGTTCTTTCAAAGTTCCTGCCAAACCTTTCTCTAAGCAGTAAGTGTTGGGGCTTCTGTGGGCTTGAGAAAGATGATGAAGCACCATGTTGGCCCCAGGCTTGGTCATTTCCATGTATTCTGAGCAATTTTACCCAAGAATGGAAGACAAGGACTCAGCTGTCTGTGAAGGACATACATGTATCATAGAAACACAAAGTAGAGAAATAAAACAGAAAGAAGCTGGGTTTCAGAACTAAGGGCCCATGAAAAGGAAACAAACAAATTTAGGTTGTTTTCATATTCTCAAAAATAAAAAAAAAGTCAGCATTTGTGTTTAAAATAATATATACAGGTGGTTCCAAATCAATCCATCAGCAGCTATCAAAATCCAGGTTAATCTACTGCAGAAAAACTGAAGGAGAATAAAATCTGAGAGAAGGAATGATTGACTTACTCTTTAAGCAAACTGATCGCTATGTCATTTAACAGCCACAATGTTTCTACCATTGAACATTGCTAAGGTCAAATTGGATAAAACATATTTAGATACAATCAGATTAGTTTTTATTCAAAATACCTTCAGGAGAAATGCCAATACCTGGCTGAAGCATTCCAGGGAAATGCAATGCGCCTGGATTTGCGGGTTTACTTGGTATGTATGCTCAGCGGGGGGGATTTTGCTGTGTGTTTATGCCATCCTGACTTCCTGCTAATGTGCAGAGAATCCAGGAAAATCTGTGTAAGGCTGCTTAAGCAGACAGCAAAGATGGTCTCGGGCAGAAGAGAAATTATTTGCCTCTTTTGTAGTTTTCTCATCACTCTCCTTCCAGCATTGTCTATTCCCTGCCTTCATAAGGACTTAAAAGCCCACGGCTCTCCCTCATCTGTTTGCTTGAGTTTTTCTCAAACTTTAACTCTTACCTGACTTTCTCCATCCTAAATATGATGGTTAATGTGACAGGCAGGGTTTGGGAGCTGTAGAAGAGTGCCCTGCCCATTTTTAGTGTCCAAGTTACTCATTCTCTTTGTGCCTTGGTTTCCCCATCTATAAAGTAATGAAAATGAAAGTACCTACTTAACAAGGCTTCTGTGAAGATGGATTGAGCTAATCAAGATGAAGCCATTAGATAGTGCCTGGGGCATGGTAAACACCAGTAGAGGTAGGCAATAACATTACCATTATTATCTTTCTCAAAAGCAATTTTCATTATTTCCCATTTTGGCTTTAAAAACTTACCATCGTTTCCAGGTCTTCATTCAGCAGTATAGCATTCCAAGCTCTATCACTGTCTCTAGATGTCCCCAACCTAATTTTTCACTTCTGTCCTAAAAACTACTTTGCATCCAGCATATCTACCAATGTGTATGTGTCTTCATTCAATATTTGTGGAAATTCCATTACGTGCCAGATGCTGTGCTAGGTAAGGTGAAATAAAAAGGGCACTTATCTCCCTGTAGATAACAAAGCTCTCCTACACTACTCTGCTGTATCACAAGTCTCCAGTGGTCTCTGCTTCCCATTTCTTTTGATTGGTAAGATGGCAGAGAGCTGCCGCCACCCATTGGAAAGAAGTACGCTGTTGATTGTAGCACCGATAATGGTGAAAAAGTAATGAATGGATAGAAGAATTGTAGGAACACAGGTCAGTGGATATGTCATTCTATGTTTGTTCTTGTTTTCTTAAGATGGCCAAAGAATGTAACATAGGAGTTCTGGTGTAGAAGTCTAATTTGTGATTTAACTGAGGTTTATGAAGAAGCAACAGTTCATAGAGGCACGTTGGCCATCTGGGTTGGCATTGGATGTTGTCAGCCATCTTGGGGAAGGACTGTGGTAACAAGCCTGGAGCTCCTTCCTCTGTGCCCCCAGAGGACAGCACAGAGCTCTCATTACCCAGTCCTGTGTCTGCTTCTGAGTTCGCCTCTGAGCCCTGAGTTCGCCTCTGAGTGCAGGAAGTTGTCTATTGATCGTGATGTTCCCAGCACCTGTTACCCTAAACATAGATGTTGACCGTGTCCATACCTTTCAAGAAAAACCTCTCCACTTATATAAAATAACAAGGGAAGAACACTTCCGGAAAACAATTCCATGAGAAAATAGAATAGCCAGTGTTCATTTCTTATATCTGCTCAAGTGTGGAACATGGGATTTGCCACCCATGCAAACAGGCAACACAAAGTAACTTCTAAGCCAGTGTCTCTAAGATGGAATGTGTACACACAACATACAAGCTCTGACAATTAAGATCCCAAACTCATCCTAGAGAAAGTGCTGAACGTTTGCAAACTTATGCTAGAAAAGGTACTACATACCCCATTACTGAATATCACTACAGTCACCTTCGAAGTACTCTCCTTGGGAAGCTATGCACCGACACCAGCGCCTAGTCCACCCTTCAAAGTAATTGTGGAACTCTTTATGGAATGGCCATCAGAACTGTCGTCGTATTACCCTGATGTCCTGAATGTCAACCAAATGTCTTCCTTTTAATATTTCCTTTATCTTCGGGTAAAGAAAGTAGTCCTTGGGGGCCAGATCAGGTCAGTAGGGAGGGTGTTCCAATACAATTATTTGTTTACTGGCTAAAAACTCCCTCACAGACAGTGCTGTGTGAGCTTGTGCATTGTCATGATGCAAAAGCCATGAATTGTTGGCGAAAAGTTCAGGTCGTTTTCATCTAACTTTTTCATGCAGCCTTTTCAGCACTTCCAAATAGTAAACTTGGTTAACTGTCTGTCCAGTTGGTACAAATTCATAATGAATAATCCCTCTGATACCAAAAAAGTTTAGCAACATCGTTGCAACGAAGTTCACAAACTTAATTGTCTGATCTCGTATACACTATGATCATTGGGTGAGGGAAGAAAATATCAGAACTTTGCACTTTTTAATGTCAGCTTTTAAAAATGTGTAATTTATATTTCTTGTATATTGTACACAGTATATTAGCACAATGACACATGTAAATATATAGAATATATGTGTATATATTAAAGATGATTAAAATTTGTGGCAGAGGGGGGACAATACATATGTTTTGGAAAGTGTTCTGAACATTTCTATATAGCATCTGAATTGTATATAACTTCTGAATGACTACTAATAAATATTTAGGTGCATCTATGATGTCAGTTGTGATTTGCCAATGGTCTTCTCAGTTTCAAGGCAATTTTTTCATCCTAAGATGAGTAAACATGAATTTCATAGACAAAATTCTATGGGTGTGTAGGTGGGTAGAGAGATAGACAGTCGGACATTGCTTGCTTATATTTATTTACTTTAACCCGAGGTGCCTGCATGGGGTCAGAGATTTGAGAACCTCCCTGAAGTTGTACACTACACACCCCTAAAAGGTTAAGAACCACTTCTTAAATAAATATTGGGGAAATTTTTACAGAAGGTTTTTTTTTTTCACTTTTTTTTTTAATTATTATTGGGGAAGGGGAACAGAACAGGACTTTATTGGGGAACAGTGTGTACTTCCAGGCCTTTTTTTTTTCCCAAGTCAAGTTGTCCTTTCAATCTTAGTTGTAGAGGGACGTTCAGCTTCAAGCTGTTGAACTTTCAATCTTAGTTATGGAGGGCGCAGCTCAGTTCCAGGTCCAGTTGCCGTTGTTAATTGCAGGGGGCGCAGCCCACCATCCCTTGCGGGACTCGAGGAGTTGAACCGTCAGCCTTGTGGTTGTAAGCCCACTGGCCCATGTGGGAATTGAACCGGCAGCCTTCGGACTTAGGAGCATGGAGCTCTAACTGCCCAAGCCACCGGGCCAGCCCGGAAGTTTTTATGATAATGTAGTTCAAGGTACTTAAAAGCATTTTATTTTTCAGAGCATATGTATTGATGATGATGGTTCATTTAATAAGATTATGCCATGGAAGGGCAATTGGAACAGAAAAAAAAAAACCTAGTGTAAATTTTTATATGGGAAAAAGAGAAAGGAGTGTGACAGCTGGAACAATGTGAAAATGGTTATAGAATTGTTTTTTTTTTTCTCTGCCATACGTGCAATTCAACCTTAAATCAGAGGTGGTGTTTAATACTGGGCAGCCTTTCTTCAGCCTTTAGATATTTACTGATGTTATTTAAGTTGGAAAACCTCGTCAGAAGATGATGGGCTTCAACTTATTTATTTATCCAGTGTAACAAATAAAGTCCAGGGCCTAGCAGAGTTTCTCACTAAATACAGGCTATTGAAAAATATTTATCTCATTGAGTGCCTCCCTTCCCCGAGCTCAAGGAGCACTTGAATGTGGAACACCTATTGCACGGGCATGATTTTTATTTCCTGACACCAGTGTGGGTCAAGGGGCAAGGAAATCTTCTACTCAGTCCCAAGTGTCTTGTCTTCCTCCCTGTTAATATTTCAGCATAAAAACAAAGCAAAACAAAACAAACCCCCAAGTAGCATGATAAAGACATCATGATGATGAACAGTGGCCTTAATTGGTATTAAAGGATATTTATGTTGGGATGACTAAGTTAAAACCCCTAATTGATTGGAGACACTTGAGTAATAGTATTCTCCGAGTCCCATTAGTATTGACATATTAGCTTATCTTTGTACTTGATGGCCAAAGGATATGGATGAGAGCCTCGCACTGTAGCACATTCAGGGTAAGATTTCTGACCTCAGATTTATGTTATCTAAAGCAACAAACCCAGCTGCCTCCTGCATGGTCTGAATTACAGATTTGCCATTTAGCCAGAAAACGTGAATCTGCTACTACAATTACAGCCCCCCGAGTGCCCGCAGCATTCTAATGCACTTCTTAACTTTATCCTCTGGCCTTTCCTTGGAGTAAAAGTGCACAGGCAGCTCCCACTGTCTTAACCTGCAAGGCGCTGCACCTTGTCCCTTGGTAGAACTGTCACCAGACAGATGCCAGAGATAAGGAGGACCGACTTCCCTTGCTATTCTGTGCATTGTTGCCTTTCTCTCTTCAGAGGAGACTTTGTTTCATCAGAACTTTCCAGTCTAAAGAATAAAGAGCTCAACTCTTCCTCTCTGTTCAAGGAAAGCACATTCCCAGAGCAGAACAGAGAGGAGCTTTTTAAATTTAGCCAGTATTGGCTGAACTTTGTATTGTACTGGGCACTAAAACCCCTTTTCCCATCTTGGGGTGAGAGAGCGCTCATGTTCTGTGTGACCAGCAATGTGTCTGGTCTAAAGTCGTTCTCCCAACCCTACCCTCCAGATGCTCAGCTCTCCTCCTGTAGTTCTGAGATATACTCTGTATCCTTCATCCACACTCTGCTTGAGCCTTCCCTTTGTCCTTTTTTTCTCTTTTTAATGAAAATATGATCATATTATACATGCTGTTTTATGACCTGCTTTTCAAAAATTTCAAAGACTTTAATCACCATGGTGATACCGCTTTACTTTGAAAGTTATAGATTACCTAAGTATGCAAAGTTAAGCCTTCAAAGAGTATTTCTAAATTATTTTCAATACAGATATAAACACAAGCATTAAAATATAAATACATGCTTAAAAAATCAGAATAATATTTTAATAAACATCTTTTCCTGAAAATTATTTTTATTTAGCACATTGTGCATATTTTTCTCATCAACAAATTATGTGTGCACCATTATGGATGCTCAGATCAGATGTAACATCATTTATTTAACTTATGCTTCATTGCTAGGTATTTAGAATATTTCCAATTTTTATGGTTATTTATAATTATAGGATGCAGTTGAGGTAGAAGAGAAAAAGTAAACATTGTATAAATTGTGAAATAAGTAGTAATTTAGACTAAGATGATTGCTAAAGTAAAAATAAAGTGGGAAATGGGGATTGGGAGTATCAAAGGAGCAGTGAGAGGAGACCGTGTGGCAATTTTACAGAGATAGCCAGGTAAGACCTCAGTAAAAAGATGCCATTTGAGTAAAATCTTGTAGGAGACGAGAGAGTGAGCCATAAAGGTATCAGGAGAACGAGTATTCTGAGCTGAGGAAACAGAAAGTGCACAGGTCCTGAGTCAGGACCATGGCTGGAATGTTCTAGGAATGAAAAGGAAACCAGTATGGTAGGACAGAGTGGGAAGGGGGCTAAGGCCAGACAGGTAACTGGGACAGTTCGCGTGGGTCCTTGAAGACCATCATAAGGACTGTTTTGGAAGCCATTGCTAGGTTCTGAGCAAAGGCATGATATGATCTAACTCAGCATTTTTCAAAACACTGTTGGAGGACCCTTTATGAAGTCAAAATATGTTCATAGTAATGAGACATAATTTGCCCTTTTAATTCTCATCTTCTCACGAGTGTACGGTGTTTTCTAGAGGCTACACAACACATAACACTTAATAGGCTGAAAGTGGAAGCAGATAGCAGTATCTATCTATGTTCTGTTAAGTGAGACATTCAAGAGATTTGCAAAATATGCTTTTCAAAATGTAAACTACTATTTTTCTCATTTTATTGTTTTGTTTTAGAAAATAAGTTATTTTTCATAAAATTATCTTATTTATGTTAATGTGCATTAGGTTTATTATTTTTAAATGAATTAATTACTTTTAAACTTTTTGTTTTAACTTATAATACAGTAAA
Source organism: Rhinolophus hipposideros (assembly GCF_964194185.1). Classification (NCBI taxonomy): domain Eukaryota; kingdom Metazoa; phylum Chordata; class Mammalia; order Chiroptera; family Rhinolophidae; genus Rhinolophus; species Rhinolophus hipposideros. Next base: position 49,332,284 of record NC_138063.1, read on the forward strand.
TATCAATAGATATTAATCTATATAGCAAACACTTTTTGGGCTCCTTAATTACTTCTGAGGGTATGAAGTGTTCTGAGACCAAATGTGTGAGCACCGCTGGTCTGGCAAAGGTTGAACAGGGCTCCTGGGTTGAGTGGAGACTGGGGAAGGAATATTAATAACAGGATGGTGGGCTGACTAGGGTGGTGGCAGTGGGGAGGCTGAGGAGTGTTTAGGTTCTGGATATATTCTGAAGGTGAAATGGACAGAAATTACTGATCGACCAGATGTACATCTGAGAAAAAGAGTCAACAATTATTCCTCAGTTTTGGTCTCAATCAACTAGAAGGACAGACCTGGTATTCACTGAAGTAAGGAGGACTGGGGGGCCGGGAGGGTAGCCGTGGGAGAGCAAGAGCTCAGTTTTGGACATGATAAGTTTTAGATGTTTGTAGGTATCTAAGTAGATATGTCAAGTAGGTAGATGTGCATGTAAGTCCGAAGTTCAAGAGAGGAATCCTGGCTGGAGACATACATTTGGGTTGTTACCAGCTTGTAGAACATTTAAAGTCATGCAACTGGCTAACTGCTTCCAGTGAATGAGTGTGGAAAGAGAAAAGGACACATCCAAAGATGCTCCAGAGGTAGGAGAGAAGAGGAATGAGCAGAGGAGACTGAGAAGGAATGGGAGAAAGAGAAGAAATGTGGGGTTCTGGATTCCCAGTGAAGAAAACATGTCAAGAAGAAAAGTGGTTGACGATCTTGAGCAGTGAATACTGACAGTTGAATTTACAACTGGAGGTTGGTAGTAACTTTGATCATCAGTTTCTGTGGATGGATGGCAGTAAGTTGACTGGAGTGAGTTGGTGAAAACATGGAGAAGATGAGGATGGAGAACTCTGTGGAGTTTGCTATCATAGGAAGAAGAGAAATTAGGTGTTAGTGGATGGAAAGCAAAGTTTACAGAGGGTTTTTGACATAGAAGGGGCAAAAGTGCTTTTCCTTTTTTTTAGTTATTATTAAATTTATTGTGGTAACACAGGTTTATAACATATAGATTTCAAGAGTACAACTTATAATATGACATCTGTATACTCATTCATCTGTCCATCGCCTGAAATCTAGTCTCCTTCCATTATCATATATTTGATCTCTTTTACCCTCTATGTTCTCCTCTGACCCCATCCCCCTCTGGTAACTATCATTCTGTTGTCTGTGCCTATGAGTTTGGTTTTCTGTGTGTTTGTTTGTTTGCTTGTATGTTTGTGTTATTTGTTAATTCGTTGCTTTTTGTTTTATGTCCCACATATGAAGTCTGACAATTAAGTTTGCGAACTCATCCTAGAAAAAGTGCTGCATACCTCATTGCTGAATTTCACTACAGTCACCTTCAAAATACTCCCCTTGGGAAGCTATGCATTGATGCCAACGCCTAGTTTACCCTTTAAAGCAATTTTGGAACTCTTTTTCTGGAATGGGCATCAGAGCCGTCATTGTATTACCCTTGATGTCCTGAATATCATCAAAATGTCTTCCTTTCAATATTTCCTTTATCTTCGGGTAAAAAAAGTAGTCACTGGGGGCCAGATCGGGTGAGTAGGGAGGGTGTTCTAATATACTTATTTGTTTACTGGCTAAAAACTCCCTCACAGACAGTGCCCTGTGAGCTGGTGCATTGTCATGATGCAAGAGCCATGAATTGTTGGCGAAAAGTTCAGGTCGTTTTCATCTAACTTTTTCACGCAGCCTTTTCAGCTCTTCCATATAGTAAACTTAACTGTTTACTATTAACTTAACTGTTTACTATTAACAGTTACTATTAACAGTTAATATTAACTATTAACTATTTGTCCAGTTGGTACAAATTCATAATGAATAATCCCTCTGATATCAAAAAAGTTTAGCAACATCATTGCAACAATTTCACGAACTTAATTGTCAGACCTCGTGAGTGAACTCATCTGGTTCTTGTCCTTTTCCATCTGACTTATTTCACTTGACATAATAATCTCAATAACCATCCATGTTGTCGTAAATAGCAATATTTCATATTTTTTTTGGCTGAGTAGTATTCCATCGTGCATATATACCACGTTTTCTTTACCCCATTATCTGCCAAAAGACAGTTAAGTTGTTTCCATGTCTACACTATTGCGAATAATAATGCAATGGATATAGGGATACATATATCTTTATGAATAAGTGTTTTCAAATTTGGGGGGTAAATACCCAGCAAAAAAGAGTAGAAAAGCAGGCTTTGACAAGACAGGAAAGAGCCAGGAGAATTAACTGCATGAAGGAATTATTAGGAAGAAATGGGATGGGATCTAGTGAGAAGTGAAGGAACTGGCCCTGTCCAGAATGACTGGAGGGAGACAGAGAACAGGCACACAGGTGCAGGAGGATGGAGTGCGAGCAAATTTCCTTCTCCCTGGGGCCGGCCCGGTGGCTCAGGCGGTTAGAGCTCTGTGTTCCTAACTCCGAAGGCTGCAGGTTCGATTCCCACATGGGCCAGTGGGCTCTCAACCAGAAGGTTGCCGGTTTCGACTCCCTCAAGGGATGGTGGGCTGTGCCCTCTGCAACTAGCAACTGCAACTGGACCTGGAGCTGAGCTGCGTCCTCCACGACTGAGACTGAAAGGACAACTTGAAGCTGAATGGCGCCCTCCACAACTAAGATTGAAAGGACAACTTGACTTGGAAAAAAGTCCTGGAAGTACACACTGTTCCCCAATAAAGTCCTGCTCCCCTTCCCCAATAAAATCTTTAAAAAAAAATTTCCTTCTCCCTGCTTCTATTTTCTCAGTGACATTGGAAGCAAGTGCATCACTGAGAGTAAGGATAGGGTAGAAGGCGATGGAAGCTTAAAGAAAAAGAACGTGTGAGATAGTTATCATAGTAATTACAAGGCCACATGAAATATTCTTCAGTGCTGGATAAAAGCTTGATGCTATTTATTTTTCACTAGAGATGTGGAAAGGGAGGGTTGTTTTTCACTGTGTCTTACGTGTCCCCAATATAAAGGGTATTATTATTCTCCATTGGTTGAATGCACACATTTAGTAATATTTGTCTTCCTGTTGACATGCTCCCGGATTTCCCATTGGAATCCTTGAGTCTACAGAGATGTTGAGGAAACACTATATTATAATGTGTACTTTAATGTAGTTTTGATGACTGAAGATGAGCTGTTGTTTAAGGTTTCATACCTAGTTAGTTATCCATCAAAATGCCTCGTGGAATTAGATAAACTAAGTTACCCTGTGCCATGCCATGCAGTCTATGGAGGATGTACCTCGAAAATACTGCCTTGTATGCACATCCAGAGATGTGGTACCTGCAGATGGAAGAGTGCCAAGTGAGGAGGCAGGGAGGATGTTAAGCCATGTGTTCTCTTTCCAGTCAATTTCTCCACAGGCCCCAAGGGACTTCCTTCATCCCAGGCAGCTAGTAATGATTCATCACTGTCATAGGGGGTAGTCGACTTTGCAGAACTAAACAAAGGCAGTAAATTCTTGGCTTTTAAGTTCAAGAGGCTCTCTTTCCCCCCTTCCTCCCCCAAGCGTGAGACAAGGCAAAGCAAAACAGGTGGGAAATGGCTGCCTCTCCTTCTAGCTGTATCGGGAGTGATGAATAGTACTAGAAATCCAAACAGGCATGAGGACACAGTGATACAGGGAAATGACACCAGCTCTCATTGACAGCAGAACCGGAATACAGCAAGGCCGGGAGAGTCTGCCTTGGTTTTAGAGAAGTCAGGGAGAGCCTTCTCAAGTTTCTTGTGTCCCGGAGGACCCTAAGTCAGGACAAGGAAGGTTCACAGTGAAGACAGGCCATTTGAAGTGACGGTGGAACTCCATGGATGCAGCAGGGATGACTCCGCAGGAGAACCAGAAAGGCTGTCTGTGTGACACGGCCAGTGCCCGCAAAAGGCAGGCCAATTCCCAGCATCTACTGCTGCTCCCGCTAAGGGACAACACAGCACTCTGTACTTACCCCAGGGCCGAGCAAGAAACCCTGAACCGAACTGCTCAAATCTAATTCTGAAGATGACCAAGTCTATCCATTACACAGATTGTATTTCTGTCATCAGGAAGCTTCAGTTAGAGATTCATTGGGTTACAGAAAAAGAAAGAAATCGACATTTCTGCCTGTCTGCATTGCTTTTTCTTAGTTCCACTTGCAAAATGGAAATGTTCATTGAAAAAGTAACATATGAAGTCACTATCTTCTCAGTATGAATGATCTCATACTCAGTCGCTCTCAAAAGTGGGAGGTTTTGCTCCTGGGGGACATTTGGCAATTTCTGGAGACATTTTTGACTGTCACAGCTTGGGGAAAGGGATTGGCTGTTACCGGCATCTAGTGGAAAGAAGCCAGGGAAACTGCTCAACATCTTACAATGCACAGGTCAGACCTCCACAACAAAGAATTCTCCAGCCCCAAATGTCAAATTGAGGTTGAGAAACTGTCAATTTCTCTCCTGAATCAAAAGATAGGTTCATCATAAAAGGCCCAGATTCCTAAGGTAGGAAGATGACACAGATGGAGGAAGAAATAAATGGAAACAGAAAGAAAATAAGTTCTAGCCTACTCCAGATTTTGAAGTACCAGTAGTTTCAGCATGGTGATTTATGACATCTAACACCAAGAGAAAAAAAGAACTTCACAGCTAACTGCATCCTACTTCCAATAGAATGCAAAAGAAACAGTCAAAATACGAACAGCCACACAAGACAATAAAAACACGAAGATTTTATTTCATCACCACCTGGCATGCACAACAAAAAACTCCTATGTTAAGTTTGGTGAGAGTCTGCCCAAGTGAGGTTTACAGATTAGTGAAATTCTATCCTTGGAGGTTAGTGAGATCTCTTCAATAGTCAAAGGCAAGATGAGCCTTGTAGAGCTTGCTCATCTAATTCCACATATGTTTCTAATCTGAGAGAATTGTTGGGTCACTTTTCTTTTAAAAGCCTGGTGTAACGGTAGCTCCAGGCAGAAAGCCATTCTCACTCCTTGCTCCTGCCTCCCGGAGCCAACAGTGACCTTCAAATGGGCTTTCTGCCCCCAAGGACATGAGGCAAGAAAACAGTCTCCACACCATGCAGAACATCAAGAGGAACATGGCATCTGCCCTTAGGTAGTTGCACAATCATCTGGTACAAGTGAAACACTTTGACAATGGAGGAATTAATATGCATTTTATTGGGTCAGAAGTCAGCAATCCAACATTGTTTTCCAGTCCTCTTCTTCCATTTCTCTTTCATGTTCTGTGCTAATGAGCTGGTCATTCTCTTTTCTGCCATGGTTTTCGTGATGTTGTCATTTTGGTTTCTCTACCTCTCTAACTGATTGCTTCCTTTGGGTCTTCCTGACCTTCTTTTCCGCCTGCCATTTCCATTTTTGTTCTTCACATTCATTCTTTCCTTCACTCTCTATTTTGGCAACCCACCTGAACCTCTTAGCCTCTTCCACCAGATTCTTGTCTCTATTCTCAACTCTCTCCTAAGGTCAAGGCCTGTATTTTCACTTGTTTACTAGTCATAGGACCCTCTCTGCCCAGTTTCATCATCTGTAAAATGAGGGTAATAATAGTACCTACATCGCAAGGTTTTTGTGAAGAATAAGTGAGTTAATACTCTGCTTGACATGATGGAAGTACTCAAGAAATGTTGACTATTATTATTAATGTTATCTTTTTTCCATTTAGAAGCCCAAACACCACCTCAAACTTAGTATGTCCACAACCAGACTCACTTTCCTCCAAAACCTGTTTCTTTTTTGCTGTTTCACCCGTCTAGTTACTTAACATCACTTTTAACTAGGACAATCATATCGTGTATTGTCCAAACTGGTATACCTGTAAATAGCTATACCAGGGCAGGCTGAAGCCACAACTCTTCCTGGCAAACTGGGGGGACGTGTGGTTCTTCTGCCTTTAAACCTCCTCTCTCCATGTCACTAGTGGGGCCTTACTCTGGACCACCATACCCCTAATTTGGCTTAATCCCACATTCTCCTCACAGAGCTCCCGCTTCCATTTTATCTTACAATACTTTCAGTTTCCTGCTGCAAAACTTTCAGTTTCCTAATAACTTAAGGGATAAGGCATAAATTATTTCCCTAGAGTTCAAGGCTTTCTAAGATCTCAGACAACATTTATAGCATCATTGCTCAGAACCAGGCCAATTGAATAGACCATCCACTGCCTACAGATCTATCCTGGACTTCCCTTTCCTCCCCCATGCCTTTGCTACGGAATGTTCTTTTCCCCTCTTTTCCTCAATACTCCTCATCACTATCCCATCTTCATAGATCCCCATCCTATCTACCCTCAGAGCTCGTTTCCCCTAACTCTTTCTCCACAAAGCCTTCCTACAACAAGCACTTAGAGTGCAAGCAGGTCTGATTTCCTAAGTACAAGGCACTTTTTCTCCCTTGAACTCATGTCCTACTTAGTTTGCATCTCTTTTGTGATACTTATCGCCTCCCACCTGAAATGAGTTACTTGGATTCATGCGTTTATCTTCCTCTAATATACTATGAATTCCTTCAGAACAAGGATGTGAATTAAATTGATCCAAGGACGTGAGCACTTGGTAGATGCTCTTAGGTATTTATTGACTATGTGATACTTCCATAGGCTCTTTTGAATATTTTTTTAAGGACTGCATATAAAAGTATATTTATTGAATTTCCTTACTGGTTTTGTCATCAGATAGTTTCAGCCAATATGCAGTCCTCAGAAGCTAGCTAAAGCTCTCGTTTCCTTTTCTGGGGGGAGGCGTTGGGGGAACATGGTTTGAAGGATGCTGAGAGAGAGCTGGAAAGAAAATATGAACTCATTAATATTCATTTAAGTAAACTGTCATAGGCAGTGGCAACTTGGGTTTGCAGATAGGCAAACTAAGGCTCAACATATATAATACGGCTTTACATAGCAGTCCTGACCAACATCCAGGGAGAGTCATTTCTGAGAGTCATCTCAGCCACCCACTCCCTTTTACCTCGGAGGAAACCATGACACTGAGAGGTGAGGCAAGGTGACTCCCCACCATTCTCACCACTGGGATCACGGACAGTTAGAATCCCTATCTCCTAACTAGATGGTTTGTATCTTTAAAGACCCACATTCACATAAAGGAGATAAATCACAGGTTTGTAGCTTGTGAAACAGAAAGAAAATATTGTGAAACTACAATTTCTGTCCATGAATAACTGTTTCTCATGTAGTGAAATGTGTGCAGCTGCCAATGGCATAGTTGGTCTGAGAAGACAGGGTGGCCTGGCGCTGGCCTAATTGGGCTGTCACTTCCCGTGGGTCACAAACTTGAATGAGGGAGCTGCTTACCAAATACGTAGCAAGCACAGAGCCAAGTGCTTTAACTTAGTGCCTGATTTTATCCTCACACACCTCCACGAGCATCCTGTTCTTGGAGATTAAGTAATTGCCCAAAGTCAGGTAAGTGGGGAGTTAGGATTTGAACCCAAGCAGCCTAATTTTAATAACCATTATGCAGTAAGAAGGTGAGGGGGAGAGGAGTGAAGGGGGAGTTTTGTGACCACACACACCCAGAGGAGAGCTTGGCTGGGCCCCTCATAGGGACGCTTTGAGGTACAGGCACACTTCTTCCAGAGGCTTCTTCCATTTTCTCAAAATATGTAATTTGTCTGCACGCAAATGACGATAAGCAGGGTCAGCCAGATAGAAAACTGAGACACTCCCCAATTTGTTTCCAGCCTCCCTTTCCTTTCAACAGCATCTCCTTCTAACCTATGCCATTGCTTTTCTATAGTTTCTTGTCACAGCTATGAAGACCTGATGTAATTTTATACGGTTTGCCTGAAATGTATTCACACTTTTGTGTAACCTCTTCTGGGGATTTGCATATTTGAGCTTTCTTGCTATCCCAGCAGAATGAATGGCAGAACTCCCCTGAAATGATTTTTAGGCAACAGTCAAACCTTAAAGGAGATACCGGGGAGGTCATGGAGCCTTTTAGTTGTCCCTACAATTATTTTCTGCCTAAGGCTTGCCCTGAGGTAAACCTCCTCTCCTTACTGATGAGAAACCTGGGGCCTGGGCCACCTGCCGTTAAGGCAGAGCAGAGGAGAGAATTCAGAGTAAACACCAAGTGTGCATTTTTACTTCCATGTTGCTTTTTTCTCCCTGAGCACTGGTAGCAATAATAATAGACATAATATAATATAATATAATATAATATAATATAATATAATATAATATAATATAATAATAATAGACTAATAATAATAATAGACTAATGACTAATAGACTAATTTATTAAGTACCTACTAAGTGTCAGGCACTGTGTTCAGTCTTTTATATATACTTTGTTTCTAAAGCTGTGATGGTTGAGTGTTTGGACTTAGGTATCAGATTATCACAGAATATGACTTTAAAGATTTGCTGTGAGGATAAGTGAAAAAATAAGTAACTACTTAGCAAAGGAACTAGCATGTAAGAAGCGTTCTACAAGAGCCTGCCTTTCAGGATAGATTTTACTACCTTCATTTTACAAATTTGGAACTTGAGGCTCAGAGAAGCCAAGTAAAGTGTTCAAGATTATATAGCTATAAAGTAGAGAAGTTAGGATTTGAACCCAGGTCTTTCTGATGTTCCTCCCTACTGAATTCTCCATTGCTATTTAGGTGACACCAACACTATCAGGTACATTACATTGAGTTGCTCACTGGTTTTGGAATGATAATATTCCTGATTCAGTACATTAGATTTTTTTCCATTCATATGACTAAATGGATTCCACATACAATCTCAGGTAAAGGACTTTCTCTCTTATTGTTATGATAAGGCAATATGGTAGTTGTTTTGCAATAAGCAACTTTTATTTTCAGAATAATGATTTCACTTTTTAAAATCTTGAGATCATATTTGAAAGACCACCCATGCACAAGTACCAAACCACAAGCCGTCTTTATTGTATACAAGAGTCAGGACTCTTGTACATTGTAGGAGTTCAAAAAATGGGACTGACCCATTGGTTTGTGGGGAGTCATCCCATGTGGTCAATATGTGCATATATGACGACCTATAAATTGCTAAGACAGGCCCACCTTGAATACCACAGAAGGGGCTACAAAGCTATTATAACTACTTCAGCACAAAAAAAGGCCTTAGGCAAACTTGCTAGGAGGTATTCTCATTGCCACAACTCAAGTGCAAGTTAAGCCAGGCCCCAGCAAGTGTCCATTCCACTTCAAGTAAGTTGTTATACTCATTTCACTTTTATTAGTAAAGTCTGGATATGGAGAACTACCTCCCTTTTCACCTATCCATCCACATCCCACTACCTCAAAGGACAACGCTTAGGTTTCTTTTCTTGTTTGTGTGCTAAAAGCCCCAAGCTGCAGGTTCTCAGTTCTTGACATTCTTGTTACAGGACTTGGGACCATTAGTTCACTGTGATGTATTCTATCTAATACACTCTAACACTCACCTGTAGCTAGTGATTGCATAATAATATTACTTTTCACAGATAACTTGTGACCCTTCCCGTAGGCACATGTTCAAAATGAATATCAGTGAAGCTATATTATTACAGCTTCCATGGTTTTGATTCATCTTGGTTCATCTTGTTCTCTAGATAGCATAGGCTCTGCAGGGCACAGGGTCACCTCCAGAGAGAGGAACACAAGACATCTCAAATCCCGCTTCCAACGCAGTGGCAAAGTGATATTAGAGTTCATGTTATCTTCCCTAGAACATGTTCAGATCAAACAGTATTTTGCAAGGCTTGGGCTTAAGGATTGCTGGAATTATCCAAGGCAGTGGTTCTAGAAATATCTCTCTTAAAGGACCCATTTGTTTTTTGTTTGTTTGTGTTTTTTTTTTTTTTTTACAATTTATAATGTATTGCATACTGATATTTATTTTAAATACAATAAAAATGATGTACTAGAAACAATTAAATGAAAACAGACATAAAAACATAAGCCCCAATTTAAAAAATATTAGATTCAGCAGGCATACAATGACCGTCAAATTTCTATAAAAGTTTCTAAATGCTTACTCTCAATTTCTGGACCTATCTCCTCAGTTTGTGGACCCAAAACAAATTGTACATGGGCACCTTTTTAAGACTGCAATTTGAGTGCACTGGTACGTGTCAAGCAGTGGACAGGATGTTCTCTCAGGACCTCTGCTCCCAACCCCTGCCACCCTGCCCTGACATCCAAAGTTCTGTGTCGATTTAAGATCCAGCCCAAGCACAGAGGATCACTTTATGTTGAGCAGAGCAGCTGAGGCCACGTGCTCCTTTTGTGAGCTGAACAGCCTTCAGCCTCGGCTCTTAAATTATGACCCTGATTGTATCAGTATCTGGTTCAAGAGCACAGCTGACTCTTATCTACTCTGTTCATGAGCACACAAATCACAGCTCTCCTCTCTGGTCCCTGAAGAAGCCATGCCTTGCTGCTTAATTAATTATGCATCAGTTAATTAATTTGTTGGCTTTAGTGAATTGAATCAATTATTTTAAATGGCTTTTAATTGTTAATATATGCATTATAACAAAAGACAAAAACTGTTAATAGAGTTCAACATGAAAACCTCCCAGGACAGAGGATGGCCTTGTAAAATAAATTAGTTTCCCAGAGTGCCTCTGTGACTTCTAAAAAGCCAATGTATCTGAAGCAACACAGGATTCTATTTAAAGGTCCTTTGAGAGGTAATCTTAAACTGTACAAATGAATGAGGTGTGAAAATTTATTGAGAGATCATTGTCATCTATACAACCATCTCTAAGCTCCTGCATGTAGGTTTCTCAGGAAAACTAGAAGGCCCCATGAGAGCAGGGTCACCTCTGTTGAACATTGCGAATCTCATCTAGAGCTCAGTAATGTGTAGGAGAGGTGGACACGAGATGTCTGTTGACAACAATGTAGATTGGAGGATTCTAGATTTTCTCTCACTCCAGAGAAGAAGACGAGTGAAAGGATGGAGTCTGGACAACACTGAGCTGGTGGTGGGGGTGGGAGGGATTCTTCAAGACTCACTGTCTCATCTCATGCAGTCTAGAAACTGGGAACCCAGAAACCAGTGGTGGAAGAAGATATCCACAAAGCTCTGCAGCCCCCAGGGAAGGGGGAAGGACACACACCTCTCCTACTTCTGCTCTTGGGTTTCCTCCATGCGGTATGAGAGGAAGAGAGCAGAGGGAAGTTAGAGAGTAGGGTCAGATCAGTCATCAGTTTCCTTCCCTACAGTACATTACTCAGCAGCCATGGGGAAAATCTTCAGTAATGAGCCAAAGTACCTCCCTTGCTAAATTTCATAGACTGCAATATTTTTACTGGGAAGTTTGGAGCTGATCCATAAGTAAGTCTCATTTCATAGACTCATTCCTGTCTTTGAAAACTGTTTCAGATGTCCAAATGAGGGTGGTTGGTAATCAGGAGAATAAAATTGGGTAAGTGTATTTTTCAAAATGTTATCTGATTAATTCGCTTACTGTCCAAGCATTAGCAAGCCCCTGATATGCCAGGCCACATGCTAGGTGCTGGGTTAAAGAGAGCAAGCTGTTGGTCTGTGTTCTCAATGAGATGAAAATCTGGTAACAGACAATTGGAGTATAGTGTAATAAATGCTGCAAAAAGGCAAATAGTGAGGGTTATAATAACATACTGAAATGCCACTTAACTCAGGCTCACCGAGTCACAGAGCTTCATAAAGGAGGTGAATCTGGAAGAACAGGGCAGAAGGAGTAAGCTAAGCAAAAAATCAGTCAGAAAAGGAAGATATCTGACAGAGAAAGAACCAGAAGACACGTGAGAGTCCGAGGAATTTGTCTGAGCCACAGTGCAGGTTGGCTGGAGGTCCAGACTGAACTGCATAGGTGATGAGAGCCATTGAATGATTTTAAGGTGAGGAATGGCACGAATATGTCTGTGTTTAGAATGATTATCATAGCAAGAGTGTGGAAAATGGATTGGAAAGAGATGAAGACAATAAGCAGAAAGATAAACTAGGACCCTATTACAGCAATTCAGGAAAAAAAAGTAATGGTAACCCCAAACAACTAACCTGTGTCAATAGGGGCATGGAAACCTGGGGAGAGAGACATGGGCACTGTGATGTGCTACCCAAATGCCCCATCAGTGAAACACTTGCTGATGCAGTTCCTGGGAATGTGGTGAGCAGACAATCTTCAGCTGCCAACCCTGTCATGCATTGCTATTGTTACAGAGCTCCTCACCTGAGGTCACTTCCCATCTCAGTGTGGTCCAGTGACTGAGTGACGTGAGGGTATGAAGTCTTGGCAAATGTGTCCCAGTTCAGGGCCCCTCTGAAGGATTGGTGTATAGAAACTGCAGTGTTCCCTGTGGAACGACACAAGGCAGTGTGCAGCTCGACTTCTCTTTATGACCACTCCTGCTTCATTCTTTCCCTTTCACAGGGCTGATTGCAAGAACACACTCTAATAAACATCCAGCATACTAAACTCTATCTGAGTCTGCTTCCTGGGGAACCCAAGCTGCAGCTTGATATATAGGTAAGGAGGTAAGGAAGAGGAAAAGGTTGAGAACAATTTTAAGATTTCTAGCTTAGGTCACTCAGATAGGAAATAAAGGAAGAAGAACAATTTTGGAAGGAGAGTTATGCATCTAACCTGAGCACTGTTTTAATTTTTGGTTGACATCACAATTTTCATGTATCCTTGGCTTGAAACCCTAGTCATCTTGGCCCTTTCTTCCCTTCAAACCCAATAAGTCTTATCTATTATTTTCTTTAGATGGGCCTGGGATTTAAGCCTTCTACTTTATTGCTACTTCTTACTTTGATCTATTCCAAGTCCTACCATTTTATGCCTGAATTGCCACATTAGTGATGGAATAGACCTTGTTAGCTTCTTTCTCTAACGTCTTGGTTTTAATCAGCTTCCCTAAAATACCATTTCCATTATGCTACTTTCCAGCTTAGCATATCTCAACATTTAGGGTCATGTAATAGATATTGGTAAACTCATTGTTCCAGCCCATTCAATTTGATTCCGCTTAAGAAACCATGCTTGAGCTCTTACTATACTCCACGCATGATAGTAGGAACTTGGGGATCCAATGTGAATAAGAGGTAGTCTCTGCCTTCTAGAAATTCTCAATTTAGTAGAGGAGACTAGCACTTAAATAAAAGTTAAACAGTATAATAAAAGCTCACTTGAGACAGAGGTGTTTATGGAATACAGAGTAGAAAGAAACTATTTCTGTGAGAACTCTTCCAGATGAATATCGACTCCAATGAACTATTCTCTGGCTCCACCCTGCTCATCCAATCTAATTTTCCCACTCCCCAAGTTGTTGTATTCTCTGCCTGTGGGTAGTAACCAGCTTCCAGTGATCCTCGACTTAAGATAATCAAGTTCTGTGTAGTCTCTCCTTGCTCCCCTCCCCAAAACAGACACATTGGGGATACTTTCATTAACCAGCAGGATATTCTGAAAATAATGAAGTGTAACTTCCGTGGCTAGGTGATAAGACTTCATTCACTTTTTGTGAATAAAATATACAATTCCTGGGTTTTCAAGATAGTGAACATCAGTCATGAAGAACAGTGATTGTTGAGAGATAAGCAGCAAACGATGTGACCTCTATGACTTTCTGAGTTTGTTGCCCTGAGAGAGTTTCCAGGGCATAGCACAGGAAGCGGGAGAGCCAGAGGAGGAGACTCACTGAGTTGAGGAGACAGAGTTGAGAACCTAGGGAGAAGACAGCGGCTAGAGTTTGCAGGACAGAATGTTAGAGAAGAGACAGAACTCCAGAGATCTGCAGAAGGTCACCCTTGAGTGTTCAGCTGAGTACTGGTCAGTGCATGTAGGTAAGGAAAACAACCCAAGGATGGAGAAAGAACCACACTTTTTCACCTTAAAAGATTAGAAGCAATAGTAGTCAACACTCAAACAGAGCCAGGAGTGGTGCCTGTTCCCACCAGTCAGATTGGAAAACTTCATAATTGATAGAGCACTGAGTAAAGAATTCAGAAGGGTCTTGTCTCAGTAGCAGATGATCATTGGCCCTGATCTTGTCCCACATAATCTTAAAGTCAAAACTGAAAAGACCAATCTATTTCCAAGTAACTTAATTATATCCCAGAATAAAGCTCAAGAAAATACTGATAGGACTACAAAACTATCCAATACCCAAAGGCAAAATTCGTAATTGCTGGCATCCAATAAAAATGATCAAGCATGCAAAAAAGCAGGAAAACATGAAAAGAAAAAAACACCCACTCAAAACTAACCTAGAATTGATACAGATTTTAGAAATAGCAGACAAGGACAATCACGTATTATAAATATACTTCATAAGTGCAAAAAGTTAAGCAGAGACTTACAAGATATAAAAAAGGTTAAATTCAGCCTGTAGAGATGAAAACTAAACTGCCTGTGATGAAATTGCGTTGAATAGGATTAATGGCAGCTATTGCAGAAGAAAAGATCAGTGAACTTGAAGATATAACAACCACAGAAATAAGTATTTTTAAAAAATGAAAGGAGCATCAGTGAGCTGTGAGACAATTTCAAGCACCTTAATATACATGGTATTGTAGTTTCCATAGCAGAGACAGCAAGGGAGAAACATGTTTAAATATGTAATAGTTCATAATTTTTCAAATTGATGAAAGCTACAAACCTAGGGTCCCAAGAAGATCAATGAAATCCAAGCAGAATAAACATGAATGAAATGACACACTAAGGCAAACCAAACTAAAATTGTTCAAAAACAGTGATAAAGATTTTAAAATCAGCCATAGAAAAAACATATGTAGAGACATATACTTAAGGATGACAGCAGATTTCTTGTTGGAGACAGTGTAACAGAGAAAACAGTGGAGAAGCATCATTAAGGGAAGAAAAAAAAATCAACTTAAATTCTATGCCCAGTGAAATATATTTCAAAAATGAAGCCAAAATAAGATATTTTTATACTACAAAGCTGAATGAATTCACCACCCCAGGAGACCCATAATATTAAAAAAGAATGTTAAGTTTTGGGATCAGGGTGATAGTGGCCTCATAAAAGAGTTCGGGAGAAAAAAAAAAGCGTCAAAAGAAGTTCTTCAGACAGAAGGAAAATGATACAGATGAATATCTGGATCTACAAAGAAATGAGAAGTACCAGAAATGGTAAACGATTAACTATATGATTTTTTTTCTTAGTATTCAAATATGTTTAAAGGTAATTGATTATTTAAATAGCTATAATAACAATGTATTTTGAATTTCATAACATATAAAAGTAAAATATATAAAATCAGTAGCACAGAGGCTGACAAGGAGTAATGGAATATACTATTATATGACTATACTATTGTATGAATATACATATATGTTATGGACGAATGTTTGTGCCCCGCCCCGCTGCAATTCATCTGTTGAAATCCTAAAGCTCGATATGATGGTATTAGGAGATAAGGCCTTTGGGAGGTAATTTGCTCATGGGGGTTACTCCTCACAAACGGAATTAGTGCTCTCGTAAGAAGAGACCCAAGAGCTTGTTCTCTCTCTCCCCTTTCCAGGATGTGGAACACAATAAGAAGAAGACCATTTGCAAACCAGGAGGAGAATCTTCATTCAGCCCTGAATCTGCCAGCATCTTGGACTTCCAAGCCTCCAGACTATGAGGAATAAACGTCTGTTGTTTCAGCCACCCAATTTATGGTATTCTGTTATAGCAGCCCAAACCACCTAAGACAAAATGTGAAATGGTCTAATATCATTTGAAAGTCAATTGGGATAAGTTAATGATGTTTACTATAAACCCTAAAGGAACCAGTCAAATAACAAAACAGGAAGTTAGAGCTAATAAGCCAACAAAGGAGATAAATGGAACAATAAAAAATATTTAATTAATTCTGAAAAAAAAAGCACAAGAAGAAAAAAAGAAGAAAAGATAAGACAAATAGAAAATAAACAGCAAGATGGTAGATATAAAACTAAACACATCCATCTTCCTTGTAAATGCTCTCAACACTTCAATTAAAAGGCCAAAATTGTCGGATTGAATAGAAAAGCAATGCACAGCTGTATGCTACTTACAAAGAATACAATTTAAATATAAAAACACATTAAAAATAAATAAAGAAAAATATATACTATGCTGACATTAATCAAAAGAAAGTTGTAGTAGCTATATTAATTTCAGACAAAGTAGATTTCAGAGCAGAGAATATTACCAGAGTAAAGAAGTTCATTTCATAATGATAAGGTGGTCAATTCATCAAATAGACATAATCGTCTTCAACATGCACTTAGTAGTAGAGTTTCAAAATACACGAAGAAACAACTGATAGAAATACAGGGAAAAATAAACAATTAACAATGATATTCAACGATTTAAGTATTCCTCTCTCAATTATTAATAGATCAGAAAGAAAACCAGTAAAAATATAGACTACTTGAACACATTTATGAACCAACTTGACCTAACAGTGTTTCAAAATAGATCACATGCCTAAATGCAAAACCTAAAATTATAGAACTTCTAGAAGAAAAGATAGGAGAAAACCTGTACATTTGGAAGAGACAAAGATTTTCTAGATATGGCACCTAAAGAATAAGCCATAAAAAATGATTAAGTAGACTTCATTAAAATTAAAGTCTGCTTTTCAAATACTGCTGTTTAGAGAAGGGAAACCTAAGTCAGAGACTGAGAGAAAATATTTGCAAAGCATATGTCCAATAAATGACTTGAACTTGGGAATGTAAAATGATACAACCCTTTGGAAAAGAGTTTGCAGTTTCTTATAAAGGTATATACAGACACCTAGCATATGATCTAACCATTCTACTTTTATGTATTTACCCAAGAGAAAAGATATATCCATAGGAAGACTTGTACACAAATATTCACAGTAGCTTTATTTACAAAATCCCAAACCAAGAAACAACCCACATGTCCCTCAACAGGATAAACAAGATTGCAGCTTGTTCATACAACAGAATACTACTTAGCAACAACAACAACAAAAAATGAAGGAACTACTGACACACACCAACAACATGAACAAATCTCAAAATAATTATTCTGGATGACAAAAAACACATGAAAAGATTGTATTGTGTGATTCTATTTATATAAAATTACAGGAAATGCCAATTAATGTGTAGTGACAGCAGATCAGTGGTTGTCTACAGGCAGGGGGAGGGGAGTGGTGAGAAGGCAGGGTCACTAAAGGGCAGGAGGAGACTTTGGGATGCGATGTAGAAGTTTACTATCTGGATCATGGCAAATGTGTCACTGGTGTATGCATATGTCAAAACATCAAATATTACAATTTAAATATGTGTTTCTCATTGTGTATCAATTATACCTGAATAAAGTGATTTAGGAAAAAAAAGTGAAACTCTTTTGTGACATTATAATTTCAAAGAAATCTGACCTGGTCATGCAAACAGCTTCTCTAAGGAACATGTAAGTGAGTATTCCAGTCTTTCTGTCAGAGAGTGTGGCCAAGTAGAAGAGACAGCATCAGCATTTTTTCCCCATTAGATTATGTACCTGCCAAGCCCTTGTGCCCTGACTACGAATGCACCAGCAGAGCTGGCCTTTGTTTGCAACCTTTTAACCTCCATCCCTGCATGAAAACTTTGCTCAGACTGAGCCATCTTTCTCTGGATTTTGCAGGTCAGCACCTGGTGACTGAAGAACTTCCCTAGAAAACCCACATCATTTTAAGAGCTGGGCCAGGTTTCAAGTGGTCCAGAGAGCCCCTCTCTGCCTGCCCTGCAGACAGGCAATTGTTCTCCTTTATTGCTATATTCAACCTTACCGGCCTCCAGCCACCATTCTGTCACTCTAATGATGCCAATCGCCATGTTGGACCATTTCCAGATACCGTAAGCTCCTCAAGGAAGGGTTATGAGCTGTGTCCTATCCATCTTGTACTCCCTGCACCAAGCATAGCTCCTGGATCAAGTCAGCAGTGAATACATGTTTATTTTATGAACAAATGAATGTTTAATGTAAAAAAGACAATTTTCAAGGTAATCCTAATATGTAATAGTACTCACAGTATGAACAGGTTGTGACCTAAGTCTTAATTCTTGAGAAAGTTATTTAGAATTAGCAGCATATTTGGTTACAGAATAGTGGTAGCTAACATTATCACATGCCTACTATGCTGGCACTTTTCTAAACATTTACTCATGCATTGTCTCTTGGAATCATCAAAAGTACCAGGTTACGATACAAAAGTATTAGGTTGGTGCAAAAGTAATTGCGGTTGAAAAGGTTCTAAACAATTGCAAAAACCGCAATGGCTTTTGCACTAACCTAATACCACAACCTAGATGGCTTAAGCAACAGGTATTTATTTATTTTTCACACAATTCTGGAGGCTAGAAGTCCGAGATTAAGGTGTCAATAGGGTTATTTTCTTCTGAAACCTCTCATTGGCTCTCAGATGGCTGTCTTCTCCCTGTGTCTTCACATTGTCTTCCATCTGTGTGTGCACTGTGTCCTAATTTTCTCTTCTTCCAAAGACACCAGTCATATTGAATTAAACTCCACCCATGGGACCTCCTTTTAACTTAATTACCCCATTAGAGGTCCTATCTCTAAATACAGTTACATTCCGAGGTACTGTGGTTTAGGACTTCAACATAGGAATTTTGAGGGGACACAGTTCAGCCCATTATAGTACCAATAAGTTTGGTTATAATTGTTGTTCCCATTTTACAGATGAGGAAATTGAGGCAAAAGAGCAGCCAAACTTCCCAAGGTTATATCCTTAACAGATGTCAGAGCCTGGAAACTAATACAGGGGGTCTGACAACTCCAGACCCACATTCTTAATGATTACATTGTACTGACTCACAATTGACCTAAATGTTCTCACTGGTGGGCAGAGTCTCAGGAGGCTAATTCATTACAGTTGGAATCCACACAGTTGGAATACTTCTCAAGGTATTCCAAAAACACAAGTGCTGAAAGCCTTAAGGCATAAAGAGAAGTTGAAATTAGAAATTAGCACTGGGGCCTCCACAGGCAATAGCTTTGGGGCACTGGAAGCATGAGCTGTAGTCAGAACCTTCAGTGGCTGCAGCCTCAATGACGTTTTAAGTGAACAGAGGACCAGTGGCTGTTTCTATGCAAGGGCCTCTTATTAGTCAAGTGGTTTAATCCTGAGACTGCCTATATTTACAAAAGAGACAAAAAGAATAGAGCAGAAGGCATAATTAATATGCCACTGGGATCTTGAAATAGTATGTGTATTGTTTTAGGGCTTTTAATTTACTTTAACTGTCTTAATGTACTGTAATATACTACATAGATATATGCAATATAATTTTAAATCATTGGAGGCTTTCTTTTCTGATAATACTTAATTTCATAGCACAGCAATATTTCTTAGACTAAATCTCTCAGGCAGCAGACAGCGTGAACTCCTTTTTCCCTCCACTTACAATGCACTCAGGAACCTATTTCTCTAAACCATGTTATCCTAGGTGGTTTGTATCCTATGCAATATTCAGGTTTGTAACACCAACTTTTGTTTGGTCTCTATTATGACATAATGCATATTCTAAAGGTATTTATAAAAGAGCCTGTGAGAAAGTTGGTCATATCAAGGGATAAGCCCAATCGATGTGGCTTTTCATTCAACAAATATTTAGGCGTGAGTCTAGGCATTGGAAGTGACTTTTAGTGTCATATGACAGATAGGACAGACCTTGGATCTAATTTGTCAGCAGGCTGTACTCCTGCCCCTGAGGGATGTGGTCCCACAGAAATGCCCATGTGCAGGAAAGGCTGAGCTGGGTCTGCCCAGGAGAACGTCTAGCATACATGAAATTGTGAGTCACTGTAAAAGTTTTCTGGTCAGGGTTGGCCCAGCACCTGGCCTCCCAAGCCCAGTGGTCCTGGGATTGTGGCTTTCAACCTGTGCATGGACAGGTCAGAACTGACAGGCAAGAAGTACAGCTGATTTGTGTCTCATCCACCAGAGGGATAGAAGTTACATTTTATGTGTGCAACCCAAATAAAGCTGAACCTTCAAGTTTTCAGAACGGTATCGCATTCTAAAGAAACATCAGTCAGATATCAAAAGAAGCCCTTGAAAGAGATTTTTGAATCTTAATAAATGTTCAAAAGGACCAAGAAAGGATTTCATTCATAAAGTTGAGTTAAGTTGTTGAAAATCCTCTTTATCATGTGTCTCCCCAGAGCACTTACAGCATAGCATCTGCCCCAATTGGCTTTTCAAGTTCCTTACAGAGATGCCATAAGGGGCCACAAGGGGCAGAGCGCTGCACTGGAACTTCTTACCAAACCTGAGGCGTGCTTATGCAGGCCGGCTCCATACAGAACAGGAGCCTGTGACTTGTGTGCCTTCCTCGTGTTCTGTGAAATCTCATAGAGGTGGGTCCTGCCCCATGCTCCAGGCTGCTCTTTCCACAGGGCCCTACTGTGCTGCCATTCTATCTGGGTAGACTTCTTGTCAAAGCGAGTGCCCATTGGTCAGAAATGCTTGGATTCGTACTTTCTATGTGTCCCCAGCCCCCAACGCCCATACACCCCAGGGATGGAGGCAAACTTGACAGGCTTCAACTCCCTTCTGCTCACATTTCCAATCACATCTCTTAAGGAGCATCTCATTTCTCTGCTTCCTGAGAAATTTAGGGATAAGCGGACAGACAACCTTCCTGCCTTCCCTCTTCACTTCCTGTCTCCCTTCATTCCTTACAGAGAACTGAAGTTTGCTTAATTGGAAGTTGGTTTTTAATTCCAGTTACCATGTTTCTAATATCTAATGTAATCCCAGTGGACAGTGTCACAGAGTGAGTATTTTCCTGGGATATTGGCATTGTCAGTGTTAGAGTTTGGTCTTTGTTGCATTATTATTATTATTATTTAAATTTTGTTATGGGGGAATATTGGGTAACATTGTGTTTCTCCAGGGCCCATCAGCTCCAAGTTGTTGTCCTTCAATCAAGTTGTGGAGGGCACAGCTCAGCTTCAAGTCCAGTTGCCATTTTCAATTTTAGTAGCAGGGGGCGCAGCCTGCCATCCCATGTGGGAATTGAACCAGCAACATTGTCTGTAAGAGCTGGAGCTCTAACCAACTGAGCCATCTGGCCACCCTGTTGCATTATTTATAGTGACCATTGCTTAGTGCATCTAACTACTTCCTTTTGGATTAATTTATACTTCAGATGATGTGCATCCTTTGTAGCTTTGAAATTATTGTGCTCTCATTCTTGAATGTTAATTTAGCTCTCTGTGGAATTCTAGGTTGACTGTGTTTTTTTTCAGCACATGGATGATATTACTCCACTGTCTTCAGATCCCTAGCGTTCCTGATGAAAAGTTGCTCACAATCCAATTGTTATTCTTTTGTGGGTAATCTGGGTTTAGGTTTTTTCTCCTGTCTGGTATCTTTCAATAATTTCACTTTTCTTGATGATCTGTAGTTACACTTTAAATATCTGGATATTCACAACTCTGTGTTATTTCTTTATTCTGAATATTCTTAGCCATTATCTTTTTAAATATTGCCTCATCACCATGTCCTCTCCTCCCCTTTTCTGGATTGATAATAGATGTATGATGGGGCCTCTCTCTCTAATATTGCTCACTTTTGTAACATTGCTCACTTTTGGTGAATTCGTCAATACTTAATTTGTTTCACTACATCTTCTCTTTGGCTCTGTCTTATACTGATTTAATAGAGTCTGTTAGTTTATCCATTTATGTCAATAATTGTTTTCCATTTCTGAGATCCTAACATTCTTTTTCACATCTACCTATTCATGATTACTATCTTCCAGTTTTTGTATTTTTTAAATAAAGTTTTTCCTTCTTTTACCCCTTTGAAAATATTACCATGCTTACATTAAATCTTTTCAGATTACTCTATTGGTTTCATTTCTTCAGAATGAATTCTCCAGGTGTTGAGTGTTTTGGCTACCTTTCACAATTTCAATTTTCCTCATATGTTCTGAAATTTTAAGTATGTGTTTTTTGTCTTCCTCTCCCTCCCCTCATGTCCAACCTTTGTGTCCGGTCTTTTTGAAGTTGCCACATACCAGCACTGCACAATCCCTACTTATGATCAAATTTTATGCAGACAACCCTTACATGCAAATGCAATCCTTGGCCAGTACAAGTTTGGCCTACTTTCATATTATAGGACTATTGCTGTTCTTTTCTTCCATCCAAGCAAGAAGCAAACTTTCTGCTAGAGCTCTAGCTAGTAGTTGTAACTCATTTCAGCCTATGTTCTTTTGCAGGAAGCCCCAGAACATCCCACCTGGTTATGCATGTGGAGCTTTCCATCTCCTTTCTCTGTTTGGAATAGAACTCCTGACCACCCTGCCTATCTCTGCTCCTGGTTTCCAGCAGGCCTGAGACTTGGTCACTGCTCAGTGTTTTGCGTTCCATTTCATTTCTGGTCCATGTAGATGATTATGCTGTTTCTTGAGTACTGAGTTATTGTGGATTTTTGTTTGTTTGTTTGTTTTATTTTTACTGAGCCATTTTAAAAAGTCAGCAAGTGTATACTTTAAAAATACTTTATCATAGCTTTGCATTTGAAATAGAATGTGGATATTTCTACAGAAACCTGCTCTGCCTTCTTGACCACATTTCCCACTACTTTCTCCTTCTCCTCCAACATGACATACTACAATGCATGAATTATAGTTCGACTCTGTGTCATTTTTGTAAAACATATATTCGTCCATTTATTTTCATATTTAATCCTTTATGCTTGGCTTTGCCTAGCGCTAAAGGAAAGCTGGCCCATGGATGTCAGATAAGGAGCAACGTTGAGTCAGCAGGACCTGGTTTTGGTTTGCCTGGTACCAGGAGACATCTAAGCTCAGGCTTGAGTATAAACCTATTGCAGGCTTTCCAGGATGCTTTATAATGCCGAGTCACCTTTAATAGGAGGATGTTTCTGTCAGTCCATCTTCTTTTCCCCTTTCTTAGTTTTCCCCTTCCCATCTGTCAAGATTCATTATTTTGGAGGATTTAGCCTCTCTTCTTCCTGTAGCCCGTCTCGTCTTCCATAACACCAATCTTAATTAGATGTTTCCCCACCATCCTGAGACTACAACCCATAATTTTGTAAGCTAAGATTACTTTTGTATCAAGCTCCTCCACACCCAAGACACCTGGTCATGTTGAGCACCTGCTTCCAGACGTTTGTTAAAAGTCAGGGAACTGGCAGGGTTGGGAAGCCTTGTTGGAAACCATTTTGTCACAAGAGTGAATAATACAATGTGTATGAAAGGCAAATATTCTATGCCTAATTGCTTTAGGAAAAAATGTTAACTTGATGCTGATTATAGATATTTGAAACTTAGAAAATAGAAAGAAGAAAACTAAAATGTTGGTATTTTTTTTTTAATGGGCTTCCTACCACTTATGCCTAACTACTACATAATACAATAATTTGAATACATCAAGTTAACTTTGTTATATGTTTCATTTCATTACAAAAGAAAATACAGGAGTATTTATTATGGTGAGAGAACTAAAGTTAATAAATTTCTACAATGTTGCATTATATGTGTAATATATATATATACACACACACACACACGTATACATACATGTATGTCGTAGTTTATTGTATATGTATCATGAGTTCTGCTATTGCCATTGTAGTTTCTGCTTGAAACTGTACAAAATTTAGAAAAAAAAGATTTTGTCAGTAGCTAATCTGATAAACTAATCTTAGCAATAGATTTAGTAGTTGATAATGGCTAAGGGCTTGCCACACCCAGATAATATGCTGCATTTTAATGAACTCTTTGAACATCTTATCTAAAGATTGAGCAGGAGAAGAAATTAGATTACCTATATTAGGCTAATTTGGAGATACTTTGTATAGATTTTTCAGTACACTTTAAGTCATATTACAATGGCAATTCAGAAGACAGACATATTTCCCTCTCCATATGGAACTGGTTCTTATCTTTAAGGAAAACAATATATTACAGCATGTCACTGAATCTCATGATAAGGTGATCTTCCAATTTTTATAACCTTTGCAATTTGATAGGTTAAATTATGGGAATGCAACCTCAATATTTTACCTTGCATATCTTTGACCATTAATGGAATTGAAAATTTTAATATGTCTTTGGTCATCTATGTTTCTTTCTATAAATTGTCTTTTCATATTCTTTGTCCACTTTTTAAAGGATGTTTGCTTTCCTTTGGATTCATAAAAGCTCTTTGTGTAGTAAAGGTTATTGTGATATTGCAATCGAAAAAGTCCAAAGATATAAATAAAAGGGGCTTCATTTTCTTATTTTATGATAACCTAAGTTTCTGAGTTTATGAATTGCAAGTATAAGGATTGGCTACAACTGAATGTAATACCTCTGTTCATCCTGAATGCTGCCTTCTATTGTTGAATTAGCGATCTCCCCCAAAGGACAGCGAATGCCATTGTTCTTCCTTCTTTTTGACATTTAAAATGTTTATAATGTAACCAAGATAAAAAGGCTAGAAAAGAAAACACATCAGTTTCCTATAATGAATCACCCACAAGAGATTTTTCTATTGTGTGACTGGCATTATATTTGCATAAAGTGAGAGGTTAGGACATATGAAGTGTTTGATTCATCAGCAAAAACAATATCCAAATGTCACACTTAAGCTGTCTTTTACTGTTAAGCAAATATGTAATACAGCAGGACCCTCCATTTGGACAAACCATGCTAAGGGGATCTTAGAATCCTTCCCCAGGGGTATGGCCTCCTTGTCCTTTACTTTCCTGTGCTAAATTAATCATTATCACCTATTTCTCTCTTATATATTAGGAAATAATTTCAGACATCCCAAACATGCAGAGACTAATTTAGCAAATATTCATTGTCCCGTACTCAGCTTACCCAATGCATCACATAGCAATAGGCACTCCCTGTATTGTTCCTTATCCCAAATACTCTGTTCCCTCCCCACTCAGAGGTGACTGCAATCCTGGATGTGGTATTAATTGATCCCACGCATGGCAACACTTACGTGGCATGTGCATGAACCTTTAAGCAATCTATAGAACTG
Organism: Rhinolophus hipposideros; assembly: GCF_964194185.1. NCBI lineage: Eukaryota > Metazoa > Chordata > Mammalia > Chiroptera > Rhinolophidae > Rhinolophus > Rhinolophus hipposideros. Next base: position 49,357,315 of record NC_138063.1, read on the forward strand.
ACTGATCTGCATGGTTTTTAAGTTTATGTAAATCATACAATACAACAATGGAAACTTTACTCAACATTGTTGAGATTTATCCATGTGGCTACTTGCAGCTCTCGTTAATTTCCTTTTGTTACTGTATAATATTCCATTGTATGATTCCCCACTCAACTTGATCTCCTTAAAATTAATTTATTTTCCTGTGTAAAGCCAGCAGATGTTCAGTATTGCCCCCACTCATTTCTACCTCCATAATTTCAGAGCATGTCAAGAGAGGAAATAAATCCCTCCTTTAATGTTAACTTTGTAAAATATTGTTCAGTGCATGTTGGTTTTCTTGCTATTAAAATGCCCTTTTGCTTCATCTTTTATGCTCCCCCTCCACACTCCCTATTACTTAACACACAGAAGTAAAAATGAAATGGAAACTTTTTTCTGGAAGCCCTGACTCTTACCATGGTTCCCTCATTTGTATACAGTTCATTGTTTACTGACTGGCAGAGCTGTGTTGTTCCTCGTCTCGTTCATAGCTTACTCCTACTCTAGCGACACTGGTATCCTGCCCTTCACCTCTTGACTTGCTGCCACCAGTCACAAAGTTATGAAATGGAGGAAATGTGTCACCAGGAACACAAACCTTCCTGATTTTTGGACTCCTTCTCTCATTGAAAATGTAACAGAGTTTTGCTTTTTGTCACAAATGAAAGCCTTTAGTGCTTGCGTTTTTATCATAAAACTTCAGGCATCTGCAAATGGGAGTGGAGGGTCAGAGGATTGGAGGGTCTCTAACCTGGCAACACTGTTTCCTGGAAAGTGCATAGATGTGAGTGAGACTCAGAGAAAGCTCCTCTGGTCCCAGGTTTGCTACATGCTGGCTCTGAGACAGTGGCAAATTCGTTACTTTCTCTCAGCCTGTACATCCTCATTTAAAAAGTAAACTTCTTTTCAGGACCATATAGGATTAAATATATTCTATATGCAGAGTAAATAGAGAGAGCAAATACTAAATGACTACTAGTTTTCTCATTTCCTTTTTGCCCTGGTTGTTCTCCCTGGAGTTCTGTTCCCACCCAGATAAGACCTGCCTACCTCCCCACCCCAACATCCAGAAGGTCTGGGAGCCAAGTATGATTGCATCCTAACACCAGTCTTCAGAAAAGACGTCCTTGGTTTCTCAACAATTGACTAGAAAATCATAATAAAAAACTAAATGAAGTTTAGTGCTCTCTATACACTCCATTTTATTAGAAACATCCTGTATTATACCTTCTACCGGAAATGACGTACAGCAAAGTCATTGCAATGTCAAGCTCCTGAACTCCCCTATGCCTCCTCTGACCTAAGACTGAGCGTGCACCCCTCAGCCGCCTCACCCTAAACAGCTCACCCCCCCAGAGAGCCACGGCCCCGGTCTCTAGTTCCTAAACCTACTCTGGCTCTTACCCAAAGATCCCAATACGTGTCTATTTCCTCCAGGTCTGCTGTAATCTGGATCAATGGTCAATGTTCCAGCTTCTCTCTCATGTTTACAACAGTGCACCTGCTGTGTCACCATCTAGGTGACAGAGTTGCATTTCTCCAGAAGACTACTTGAGAATAGTCTTTCATTCACAAGTGAAGGAAAGTCAACTTAAATCAGCCCAGGGGAGAAAACGTACTGGGTGGGACTTTATTGGAGCCTGTAACTCTGAAGGCCAAGGATAGGCTAGATCAGACATGGTTGGACCCAGGGTTCCGACCATGTCATTAGAACACATCCCTCACACCTGCTGTGTGTGTGTGTGTGTGTGTGTGTGTGTGTGTGTGTCTGTCTGTCTGTCTAACTTAACTTTGCTTCTTTTTGCCTGTTGTTCTCAATTTTTTCCTGCCACAAACAGGAATTGGGAAAGTGGCTATTGTCAGTGCAAGCTCCTTTCCTTTCAGTTCATAATCCTATAGAGACAGAAAATTGCCCTGCCTTAAAATATAAATGGCTTTTGCATTTTAACACAAATGCAAGATCGTCTGACAGACAACCCCCCCAAAAAACCAACGGGGATCTAGAATCCAAAGGAGGATGTACTGTGGGGATGAAAACCATCCGATAACCTAGGGTCCAGGAGATTCCCAAGGTTCTATTTTCTGAAAAAATTGCTGATTGAAATAAGCAGTGTAAGCAACCATCTAAAGTCAGGCCCAGTAGCATTCACAAGCTCCTTTTGTTCAGTATCTACAGGGACGGAAGACATTATTAGTGTTCATGGAGGTGTCCTATTCTCCTCCCTTCCCCGACTCTGGGAAGATCACACTTTCTGACCTCTTGAATGAGACATGGCCATATAGTTTGCTTTGAGCAATGAAATAGGAGCAGAAGTAATGTGGGTCACTAAGAGTCAATGTGCAATTTCCCACACTCTCTTCTCTTGCAGTCATTGTTATGAAGGAATTCTTAAGGTGAGGAAGAGGAGCCAGAGATCAAAGTGGCCTGAAATGAAAAGCTACTGCAAGGAGGGTAGCAGCCTGGATGTGATTTGAAGTGAGAAATTAAGTTTGTATCTCAAGCTTAAGATTTGGAGGTTTCTGCAACACGGCCTGCTTAGCCTATCACAGCTAACACAATTGGGTGCTGAAAAACTATGTAGTTCCACCTTTTCAATGAACTCTGTGAACTTGAACTTTTCACTTAACGCCTCTGAACAGAAATTCATTTTTGCAAAGTGCCTAAGATTACCACGGAGAAGAGCATTAGCTAACTGTTAGTGAAAGCGATGGCCTGAAATAACGTCCAGGGTATCAGAGACCAGCTGGATACTCACTGGTACCATTTACTTGTCCTGTCACTCAAGAAACCTGCATTTCCCAGCATACCTTCCGAAGGCTGATAAAATGTGGGCAGACTGGTATCCGTGCCTTCTAGGTTACTCATAAAACATCCACATGTGATCTTCTTTGCTTTCTCCTCTCCTTCCCACTTACAAGGCTAAGAACAAAGGACTCAGTAATGATGGGGCATATAACGACAGGAACCCAGTTTCTGACTTGTCATTTTAAGGAGAAACTTGGAGGATTGCTGTCCTTGAAAGTCACCTGACCCACACAGCATAACCTCATCTACCGTAGATAATATGCTACCATGTTTCCCTGAAAATAAGACCTAGACAAACAATCAGCTCTAATGCGTCTTTTGGAGCAAAAATTAATATAAGACCCGGTATTATATTATATTGTATCATATCGTATCATATCATATCATATCATATCATATCATATCATATCATATCATATCATATATTATAGACCCGGTCTTATATTAATTTTTGCTCCAAAAGATGCATTAAAGCTGATTGTCCGGCTAGGTCTTATTTTCGGGGAAACACAGTATGTAAAAAATATGTTAAGGCAGGGGACCCTGCAGACAGAGAAGCTGGGCTGGGAGTTTCCATGATTAAATGGGGAACACAAGGACCAGTATTCCAAACTTCTGGCTTAATTGATGATGACTGAACTCAGCGGGGCGGATACCAACATAGATCAAATCACTCTAAGATGCAGCATCTTCACAAACGACTTGTATATTCATCTTTTGCTTGTCTGTTTTATTTTGTTTGTGAGGACTACCTCTGTTCATCTGGTCTGGATTCAGAGGACTGCCCAGAGTGGCCTTTCTCCTGGCAGTTTCCATCCATTATCCACACTGAGCCAGGGCCAGCAGGGAGGCCGTGGGCCCTGCCGCCTTGCCAGCTCCCAGCCTCCCACTCAATATACAATTTTCTCTGTTTTCTCTCCCTTTTTGTTTCTGGGCACATAACAAACAATAACAATAATAAACATTAAACAATATTTTAAAAGAAGTTTGATCATGTTCTAGATTTACCCTTACATACCCTCGGGGAGAAAATGCCTGTTATGAAGGAAAGTCTAAAAACTTTAATTAAGATTTTGAATTTTTTTTTTTTCCTGCACCAGGATCTTTTTTTTTTTAATTTATTGCGGTGACATTTGTTACTAAAATTACATAGATTTCAGATGTACGATTCTGTATGACATCAACTATATATCACATTGTGTGTTCACCATCCAGAGTCAGTTCTCCTTCCATCACCATATATTTGATCCCCCTTACCCTCATCTCCCACCCCCCACACCCATTACTCTCTGGTAACCACTAAACTATTGTGTGTCTATGAGTTCTTGTTTCTCATTTGTTTGTCTTGTTCTTTTGTTGTTTTTGGTTTATATACCACATATCAGTGAAATCATATGGTTCTCTGCTTTTTCTGTCTGACTTATTTCACTTAGCATTATACTCTCAAGATCCATCCATGTTGTCACAAATGTTAAACCTGACATACTAGATATGCTGTACCTGGGATTTCAACTGCATGTGTACAAATTCAAAATCTTTGTTAGTTCCAATATACAATGTCATGTTTAAACAAGATTTATCTTTAGCTTTCTATGTGCCAGGCATTGTGCTAAGTGTTTTCACATGGTGGGATGGATGTTATTAACTTCAGTGAAATTCCTTCCCAAATGGCATAGTCAGTCCTGGAATCTTAGCCTGAGTTTGTCAGTCATTGGCTATAACTGTCTCCTGCTACTATTTGCTCTTCTATTATCCTGATTTTATATCCTCAGAGGGTTGAGACCAGGGAGGGCTCCCTCCTTCCTTCTACAAACTGACCCAGTCCCAGCAGCATCCACAAGATGCTGAGAGGAAGGGAAGAAATTAAGAAGGAATGAACATGCGAGGTATGACAATTACATTCACAAACTTGCCACCGTGCACTTACCTTGGCTGCACTGTACAAATAGCTCGATAAGATTTCATAACCTTTGTATATCAGTGTCTCATAGCTGTGTTTGTGTTGACGTGTGGCGGTGTCTTGCTGAGTGGTGTTCATAATTGTTGTTGCGTGTTTTTGTGTGCCGTCAAAAGAATGTCTGAGCTTGAATTAGAACAATGAACAAACATTAAATTTCTTGTTAAACTTGGCAAGAGTGGAAGTGAAGTCAGGGACATGTTAGTCCAAATTTATGGGGATAATGCCATGAAGAAAACGGCAGTGTACAAATAGATTAAATATTTTTCTGAGGGGAAAGAACGCATCACTGATGAAGAGAGGTCAGGACAGCCAGTAATGAGCAGAACTGACAAAACCATTGTACAAATTTGTCCAGTTGTGCATCAAAATCGTTGGCCAGCTGTGAGAAGCATAGCAGACCAAGTAAACATCACTAGAGAAACGGGAAAATCTTAACTGAAAATCTTGGCATGTCAAGGGTGTTTGCAAAAATGGTCCCAAAGGAGCTCACTGATGAATAAAAGCAAAGGAGAGTCAAAGTTTGCCAAAACCTTTTGGAGAGGCAAGACGATGTTTTGGGCCATGTTATCACTGGTGATGAAACATGGGTGAATCAATACAGCCCTGAAACAAAGTGTCAAAGTGCACAATGGAAGTCAGCCTGTTCTCCACGACCAAAAGAGTTTCGTCAGTCCAAATCAAGAGTCAAAATGATGTTGCTAACGTTTTTTGATATGAGAGGGATTATTCATTATGAACTTGTACCAACTGGACAAACAGTTAACCAAGTTCACTATTTGGAAGTGCTGAAAAGTCTTAGTGAAAAAGTTAGACGAAAACGAACTGAACTTTTCTCCAACAATTCATGCCTCTTGCATCGTGACAATGTACCAGCTCACACGGCACTGTCTGTGAGGGAGCTTTTAGCCAGTAAACAAATAACTGTATTGGAACACCCTCCCTACTCACCTGATCTGGCCCCCAGTGACGTCTTTCTTTACCCAAAGATAAAGGAAATATTGAAAGGAAGACATTTTGATGCCATTCAAGACATCAAGGGTAATACGACAGCTCTGATGGCCATTCCCGGAAAAGAGTTCCAAAATTGCTTTGAAGGGTGGACTAGGCATTGGCGTCGGTGCATAGCTTCCCAAGGAGAGTACTTTGAAGGTGACCAGAGTGATATTCAGCAATGAGGTAATAGCACTTTTTCTAGGATGAGTTCTCGAACGTAATTGTCAGCAACCCAGAAGTGCTTGAATCCACGATTCTTCTATTTCTGCTGGGGTAGAACTCAAGAATAATGAAGCATGGCTTTCATCAGGTTTATTGTAGGATAAGTAATTCACTAAACACACACACACAAAAGCTGCTGTAAGTTTACTTTAAAGCAGTTTGTTTCATGAAGCATAAAGGGTGATTTGAGTGCAAGCATTAAGACAGTTATCCTGAAGCAATTATAGATACAAGTGATCTCAAAGAAGCTCTGAGTTAGCAATGGACTGATTTGAGGTGGGTCTATTCTTTATGTCAACAATGTCTTTTTTTTCTTTTTTTTGTCTTTTTGCACACTAGGAGAAAAGGAAATGTTTCCAGGGCTACTTCTCACAACAGCTGAGGAAATATGTCTGCATTCCTGGGCTTGCAATTGTGAGGGTTATTATGATGGACAATAGAGCAACGTCCCGCAGCTGTACTGTGAGTTGAGGAAGCAATGTTCAGACTCCCACTGCAAGACAGACACTCAGTTAGAGAGCTAGTACCACTGACTGCTAATAAGTACAGACCTCAGTCTCCATGCTGGGACCCGTACATGTGCGCCTCACGACCACTCTCTCGGGCAAGCTCTTTGATGATCCCCACCCCACACTGAGCAGACAGTACATGGCTTTTATAAGCTCTCACACCTCTTAAGTGGCAAAGCCCATGTCATTTGGCTTCTGAGCCCAAACACAGAGCCACAGCTCTGTGCTGTCACCCAGGAATTTAGGGTCTGGTGCTGCACCCCATTCTTAAGCCAAGGCAAGGCACAGCTCTGCTCTCTCTGCTGTGTCCACACAGCCTGTCCATGGCCCAGCTTGGTCTCAGTCTTCCATTTGTGGGCCACAGGAGAAGATTAGGGTAGTCTCCACGGAGGGAATGGCAGCCATGCAATATAGGGGCTGGACTTAATAGACTGCGGTGACCACAGGGCCCCATACCACCCCCTTTGGCCACCTCTCATTTCAGTTGCTGTTGTGGGAGACGGTCCTTGTAATGTTGCCAGTGGGGCCACTTCAAATGCCAATGGAGTCTTTCATCTTTTTCAGCCTCAGGTCTTTCTCCAAAGCCCCCAGAGCTCATTCAGCCCAAGAACAAGGCACTGGAAGGTGGGGGGGAATGGTGAGGAAGGGGCAAGCAGCCCTCAATCAACAAGATTGAGAGTCAGTGAACAGAAGGAAATCCTGAGATGTGTTCTGTATGTTCCTTGGGGAGCCCCTAGGAGGACTGTGCCCATTTATCCGTGGGGTTAGGCAGCTGAACACTATTGGCCGTGTGGCTTTTCCTCAGCCCCCCCTTTGATTCTCCCCACTTCTTCCTTGTGCTTCCTGGCATTACCTAACAAACCCCCTGCACCTTATCTCAGGCTCTGCTTTTGAGGGAAACCAAACTAAGACAGGAGGTACTCAGGGTGCAGTTCTTCTGTAGCAATGACAGCAGGAGAGAAATAACAAGAATGGGCTCAGGCTCTCCCTGAGTTCTACCCACTCAGTCACCTTGATGGCCTCGAATGACCCTTCTAGATGGATTGCAGTCAGTTCTCTGGAAGTTGATGTTGAGAGGGAGTTTGGAGGATAAGATGTGGAATAGAAATAGGTACCTGTGAAAGAAAAGGCAAAGCAGGATCAGGGACAAGAAGTCAAATGCAACTCAAGCCCTAAAAAACCTTGGCCCACCTTGCAGCCTCTGGAGCAAACATGGCCTTGAGTCACACTATGTTGAGCCCTGGCCTCTCTGAGTCACCAGATGTGGCTGTCCAGGAAGGGTGTGACCTTGGACTTGGGGCTTTCCACTACGGGCAGCAGTGGCTCCCTGAGGGTAGACCTGGCAGCAGGCCTCTGTGTCTGCCACAGTGTGGCATGGTGCTGCTTGCTCTGGACCTGTCTGTACCCGTGTGCAGGGAGAGACTCTAGACGGCAGTGACCTGAAACTGTCTGGTCTTCAACAACCAGCACATTGCCTGGCACAAGTGGACAACTAATAGCTGTAAACGATTTAGTATTTAATATCAGTGATTGGCAAAGCTCCTAGTATGACCTTCATTTTACAGGAATAAAGAGCAGGAGCCCAGAGTGCTAAAGTGACCTGTCCAAGGTCACAGAGTGGGGAGGGACAGAGGTACTTCTAATGCACAACTTTGACTTTGAGTCTCTTGATCTTTCCTGCTGTTAAATAACTGGACCCGTAGTAGTACACATTTTCTCATTTTGATTCTCTGCTGGATATATACAGCCAGGCATATTTCCAGCCATATTAAAAATAACAATGAAGAAAAAATCCAGAACCGTTAACCATGTATGATCCTCAGGGCTGGAAAGACACAAGGACAATGCTCTGTATCCAGCAAAGAGGGGAGAGGCTAAGTTGTCTCCCTGTGCAGCAGATGGAGATAATCACCATATTTATTGAAAGGTGATCCCAAGCTCTACTTTTAAAAAAAGACTGTTCTAGATGAAGACTATATGTAATATCTCATCTTGCCTCTCAGTTGATGAAATGATATACTTTCCAATCCACCCTCCCAATGGGGGAGTCACCCTTAAAGGAGGGACTTTGGGACAAAAGAACTAGGGTTGCCCAGGGATCAACAGGGTGGCATGTTTATCTATCTGAGCCATCTGAGTGCTCCAGTGCAGTCTCTATGCCCAGGCACAGGCCTGGGCTGTCATGGAGTCCTAATTACTTAGTGCCATGGTAAAGTAGTCTCTCATGGATTCTGCAACAGCTCAGACCCCAAACCCTGCCTTATCAAGCCACCAGCTGCAAGTCCAGGGGAATCTGATGATTAGTTCCTAAGTTTGGCCATCTGCAGGATGTAAGAAGAATAGAAGGAAGCTGGAGTCCTGGGGGCCACATTTATAATTAGCAATGTGATGATTTTTACAGTGCTTTCTGAATGGAGCATGAACATTTATGCTGCACAACGATACTGTGATCAGTGCTTGATAATTATAACCGTTTATATAGAGCCAAGCACCTATTCCTGTTAAGAAAGTGAAAGAAGTGCCCTGTACAGCTTGCTCGCCAAGCTCAGCAGAGTTACCATGATAGGCAGGCAAGAAGGCCCATAAGTCACAGCATGAAAGGAAACTTGGCGTATTTATAACACCCTATCTTAGGTCCCTTATATTTATTCACTTGTTACTCTGTGCCACCCGGCAAACTCCACTTCCCTGAAATATTTTACCTGTCGAGAAAGCAACGCTCAGAAAAGTTGACACTTCTCTTACATCCCGTGTGAGGAGACCAGTGGGGTATTTGTGTCAGGACGCTTCATGCACTAGCCCTAAAGAAGGTGGGATATGGAAACAAGACGACTAGAGTCAGTGAAAAAGGATACCTGAGAGGTCATCAAGTATTCTCCCTCATTTGCCTGTGTCATCCCTGGCTCTGCAAGGCTCACCAGCACTTTCTTGTTTTGTCCCTGTGGTATTTGGAGTCTGTCAGTGAGTGTGGGTTCCACACTCACTGAGAATACCTTTGAGAATACCTTTCTAGTGCTTGATCTAAAGGAATGCCATGAGGACTAAGGTACCTGCATGCTGACACAGACATGCAGCCACAGTTTCTCCCTTTATCTGGGAGACGCAGGGAAATGTGAAGGCTGGTCAGAGAGCTTTGAGAATCTCATGAAAGTGAAGGTGGGGTTAGACAAAAAGGGGAGGGGGTCAACAAGAACTCACACTATCAAAGAACTATCATTCCCCTCAGGGGTGTGTGGAACCCACTGCAGACATGAAACCCGAGGGTCAAGTTCACACCTGCCCTGGGCTGCCTTCCCATCCCTCCTCTCTCCTTCCACTAGGAT